>NC_083291.1:8102202-8405731 GCF_963506605.1 Zootoca vivipara
GCTTGGACCCTGCTTTTGTACTGCGTGCATATATCTTTGGATACATGTCGCAGAAGTCCTATGTGACATGTGATCATGGCTCCTTCAAGAGCTTTCAGCTGCAGGCAGGTAGACTATTCTGCCTGCAATAACTACCAGTGAGTAAAATTGGGGAAGGGGGGGGAGGGAAGGAGGAGCCAAAGTTTGAGTTGTCACACTTGAGAGCCAGTGTGGTGTAGTGGTTAAGAGCGGTAGACTCGTAATCTGGGGAACTGGGTTCGCGTCTCCGCTCCTCCACATGCAGCTGCTGGGTGACCTTGGGCTAATCACACTTCTCTGAAGTCTTTCAGCCCCACCCACCTTGTGGGGGAGGAGCGGAAAGGAGATTGTTAGCCGCTTTGAGACTCCTTCAGGTAGTGATAAAGCGGGATATCAAATCCAAACTCTTCTTCTTCTTGAACAAGAAAACATTCCCTACAATCATCTTCCACAGAGATGCTACAGCTATCACTTTCTGTTTGGTGTTTAGAGCTACCATCTCCATCTTTCAAGATGGTCATTAGAATAATTATTTTTAAAGGACTGGTGTGTGAGTTTTCTTTTTTCTTCTCCCCTTGCCATCCCCTCTTCCTTTTGTATCATGTATTTTAGATGGCATGCCTATGGGCAAGGACTGTCTTGTCTTTATTGATCATACTTAAGCAACTGTGGAAGCCATTTCGGCTTAAGAGCAGGGTAAAATACTTTCCATAAATAAATGAATGTGGAATATTTCAGCAGAAAGAAATAGTTATGGGAGACATAAATCCATTTATTGCAGCTGGAATATATTTTCCCCTTCTGGCAGGAGAGATAAATTGCTGCTAATGTGATACAAGACTGGTTTGATTATTTCATTGGATCAAATATATCATGCTGTTGCAAAATCTCTCCACTTTCAAGTTGAAATTAAATAATTTTAACCATGACCATAAGACATTATCATTTGCATATACTTCATCTCCAAGGAGACGTTTGATGTTATGTAATGCATAAGTCTTTAATTGTTCTTCACATCACTGAAATATCAAATTATGTCCAAAATGGAGAGGATTCTCCAGGAAGATTGCAATGCTCTGATGAGGGCAGGAATGAACAAGGAATGAAAAACATTCAGAGGACTAGTTTGTTTCTTCTTGGACTTTGGGTTGGGTGAAGAAAGCAAGGGTGTATACTGTACATGTTTGATGAGTTTTGAAGAATGATGATACAGTTCAAGAACACTTTAGAAAATTGTAGTTGGAAGGTTGATATGTCAATGACTGTTGAGAAAAAAACTTGGTCAGGAACTCAAATTGAGAACCTGTAGATCTCATGGGATGATCTCAAGCGTTGTGGGTTTGAAGTAGATATCTAGGTCAGAGATGGGGAGCCTGTGGCTGTCGAGAAGTTGCTGGACTACAATTCTCAATGTCCCTGACCAATTGGTGAGATTGTACAGTGTCTTCAATGCTCTTTAACTTCTCTTCAAGAAAAAAATCCGACATGGGCAATACCTGGAGTCAACTTTTTTAAAGATTTCCCTTACATTTTCTTCCTGAATGAAGACCCCTTCCCCCTCTCTCTTCCTCAGCCCAAAGCAACAGTTAAGTTTCCGTTTTCTTTCCAAACAGTTGGAAAGAATGAAATTGCAGCACAATCCTAACCAGACCTATTCAGAAGTAAGTCCTACTGAATTCAGTGGGGCTTAGACCTAGGTAAGTTAAAAGCTTTAAGCTGGTTTCTTCCCCAGTTTCATTCTGTTCTTCCTTGATGGCTTGAAAATCAGGAAACTGAAGTCAATCTGTTCCCGGTTCATTCAATCCTTTTTTTTTGGCTATTTTCCCATTGATGCGATTGCCTCCACTATTAGTGGTGGTTGTTTACGTGAGCTAATGCTGTGCGATGTGCAAACATCAAGGAAATATTATCTGATGCCTCTGTGCTGGGAAGAGTTAAATCTTTTTTGACAATTCAATAGTTCCCTTTGGGTCTTCACAAATGGCACCTGTTGTTGAAGTCAATAGAGCTTACAATTTAATTTCATCTGCCTGCAAACAATCTCTCTCATTAGGGGGTGAAATGATGATAGAATTCACTGAGGCATGCAGTTTCGCCTTCTTCAGGGTACTACGTAAGTACAGTCATCATTTTCAACAAAGGGAGGCACAATTATCCTGGAAACCGATTGTAAGGAAGACAAAATCTGTGGTGGAAAAAAAGAGAAGGACCATAAAAAGTCGGGTTCTGCAATTTTGCTACATTTGTTGCTCAATGCCAATTTGCAGTGTAATTATTGTGTTTAACAGGATCTGGAAATGTAGCAGTCCAAATGACAGGTAAATGGCTTCTTCTTCCTCCTTTTTTATCTTAACATTAGTGCTGAACTCGACGGCTTGGGCAGTACATATTCATGTGAGGTTTTTGCCAGGATGAAGGCAGTCTTTGCTTCTGGCTCCTCATTTCACATATTGCGTCTTCAATGTTTTCTAAAGGAGGAGAAAAAACACCCAAAAGGGAGAGATATTAGACAGGCCAGTCCTCAAAGTTCTTGAAATCAAGGAAGTGTTTGTCAGAACCACATACTTGGAACACTGCAGTTATGTTTTTTAGCCTGGCTTTGGGAAAAGGCAAACTTTTTGCAGCTGAATTGGGGGTTGTAATTGGCTGCACTTATTTCCATTGCAAGTTAGATGGGCTCTGTCAAATCTCTGACTGTCAGGGTCTTATGTGATGCTGCTACCAGAGACCTTGACTTATGTCTGCCTTCCTGTGCCTGTTATGCCTCTTGACCAGCCTGGTGACCTGATAAGTCAGTGACGGCTTTAGTAGGTCCAGAAAGGAAATGGAAAATGGATTTACTGCCTTGGTTTCTACAATAGCGACTAGTTATCTTCCAGCGGCTGTGCAATTCTGCTTCCCCAAAACTGTCTTCATCATGAATACTGCAGTTTATACTGTTTCTTCTGTGGGATCCCGTTGATGCATGACGTCAACATTGCTTGGGTTCATGACATGTTCATCGATATTTCCCAGTTTTCCATCACATGTGTATCTTGGAAATGAAGTCCACATCACGGTTCACTACGGCCTATAATCTCCTAAATTACAGGACTTGCCTCATTCCCTTATAAGCACCTTGATTCCATTTAATTAGTACAAACAGCAGGGAAACTCTAAAGAAACTTGAAAACAACAGCTGAACTGAGGCAAAAAACACACACACAAAAAAACCCACGCCTGTAGGATCCTGTTCTGAAATGTATTCTCTTACCAGGGCCAGATTTAGGTTTGATGAGGCTGTAAGCTACTGAAGGTAATGGGGCCCTTTATATGTCCAGCTGTCCTTTGTCAACAACAAATTGTTGCTGGTTTTTTTTTTTGTGTTGAATATGTGCTATATGGTAATTTATGGACCTAATAGGTATCTAAAGCCATTTGCACATAACACAATATGTATTTTATCAAAGTAATTGTTGAACTGAAATACAATTAAGAAGAAGTATATTAATAGTGAAATAATTAGTAAGCTCTAACTTAAAATGATTTTTTATTCATAACAAACTTAATAATGTAAACAGACTGGCATTTGGCAATAACAAAAGATTCTTTAGAAACACAATTTACAAAGATAAATAATCTAGTCTCTAGAAACTTGCTATAACATGAAATAATAATGGGTGTAAATATATGATGCAAACTACTAATAATTATAAATAGCAGAATGTAGGCACCCTATATATAGAAAGGAGCAAATCAGGGATATTTTAGGGAGCAGGCTAGCAGATGGGGCCCATTACTTACACCATAGGAGCCAACACAACACAAACAAAACAAAACAAAACAAAACAAACGAAACACTGTTGCTGTATGTACGCTTAGCCACCCTGATATGTGTGAATAAGTTCTTATTCACACAGTTACAACTCCTAAACTTGCTCTATTGTCCGATTTGTTCAGATCAAGCTGCTAGCTACAAATATTTGCAGTCAAATGCTATGCCTTGTTATTGACTTATTTTTATTGACTCATTTTTATGTACATACATATTGGTTGATTATTAGTTACTTGCAGGGTGCTTTCCCCCCCTAGAAACTCACCATATAGTTGTTACAGTAAGTGCCACACTTTTTCACAACAACAGAACGAGGTGCCGGTACTACATAGTATGTTTGGAGATTGTGAGTTTTGATTAGTTTTGTGTAGTTTGAATGTGTAGGAAAATGAGTTTGGCAACTGTGTGCATGCTGCGATATTTTTGTGAGATTTTTATGATTCTATACTCTAATTAGGTTGCATTTTTATGTATCTTGATGTTTTTTGATGCTTTGCATATGACTTGTTCTTGTGGTTCAGAACTTCTTAGGTATTTTACTGCTGTACATTGTTTACAGATATTTATGCAATTAGTTTCCAACAAACTGGGATTATTATTACAATTATCATTAGTAGTAAGTGTGCTCTGTGCTCTTATAGCTTACTGCAGTTCGTACTATCAATAACTCTTGTACGAAACAGGATTACGCATCTTGCGCTAAAGCAAACGACCATTCTAGCCCGCCATTATGCAAACAGATATGGATCCTTCTGGCTATATGGAATGAAGCCTGCCCGCTAAGCAGATGTTAGGAGCATCTCCCTGCCAAGATTCCTCGGGGTTCAGGATGTGTCTTCCTTAGAAGAAAAAAAAAGGAACTTGGCTAAGCTGAAGGACAACCCTGCCTCCAGGAGCATTAAGCTCAATCAGGAACTAACAAAGTGGCTATTCCAGCTAGATCTCCCGCTTGACAAAGGTAATTTCAAAGTGGTTTTTCTTTTCGCAGTAGGATATATAAAGAAAGGAAGCGACTCAATGGATTGTTAATCAGACCATTTGACCAGGTCTGGAAAAAGATGTTTCTGCTCAATAGACGTTTGTTTAGGTCAATTTAGCAGCAGTGGGTCAACACAACACTGAGTGGACATTGATCATTCGTAGTTTCAGGAAGGAGTAGACTGGCATGTTGTTTATTTACCTGGGGGGAAAGGCAAGCATTGATCCTGGAAGTTACATGTCAAAAGAAGAATAAATATGCATCCTTGGTGACAAGTAAAATGTGTTTACTGCCTCCCTCCCTGTAAAATGGCTGTTTCTGTGAGATGTTTTGGGCTTCTGAGCAATCGCAGAGATATGAATGGAGAATGTGACATCTCTAGTGCTCTCTCTCTCTCTCTCTGCTTTGCGAAACAGTAGTAGCTAATCCTGTGCAATAGTCCCTAAATAAGTGGCACCATTGCTTTCATGCTGTTTTGTGCTCAGTATGAACAACTAAAAGGCTAGACTTGTGACCAGTTTGTGACTTGCACCACAACCCTATGAATATTTACTCAAGGGATGTGGGTGGCACTGTGGTCTAAACCAGTGGTCCTCAACCTTGGGCCTCCAGATGTTTTTGGCTTACAACTCCCATGATCCCTAGCTAGTAGGACCAGTGGTCAGGGATGATGGGAATTGTAGTCTCAAAACATCTGGAGGCCCAAGGTTGAGGACCACTGGTCTAAACCACTGGGCCTCTTGGGCTTGCCATTCAGAAGGTTGGCGGTTCGAATCCCCGCGATGGGGCGAGCTCCCTTTGCTCTGACCCAGCTCCTGTCAACCTAGCAGTTCGAAAGCACACCAGTGTGAGTAGATAAATAGGTACTGCTGCGACGGGAAGGTAAATGGCGTTTCCGTGCGCTCTGGTTTCCGTCATGGTGCTCTGTTGTGCCAGAAGCGGTTTAGTCCACATGACCTGGAAGCTGTCTGTGGACAAACGACGGCTCCCTTGGCCTGGAAGCAAGATGAGCGCCGCACCCCATAGTTGCCTTTGATTGGACTCAACCATCCAGGGGGTCCTTTTCCTTTTTACCTTTTATATTTACTCATAAATTTCCAAAAAGTACTCCAGCGCAAGTGTGCATATGGTTGCACCCTAAAGCTTGCCATTTATGTGTTTTCTTTCCGAGACAAACCAGGTTTCATATACTGACATTTTATTTAAACTCCAACACACCAACAGCTACGCTTGCACCAGCGTTGTCCTTTCCAGGGATGGTGGGACTGGCGAAGAATATTGAATTATTATTATTTTTCTCCAGGGCCATTACATTAGTTCTTGCCTTTCCTTTTTCTGTCTGCTCAGTCCCCTTTAAGTCTCTACTGAATTCTGGGTTAATGCTATGGAAAATTCCAAGGTTGTCCAGAGGGATGGGATGGTAGATAAGTCAAAAGATACGAATGGAGTTTTGATCTATTCATTCTGTTTTCATTTCTAGCTTTGTTGAAGAGCCCATGTGAAGGGAGCCAGGGTGCCATAGTGGTTAGAGCAGGCATCCCCAAAATGCGGCCCTCCAGACGTTTTGGCCTACAACTGCCATGATCCCTAGCTAACAGGACCAGTGGTCGGGGAAGATGGGAATTGTAGTCCAAAACATATGGAGGGCCGAAGTTTGGGGATGCCTGGGTTAGAGTTTCAGATTAGGACCTGGGAGAGCCAGGTTCAAATCCTCACTCAACCATGGGGCTCAGTGGGTAACCTTGGGCCAGTCACCACCTCTCAGTCTAACCTACCTCAGAGGGGCAAATACATGTGTGCCACCTTGCAGGAAAGGCAGGATGGGAATGTGATAAATATATCCATATATAACTGCCACACCCTGTTTTTATCTACCAGATTAGTGGGCAAAACTGTTTCAATGAGGTTAAGGGTACATTCTATCATATGTGGTGGACCTGTAAAATGGTAAAAGAGTATTGGGAAATAATTCATAATGAATTGAAAAAAATGTTTAAAAGTAATCCCCCCCCAAAAAAAAACTCCACAGAGTCCTTTTTGTTGGGGATAATTCATACAGAAATTCCCCAGTGTAAAAAAAAGGTTATTTATAATTGAAAAACAAGTGAAGTCCCAGCTAAAGAAGAATGGCAACTTAAACTGATGGAATATGAGCAGCTTGCAGACCTAACATATAGAAGAAGAGAAGAAGAAGAACACACATTTAAAGAAGACTGGAAAATGTTTGTTGAATATATGGGGGAAAATTGTGTATATTTGAAAATATATATGGGCAGCGTTAAGATAAATCCAAATAAGTAAATAAGTTTTGATGAATGTAATAATGGAATACGGAATGGTTTAGTTTATATAAGATACGCAGGGATTTATGTTATGCAAAAAGAACAATGGAAGGGAAAAGAAGGGAAGTCATTGATATTTTAAGGTTGTTTAAATGAATGTAAAACAGAAAATTTAATAAAAATGATAGGGGGAAAAAGTGAGCAAAACTGGTCTGGAAAAGTTGTTCAACTATATTATAAAGTGCAGTCCAAGTGAAACACTTTTAAGTGTGTAGCTGGAGGTGTACCTACAGATACCAAATGTTGGGAGAGTGACAGAGGCCAGAGAACGGTGTATTGAGTTTTCTCTCTTAATAAGCCACCGAAACTGCTGGAAGAAGCTCCTGGCTAATCCACCAGGAACACACGTTGTGCTTCTGGATCCTAAAATTAGGATAAGATGTTGGGTTGTTCTCCTTGTTTCCTTTTTTAAGATTCCGCTTCAATCGATGTCTGCGAGGGCTACAATCTTCAAAGGGCAAAGGTGCCACAAATCCTGCCAATTAGGGAACATCAACGCCTTTCTCTGATGTGCTGTGTAATCAGGCAGGTGAAAACGCCATGGTGCCATCGAATGGGGAGCCTGCCTGAGTCATCCTGAGACTGCTCACCTGGGAACTTATCACAACACAATTGCCTAAAAAAAGAGTTCAATTATCAATAATCCCACACGCGTCAAGGGTAAACAAAACCTCAGCTGGGGGAGGAACAGAGAAACTGTGACTTAAAGCAGCAAAAGTGAAGTAAATAAAGCAAAGTCAGGGGGCTGGATTTTTAAGGTAGCTACCCTGTTTCCCCTATTTTAAGACACAGTCATAAAATAAGCCATAGCAGGATTTTTAAGCATTCAAGGAATATAAGCCATACCCCGAAAATAAGAAATAAGACATAGTGATAGGTGCAGCAGCAATGCCGGCCGCGGCAGGAGGAGGAGGAGAAAAAATAAGACATCCCCTGAAAATAAGCCATAGTGTTTTGTTTTGTTTTGGAGGAAAAATAAATATAAGATGGTGTCTTATTTTCGGAGAAACACGGTAATGCAACAACCAGCAGTTCGAAAGCACGCCAAAAAGTGCAAGTAGATAAATAGGTACCGCTCTGGCGGGAAGGTAAACGGTGTTTCCGTGCACTGCTCTGGTTTCGGTGTTCCGTTGCGCCAGAAGCAGCTTAGTCATGCTGACCACATGACCCAGAAAAACTGTCTGCGGACAAACGCTGGCTCCCTCGGCCAGTAAAGCGAGGGGGGAAAGCACTGGTTCTAACAGGTGTGCAACTGTGCGACTGAGATGCACAAGGGACCCACTTAAGAATATTACACTATTACTGTGTCAAGAGCAGGTTACAGAATATACCTGCAATAAAATAACAATCTGGAGCGGCTCCTGAGTGACGAACATTTGCCCTGGGCTGTAGGAAAGAAGACATACATTCCATGTCGGACTTTCTTAACTTCCTCCTACAGAAGAAGGGGCTCCACATCTCGGGGTTAAGCTGATGAGAAATTCTGCATTTGATAGCCATCCCTGTTTTACTTTGGGTTACCTCCTAAGAACCTAATGCCTCTGGTGGTAGTACAAAAATAGGCTTGCTAGTAGAGGGTGGGGGTAAATGGAAATAAATGTGTTTTATTTATTTATTTATTTATTTATTTAAAAGGAGGAGGACATGGAGTTCATAGATTCCCCCTGGCTGTCCATGGGACAGATTGCTTTGCAGCATACATATGGGAGGTGAATAAAGATGACCTGGGGCTCTGAAAGCCACATGTCAGGGAAGTCCTGTCCTTGGGTGATCTTCTTGCAACCAACTCTATATAGGAGGGTGGTGTCAAAAGAACTTAAGGAAACTCGTTCGAAAGGGCTGTTTTAATGCTGTGTAACAAATCACCTGAGCCATGCAGCATTATTATTATTTTTAAAGTAGAGGTTGTTGTTGTTGTTTAGTCGTTTAGTCATGTCCGACTTTTCATGACCACATGGACCATAGCACGCCAGGCACTCCTGTCTTGCACTGCCTCCCGCAGTTTGGTCAAACTCATGTTCGTAGCTTCGAGAACACTGTCCAACCATCTCATCCTCTGTCGTCCCCTTCTCCTAGTGCCCTCAATCTTTCCCAACATCAGGGTCTTTCCCAAGGATTCTTCTCTTCTCATGAGGTGGCCAAAGTATTGGAGCCTCATCTTCACGATCTGTCCTTCCAGTGAGCACTCAGGGCTGATTTCCTTAAGAATGGATAGGTTTGATCTTCTTGCAGTCCATGGGACTCTCAAGAGTCTCCTCCAGCACCATAATTTAGGGTGGTTTATATCTTCAAAAGAGCAGTGCATCGTCATGCAACCTCATCCTCTCCAACATTCCTCCGATGAAAATAGGGACGTCCCATTCCATAATGATAATTTTACTATTTATATACCCCACACATCTTATTGGGTTGCCCCAGCACTGGGCAGCTTCCAAATAATAATAATAATAATAATAATAATAATAATAATAATAATAATTTATTTATACCCTGCCCATCTGGCCGGGCTTCCCCAGCCACTCTGGGCGGCTTCCAACAGAAAAACAAAACACAATAATCTATTAAACATTAAAAGCCTCCCTGAACAGGGCTGCCTTCAGATGTCTTCTAAAAGTCTGGTAGTTGTTTTCCTCTTTGACATCTGTTGGGAGGGCGTTCCACAGGGCAGGCGCCACCACCGAGAAGGCCCTCTGCCTAGTTCCCTGCAACTTGGCTTCTCGCAACGAGGGAACCGCCAGAAGGCCCTCGGTGCTGGACCTCAGTGTCCGGGCAGAATGATGGAGGTGGAGACGCTCCTTCAGGTATACTGGACCGAGGCCATTTAGGGCTTTAACGTACTGGGAGCCAATGTAGATCTTTCAAGACCGGTGTTATGTGGTCTCGGCGGCCGCTCTCAGTCACCAGTCTAGCTGCCGCATTCTGGATTAGTTGTAGTTTCCGAGTCACCTTCAAAGGTAGCCCCATGTAGAGCGCATTGCAGTAGTCCAAGTGGGAGATAACTAGAGCATGCACCACCTCTGGCTAGACAGTCTGCAGGCAGGTAGGGTCTCAGCCTGCATACTAGATGGAGCTGATAGACAGCTGCCCTGGACACAGAATTGACCTGCGCCTCCATGGACAGCTGTGAGTCCAAAATGACTCCCAGGCTGTGCACCTGGTCCTTCAGTGGCACAGTTACCCCATTCAGAACCAGGAAATCCTCCACACCTGCCCGCCTCCTGTCCCCCACGAACAGTACTTCTGTCTTGTCAGGATTCAACCTCAATCCGTTAGCCGCCATCCATCCTCCAACCATCTCCAGGGACTCACACAGGACCTTCACTGCCTTCACTGGTTCTGATTTGAAAGAGAGGTAGAGCTGGGTATCATCCGCATACTGATGAACACCCAGCCCAAACCCCCTCATGATCTCTCCCAGCGGTTGCATGTAGATGTTAAAAAGCATGGGGGAGAGGACAGAACCCTGAGGCACCCCACAAGTGAGAGCCCAGGGGTCTGAACACTCATCCCTCACCACCACTTTCTGAACACAGCCCAGGAGGAAGGAGCGTAACCACTGTATAACAGTGCCCCCAGCTCCCAACCCCTCTAGACGGTCCAGAATGATGTTGTGGTCGATGGTGTCAAAAGCCGCTGAGAGATCCAGCAGGACTAGGAAACATTAAACATTTTTTTTTTAAAAAAATCCCCATGTGGCCTGTAGCTGTGGCATGCGCTGCCTGAGGGCCCGGTGCAGTACAAGCGGCAAAAAACGGGAGCAGAGGGGGCCAAGTGGCCCCCTTATCCATACCATTCTGCACATGCAAAGGCCGCCACACGGCCTGAACGCTAGAGTGAGGGGGCATGCGCGCCCCCTCCCCAGTGCCGGTCGCCCAGGACAAGGCAGGCCACCCTGCGGCCTGTAGCCTAGGCGCCTTCCGCGTGCTTGGAAAAACCCGCTCGGAGGAAAGGGCTAAGGACAGGGCTACCGATACCTGAAGCAGAAAAGGCCACGTTACAATTTGCATAGGTAAATTGGAAGTATTAATAGAATCATAGAATTGTAGAGTTGGAAGGGTGTTTCCCAAACTTGAGTCTCCAGCTGTTTTTGGACTGCAATTCTCATCATCTCTGACCACTGGTCAGTTCGGTGTGATGGGAGTTGTAGTCCAACGATAGCTGGAGACCCAAGTTTGGGAAACCCTGATCTAGTCCAACCCCCTGCAATGCAGGAATCTTTCACCTGATATGGGACTCGGACCCCACAGTCCTGACATGAAAAGTCTCATGCTCTATTGACTGAACCATCTCAGATTAGACTTGCAAGAACCAGTTCTTTGAGAGCTACGGTTGGGAGAAGGCTCTATGATTTATTAGTATTCTTAAAATCACTGGTGACTTTAGGTAATCTTGGCCTATAGCATATGTTAGTATTTGAGGAGAACCAGCTCCCGCTGCATATTGTGAATACCAAAAGGCACCGAGTACAAAAGGTTTAAAGTAGGTACATCAAAGCCACAAAATCGCTTTTCAGATTTCATGCATTCCCAGGTTTGGGGGCATTTGTATCAAAGCTCTGTGCAAAGATACCCCAAACAGTAGGGATGTTTATACAGTTTATCCAGATCCCTTAATCTGAGAAACAGCGGAATCCTCTCAGGACAGGATTTCCAGACTTTTCACCTCAGTCATGGTAGCAATTATTATTTGAGATATCTTGGCCAGTTTGAGACAAACGCCATCACTTTAAAAGTCCCTTTGTGTTTCAAAAAAACAACCCCCCCCCAGCCTCAACAATGACAGTTGACAGATTATTATTTGCACTGTGCAGGGGCTAGCACCCTCTGACAGAAGAGACCTTTTAAAAAAGAAATTCTGGCTCAAATAGTCAATGAATGCAATCATTTCACATCTGCATAGATTAGGCATCCTATATCCCTCACCAAACAAGCACTGTGTTGTGTTGATGATTTACTGTGTATGGAAAGCTGGTATATATTCCACAGTAGACTGGAACCCCCCCCCCCCAATTTGCCTCAGTCAGGAACACAAGGAGTTCTTTCCTCCTCGCAGAGAAATCTGCTCCACCGCCCAGTGGGGAGGAGTTGCGGTGGATCACGTGACCACCCCCTCCCCTCCGGGGACGTTGTTCCGCGCCACCCGGGGGATCCTGGCCACGTCATCCATCGGCTGACCTATCGGCTGGCTGGGGGCGTGGCCAGGGCCAGTTTAAGCAGAGGCGCGATCTGAGAGACTTCCTCTTGTTTCGCGTCCTCCATCTCCCACCCTCCCTCCCTATTTGCAGGTTTAGTCTTTAATGGCCTTGCTATGGACCTCGGTTGGTCGCCCTTGAGGGGCCTGGTAGGAATTTTTCCACTTGGCAAACTGGCTCAGGCCATTTGGTTTTTGCCTACCTCGTAGCAATCGTCACAAGGTTTTGCGGTTAGGCATTGGGTGACCTCCTGATGGGGGAGGGGAGGCCTGGCCATCACCTGCCCCTCCATGCGTAGGTGTATTCCGTTAAAGGAATCCGCGGGTGTGGATCTTGTCTGAAGCCCAGGGCGGGGCTAGGGCCATGCCACGACCCTTCCGGGAACCCAGGGTTGAGCTCAAGTTGGTTTGCATCGACGGGGCTTCCGCTACCGGTGGTTTACCCTACCAAACTACCTGCACAGCGGGCAGGAGTCAGATATAGCCCAGTCTACTCAATGCCTAAGCCGATACCACTCACATTCTGTAACCAATAAAGTTGTGGCCTAAATTTGCCCAATAACATTAACCTTATATCATGTGTTCTAGTGTTTTTATTCCTCCCTGAGGGGGTGGTTGCGGGGTCTTGACATGCAAATATTTGAGGTCAGTTTGGGAGAGTCAAAATGGCTTCAGGATTGTTCTCCTGTACTATTTCAAACATGTGGTTTATATACTTATGTATGTGTTTGCCTTGTACATTTATGAACACTTATTTTATATAGAATTTGTATAACACGGGAAATGATTGAGTGTATGGAATGAAAAAAACAAACACAACATAGTTCACAAGCTTTTGGGTTCGTAGAATTGGCCACCATCAACCCAGATGTTATCCAAACCAGAGGTTGGAGGAGTGAAAAATGCCGGCATGGGCTACTGAATGAAGGTATGATCTGAGTGATTTTGATTCCCCACTGCCATGGATCAGCATGGCTTTCTTGACCTTTTGTGTGCCAAGATATTGTTGCTATTTATTTACTGTGTCGTTAACAATCAAATATGGCACAAATCAATACCTGGGCCCCATTCCATTGTTTTTGTACAACAGTTGAGGTTAATAACCCACCTTGCAGATTAATGTAACAAAATGAAAATTAATTTATCACCATCTATAAAGCTTCCTGAAATAAACAAAATCCAGAACGGCATATACCTTGGTTTCCTGTTTCTATTATCTGTTGGTGTTTCCGGCTAGCAAAAGAGGAAAATATGTAGTTCTGAAGGGAGAGGTTTGCCAATTGTGTTATTGAGCTAGATCTGATCCTATAGTTTGCATTGCCTGCATTGTATAATTCTGAGTGTATGGCTTAGCCAGCCCCCCAATATTGCTCTCTTTGCCTCTCTGTGTGCTAAAGTGTAATGTAACAGTGAGACAGCTTGCTATCAAGGCTAAGAGCTGGCCTTGTCTGGAACACAGAGAAAGGCTTATCAGCGGATGAGCTTGACGCTGGAAGCTGCTATGCTTGACGCATAGTCTTACTCAAGGCTGAGTGAGGATGCTACCGGGGTAGCATGAGTCAGCATGTGTTTATGAGAAGGATAGGATACGGATTTTCCTAATATGGGTTTGTAATTTGTGACCCCCTTGCGTGCGCACATTTACAGAGGAGGGAGAAAGGAGACCAAGAAGTGTATAAGAAGCTTTGCAAATTTGTGTTTCTTTACTCTTGTCGTGGAGCTGACCAGCAAGAGTCTCTTAAATTTAAGAATTAAATTCTTTCTCTGGATTCAACCCCCGGTGTCATTATTGGCTGTCTCTGTCCCTGCCTGGGCACAACTTAAAGGACCCTTGGAAGCTAATAAGGCTACAGTTCGAAAGCAGAAAAGCATTAGTCTGGAATCCTTATTTTTCTGGGGTATCACTTTGGCATAAAAGTGCCCTTTTCTTTATGTCTCCATTATGCAAAGTACATATTTCCAAACACTAAATATGCAAAGCAATTCAGAATTAATTTTCTGTTCAGGTAAGTGGAAGAAGTTTAGATGCATGCTAATAGGAAAATAAGCAATTTATCCCCCTCAAAACTGTCTCTTTGCCTCTCTTTCTTTTCTCGTTTTGTTTAACCTGATCCTCTAGGACAAAACTTCCAGATTGTGTTCTCCCCCCCTTTTTTTTTCTACAAAAGTCTGTGCACAGTTCATTCTTAACTGCAGGGAATCCCTAACAGAACCAGTAAATAAGTAACTCAGGAATTAAATTAGCCCACAGCTATCTTAAGCAAATAACCTACAAGCGAAATTGTGTTATCTAACTGGCCAGTTGATGCTTGGGTTTCTCAGCTTTAAGAAAGAAATTAAATGGGAAGGGAGTGTATTGCTCTCATTTCAAATCCTCTGGAGCAGATAAACATTATCATGAAACTGGCCAAGGATGAAATTTAAATAAGTAGTGATTGGAAAGGATGACAGCAAGAGTTTCCAACCCACAAAAACAGACAAATTAGTTTAATTAACTGCAAATTTTGGAGTACAAAGATATGGGGGAGTTATTCAGTTTGTGTAATGCATTCTCAATATTTCTGTAAACAGATTAAGGCAAAGAAACACTGCCATATAATTATCATTTTTTTTCCCAAAGAAGGGGAAAAGGGGAGGGGGGGGGGTAACTTGAGCTGCCACACATTTTTCCTCATTTTGAGACACTGTCACTTTCTAATTCCAATGCAGATTACAGATTTATTCAATCTCAGCTGCATTCTCAGGCAAAAAGGAGAGTTCTTTCTCTAGCCGCCATCTCCACCGCAAAATTCTGCTTGTGGCTCAAGAGACCTGCGTGGTTGCTATGTAGACAGGATTAAGAATCTGCATATAAACTTGTATCGTGCACAATTAATCCTTAAGCATTTTGCACTGTGTGGATGATCATCCTCTCTGTAAATACGGTTTATAACCAGTGCTATTTCTCTAGAAAAAGAAGTGCCGGAACTTGCCACGAACGCCTCCCTCGTTCTCTTAGAATGGCAATGGCCTGTTTATAATTTGGTTAAAGGCACACATGTTGAACAACAACTTTGCAGACAGAGTATTTCCAGGTGTTCCTCCTCGTTCTTAATACCTGGTTCTTAAGTTGCATTGCACAGAGTGCCCTTCCCCTTGCTTCCCAAACCTGGGCCATATGCCGTGAGCCCCTACAGGCCTTTGCTGTCAAGATATAGGCGCACAGAAACACACACCACACTGCTCTTCCTCCATTTCCTGGTCTCTTCCCTTAGCTGCTTGTCAAAAGGGTTATTTTCTCTCCCAGGGTAGGTCTCAAAAGTCTTGCCTCTGGAGGAGTTATGTGTCCTCCATTCAGGGATCCTGCACAGGAAAGTACGTCCAGTAGATGTTGTGCTGTGTTGTACGTCTGCTCCTTCCTCCCTGTTGCTTGTTGTGCTCCAAAACTCTTGACTGTGAGCAGAAGAAGGGAATTTAAATCCTTGCCAGGAGGATTGGCTGTGCTGCCGGGGTTGCCAAGGTGGTGGCACTGTGATGCCATCTTCTGCATTTTGTGTAAAGATAAAGGTACAAAGATTACCATAATAAAGGACAAAAGTGGTAAGGACCTAACAGAAGCAGAAGACGTCAAGAAGAGGTGGCAAGAATACACAGAGGAATTATACCAGAAAGATATGGAGGTCTCGTACACCCCAGGTAGTGTGGTTGTTGACCTTGAGCCAGACATCTTGGAGTGTGGTGCTCATCTCGCTTTCAGGCCAAGGGAGCCACCGTTTGTCCACAGACAGCTTTCCGGGTCATGTGGCCAGCATGACTAAACCACATCTGGCACAACAGAACACCGTGACAGAAACCAGAGCGTATGGAAACGCCGTTTACCTTCCCGCTTGGAGCAGTACCTATTTATCTACTTGCACTTTGATGTGCTTTTGAACTGCTAGGTTGGCAGAAGCTGGGACCAGGCAATGGGAGCTCACCCTGTCATGGAGATTCGAACCGGCGATTCTGATCGGCAAGCCCAAGAGGCCCAGTGGTTTAGACCAGTGGTCCTCAACCTTAGGCCTCCATATGTTTTTGGCCTACAACTCCCATGATCCCTAGCTAGCAGGACCAGTGGTCAGGGATGATGGGAATTGTAGTCTCAAAACATCTGGAGGCCCAAGATTGAGGACCACTGGTTTAGACCACAGCGCCACCCGCGTCCCATGTCTTTACCTTACCTTTACTACATTTTGTGTATGGAGATACTGGCATGTGTGTTGCAGAGGCGGCAGCATGTTCCCACAGTGATCAGTTCACTGGCTCCCTCCGTTTGTGGATGGCATGTGAGTTCCATTGGCAGCGCAGTCTCTGATTGGTGGGCACTGACTGTGTCCCCAGAAGTGCCGCATCATTGCTGCCAGCTCCCGCCATGCTTGTCGCCTGTGTTTTGTCCTCTTCCCTGCTGGGTTTGATCACACTGTGGATTGTGTGGCTGTTCCACCAGGGCAGTGGCAGCATCCCTTCTCCTCCGGTGTAACATGGAAACAGGATTGCTCCGCCTACGTGACACAGACCAGATATCTGCTCTGGAAGGAACCCTTTCACGCGTTGCAAATCTTTTGCACTGTGAGCTGTTGGGTGAGGCACATTGTTTATTTACCTCAAACGTGTCAAGGTGTCATAAAACAATACTGTCCATTTGGATATTATGGAGAAGGCAATGGAGACCTACTCTGGGGGAAAATGTGTTTGGAAGGTATTAAAGCTGTTAATACATTGTGGCTAGCATACAGTGTGTGGGATGAAGTAGCTGTTGTGTGTGTGTGTGGGGGGGGGGAAGCCTTCTCCTTTGAATGAAAGGTCACTGCTGTGATTTGGCTGCAACTTTTGGTCAATAAGATTTTTTTTTTTTTTAAAAAAAACTAACACGTTGCATAAAGCTCTTGCAATCCGACAGAGACCACGAGAACACTGGCAGGCGAGTTCATTTCATCACCCCATTGAACACACACAATCTCCCCTCCCCAGCTACCCAGAAGGATGTTCTGTTTGTTTTGACTCGCACGTGAAAAAATAGAGAAAGGCAACCAGAGGGCCTAGGACCTCATAAAGGCGTTTTAACTAATTTCACAGCTTAACCGACTGTTGAATATTAAACATTGTAAATCCCAAGACTGGCTCCGGCAGGCTATAATGCTCAAGACTAAATTGAACAATATGACTGGGGAGGGAGGGGGAGAGGGGAGGGAGTGGAAGGAAGCAAAGGGGGGGGGATGAAAAAGGATTAACCAGAACCATACCTCTTATTTGGTTCCATTTTCACACTGTGCTGTGAAACTGTGCAATGAACTGGAGGGAACCTGCCTTGTGTGGCTGATGCTGCAGTTTATGTCAGCGCTGATGGGCGCACTTAAAGCGCATTGATGATGTGGCATTCCCCGGTGTCCAAACTCAGCTCAAGCAGAGTGCACCAGCTGTCTTTCCAACTGGTGATCAAGGGTCTCCCAGATAAAAGGCAATCTGATGCAAATCTGCCGTGAAAACGAAAAGCCTATCGTGTGTAGCCACGTTTTTCCAATTACTTTGCCTGCCTGTTGTACGGAGGAAACTTCCCGCAGCGACCATGGAGAATGCACTCAGAGGTTCTATTCCGAAATGAGCACTCGTCCAACGCTGAGTGCAGAGAGTACTGTTCTTTCCTGCCTTTATATGCTTATTGTACACTGTCATTGCAATCCAAAGTTTCCCAATTCTTTTTTTAATCCGGAGGAGTTGTACTAAGAAGCGAAAAGGCAGGAGTTTGGCACTCGGTGAGAGGGGAAACAAACAGTTATTGCTCATTTGCACCCTCCTCTTTCTGACTGTATAATGTTTGCATGTGAAGGTGCAGGGCAGCTGCATCCTGGGAATATTTTTACGACCTCAGTAGCTATCGTGCAGCCCTAAGCCCCAAGACTCGAGCTGATGGTGGGGTGGAAAGGAAAATTGCCAAAGCTATAAACATTCTGCAACTGTCAAGGAGAGATGGATTGGTTGGTCCATGCCTAAATGCGTTGGGATGGTTTTTCCCCCTTTTAAACAGACTTGCCAATCTTCCCCTAAGCTTCGCTGCATCTCAGAGACTGCTGAAAGGACAAGCTTTGCACTTCTAAATTTGAGGCAGCCAAAGATTTTTTTAAAACAACAACAACAACCTGTGTTATGTTTATCTGATTTGTTTTTTACCCATAAGGAAGTCCTCTTGAGTTCAGTAGGGCTTGCCTCAGATAAATGTAGATAGGTCGGGAGATAATTTGCATAGGTAGTCTCCAAAATCAACCAATGCAGCAAAAGCAATGTAGGAAGTTGTCCTAGGCAGAGGGTAGCCAAACTTTTGGGGCCTGTGAGCACATTTGCATTATATGTAGGGTTACCTCTGAAGATGGTTCGGAAACGCCAGCTAGTGCAGAATTCAGCAGCCAGGAAGGGACGCTAGAGATTGAACCTGGGACTTTCTCTGCATGCCAGCCAAATGCTCTACGTCACAAGGCTACGCCCTCCCTGATAGGAAGATATTCCTGGGAACAATTAGGCTTGAAAAGGAGAGATTTCAAGGGATTGTGTGTCATAGCTGGGGAAAGACGGTTTAACTCTCCTCCAGTTGCAGCCCCCCGAATCATCCTCTCCTGTTGCAATTTGTCTTGGAAAAAAAAGCCTATTGGCTGCAGACGAAAGCTTCTTCTCTTTCCTGCCTAAGTTCAGCAGGAGAAGTGGGTGGACCAGACCCCCACGGGCAGCGAAGAAGCATTCCACAGGTGTATGTGATCAGTGACCTAAGGACAAAGTAACTTACATCATTTATGTAAATAATATCACCCCAGCAGACAGTATGAGTAATAACCTTGTTTCCAGTAGAAGATGAACTGCAGCAGAACGGAAGCGGTGCTGCATGCAAGGAATACGGGAGACAACGGGAAATTATCCCTTCTTACATCTCTAACCCCCACGCATTCTGCTTCCTGACTTGTCTCCAGCCAAAGCCATCCTCCTTTATGCTTCCCTTTTGGATTCTCCAGTACGTTTCTTTTTTATATAATTATTTTATTGGTTTTTAAAAAAATAATATACATATTTAACATAACCATTTCAAACATTAAAAGACAAGGTTCTTTTGAACCTTCGGACCTCCTTCCCTCCCTCCCTGGGTTCCATGTGTAAATTTGCTGCATCTTTTACCGTTATCCATCTGTTATACAACCATTGTTATCATAATTCCATATTACATGTGTCATTCATTACATCCCTGCCAAAGATTTTAACTGTTTACAGTGGTATTTTAAATAAATTACAAATTTACTCCAGTCTTTAGAAAATACTTGATCTTCCTGGTTTCAGATCTTCCCTGTCAGTTTCGCCATCTCCACAGACTCCATCAGTTTCATCTGCCATTCTTCTTTTGCTGGTACGTCTCCTTCCTTCCATCTCTGGGCTAGTAGCATTCTCAGTGCCATAGTTGCATACATAAAATGTATTTATTTTGTCTTCTCTTGGTAACTCTTCACCTATTATACCTAGTAAAAAGGCTTCTGGTTTTTTTTAACAAATGTATTTTTAAACATTTTCTTTAATTCATTACATGTCATTTCCCAGAAAGTCTTTAACAATGTACATGTCCACCACATATGGAAAAAGTACCCTCTTTCTCTTTACATTTCCAACACAATTTTGAACTTGTTTTGTACATTTTAGCATTTTTTCTCAGTGTTAGATACCAACGGTACACCATTTTCATAAAATTTTATTTCAACAAACAACATGCAGTAAATTTTATTTCCTCTTTCCATAACTTTCCCCAAGATTAAAGTTGGATATTATACCCAAAATCTCTAGCCCAATGCATCATCACTGCCTTAACTTTTTTGTCTTTTGTATACCATTATAAAAGTAATCTGTACATTTTGTTTCAATAACACTTTCACATTATTTTCCATTGTATTGAAACCTTTTTTTATCAACCTTAAAAACATCCTTTAATTGGTGATACTGTAACCAACAATTCTCTAATATCTTCATTTCCCCCAATTTTAATTGATCTATTGATCTCCAGTATGTTTTTTTCTCAGTCACACCGTAACCAGTCACATTGTAGCTTATGTTAGCACATCTCCTTGCTGTAGCTTTCCTGTGTGCATTGCACAACACTACAATCACCGGGCTCCACTTGTAGTTGCAGCTGTGCAATTTTCATAGAGGTAATGGCATATCTGTTTGGAAAACATTTTCCCGACATTTTGATGAACGACCCAATCCAGACCCAGTGCAAACGATGGGTCATTTTGAAAGCCTCTCATTTCTGCTAGCCAGGAAAGCTTGGCTTTCTACGTTCCTACTCCATAAAGTTAAAGTTACCCTCCTGATACTGGTACTGCTACTGCTCACCTGGACATTGTGGTCAGGGCAGCATGGTTGCACTAGAGGGACCACTGCCCTCCTTTGGGAGCTCCTACTGGTGCATTTCCACAGCCCCAAAGCAACCCAGCCCTGTCCAGGTGAGTTGCAGTGGTGCTGATGTCAGTAGGACAGCTATGCCCCACCTGTTAGGAGTCCAGGTTCCCAGTCTGATAACACAGTAAGTGTACGTAATTAAAAAGGAGGATTTATTGCAAAAAAAAAAAAAACCCAAGCAATTATCTCCAGGCGGCTCTAGCAAGCCTCTGGCCCCCATCACTCAGTTGACCCTTCTGAGGAGCTCTTCCTTTGTCAACAGAAGAGATTGAACCTTTGACCTTTACATTTCTTATTTTGCTTCCTGTCTAGCAGCCTTCCTATACGCCTATGCCTCGGACTTTTTTGGTCAGCTGCAGCCCCTTCCTGTTCCAAAAAGCTGTCTCTGTGGCTTTCCGCACCTTTCGGGGAGCTTTGGCTGTGTTCCAGCCTGCTCTCCGTTCCTCCCTTATCAGCTGGCCGTCCAAGGTCAGGGGGAGTCGATGCTGGCAGCTGCGGGCTCTCCTGTGCTGGCGTGAAAGCCCAGCCTCCCTGTTCCTGACTGCTTTCTGCAGCTGGCTGCGAGATTACACTTGGAGCTGGTGTGTTCATGACACCACTGCTGGGAGTAACTATGAACAAACAAGCAGACAAACTCTACACATTGAATTGAATCCAATGTTACACAAGCACACTCCCCCCCCACCACTCTCACCAAATCTGTCCTCCCCTACCTTCCAGAAGAAATTTTGGGGAAAGGGTTGGGATTGGGGGGGGGAAGGGAAGTAGGGGCAAGTCCTGCTGCATGAGCAGAACTCCAGTCTCAATGCACAAGGATACAGTTGCCTATGACCCCATCTTTTGGGAGGGTGGAAAGCTACAGTTTCCCTTCTTATCATAATATGGGAAACTATGGTCTGATCTAAGCAGTTTGGTCAAACATATACGATCAAATGTGATTTCATATTCTGATTTGTGAACTGAATGGGTTTAGAACAAACTAGTTTCACGTGGTTGGATAGAACTAGAAAAATGTGGTTTGTTCAGATCTGTGACTTGCTTTGCGCACAAAGGAGGAGAGAACACATAAGCTTGAGTGACAAGTCTGCTCATCCTCATCACCACACCCATTTTTGAACCCTGGTCTTTTTCTTGCATATGGAGAGAGAGAGAGAGAGAGAGAGAGAGAGAGAGGGAGAGACCCTTTGCCTTTAAGGAGAGTAGAATTCTGTAATGCAAAAGGCATGCAAAACAAGCAGATATGCCCCTAGATAGTTATAAAGGCTCTCTATAGTTGCCAGCCCATGTGTTTTACTTGTTTTAGCCACCAGTTAGCAAGCAGGCTTCTTCCAGAGATGTTCGAATTACAAAATGGAAAATATGATCTAAATTAAATCCCCCTGAAGTGCAATGTAGTGTGTATCTCCTTTATAAAAGCAGAGCACATTGCCCATAATTTTAGGAGATAAATAACAACAGAAATTCCTTTCTGTTAGTTTTTTAAATGGAATGACAGCTTCATTTGTTCATGGCCCTGATGGCTTGAACAGAGCTTCTGAAGGTTTTGATTATGCGGTCATGTATGTTTTTTTTAATAGATTGCTTTTACAATGTGTTTGTATTATTATGCTGGCTTTTAATGGGTATATTTCTTTCTTTATTCCTTTGTAAGCTCCTTTGGGTCCTCAAACTTGGCATGTGTGTCTAAAACTTGCCTAGCACATAATTTACATTCCTTGCTCCACCTATACTCCTGTTGATGCATCTCCACCAGGCTGCGGTCTCCAGATCAAGGGAAGAAATAGTACCGGTCTATTCTGCCTTGGTCAGACCACACCTGGAATACTGTCTCCAGTTCCGGGCAGCACAATTTAAGAAGGATGTTGACAAGCTGGAACATGTATAGATGAGAGCAGCCAAGATGATCAAGGGTCTGGAAACCGAGCCTTATGAGGAACATTTGAGAGAGTATGTTTAGTCTGGGGATGAGAACACTGAGAGGAGATATGATAGCCATCTTCAAATATCTGAAGGGCTGTCACATGGCAGAGGAAACAAGCTTGTTTTATCCTGCTCTGAAGGGTAGGACTCGAACCAAGTTACAAGAAAGGAGATTCCAGCTAAACATGAGGAAGAACTTCCTGACAGTGAGAGCTGCTTGACATTGGAATGGTCTCCCTCTGGAGGTTGTGGAATCTCCTTCCTTGGAGGTTTTTAAGCAGAGGTTGGATAACCATCTGCCATGGATGCTTTAGATTCCTGCATTGCAGGAGGTTGGACTAGATGACCCTTGGGGTACCTTCCAACTCTACAATTCTGTGATTCTATGATTTTACTTTTGCCTCTGACCCCACCCTCCCATAAGCACATGACTCCCAGGTTTCCCAGAAGCCAATGTGGCTCTGGACATGAAAAAGTTCCCCACGCCTGCTATAAAACACATGCATCTCAGATCAGTTATGGAAGGCATGCCACACGTGTATTTTAATTGCTTGGTTGTTGTTGTTTATTTTACCTTAAAGGGATTATCCTCAGCAAAATATGGATGTGTGCAGGCAGCTGTCCGTTTTGAGGAAGCTTTCATTTTGAAGGCCAACCACATTCCAAAGCCATTCTTGATTTACAGCCATAAGAGAAAGCAATTAGACGTCAGCACACCTAATTATGTTCTAATTAGAAAGTTTAACAGAAGCATCTAAATGAAGATATATGATGCCTTTTAAATGAAAGCGCACTGAAGACCAGCATAAAAATGCTTAATATGCTGTGTGCCGTCAACACAAGTCCTTCAGAAAGAGGAGAGAGGCTGAAGAAGAGAACAGGGGAGCTTGGTGTTGAATTTCCAGGACAGCAGGTGCCGGGGACAGTGGACCGGTCCTTGGACCCAGTTTCTAGCTGTTCCATGAAATGCCAATGCATTCTCTAGACTATAACATACCCAAGAGTTATGCTTCCTCTTGGCACGAGTGAGAAACAGCAACACACACCCCACCACTCGTGATTATTGGTGCTACATGATGAAAGTTTGTCAGACAGAAAGAACCGCCCGAGGCAGAATATCATTTCTGACACATCAGCAATATAATCCAGCATGGCAAATCTTATATTCCACTGTACTAGGTTATATTCTATAATAGCTTTTATATCCCATTTCAGATATGAAACTCTTCTCCGTTACTTGATCTGTGCGCAGCAATTTGGCATTTGCTGTTGGGCATTGGCCATTCCCGATACGCCATTATTATCGAAGTCAATTAGCATCTGACTGGCAATGAATCTCTGGATATAGTTTACTGGCATTGGAGCAAAATTGTAATTTCTGGGAATTTGTCGAAAGCTGATTTATACACCAGATGCTATACTATTGGGATCTGTCCCGAAAATGCAGAAAGGTAATGCATAGATAAGGAATATGAAACTGTGCGCTGGCTCCCTCGGCCAGTAAAGCGAGATGAGCGCCGCAACCCCAGAGTTGCCTGTGACTGGACTTAATGGTCAGGGGTCCCTTTACCTTTACCTTTACATACAGTCTATCCCTCAAAACCCCTGTATTATTAAAACCAACCAATCAATAGTTTCTTTCCCCCTTAACAAATGCTTTGACTCCAGCTTCCCATGAGAAAGGTTCAACACAATGAAGAATAATATATAATAATAATAATAATAATAATAATAATAATAATAATAATTTATTATTTATACCCCACCCATCTGGCTGGGTTTCCCCAGTCACTCTTGGTGGCTGCCAACTGAAATATTAAAATACACTAATTTCTTAAAGATTAAAAGCTTCCCTAAACAGGGCTGCCTTCAGATGTTCTCTAAAAGTCTGGTAGTTGTTTTTCTTTTTGACATCTGGTGGGAGGGCGTTCCACAGGGCGGGTGCCACTACTGAGAAGGCCCTCTGCCTGGTTCCCTGCAACTTGGCTTCTCGCAGCGAGGGAACCGCCAGAAGGCCCTCGGTGATGGACCTCAGTGTCCGGGCAGAATGATGGAGGTGGAGACGCTCCTTCAGGTATACTGGACCGAGGCCGTTTAGGGCTTTAAAGGTCAGCACCAACACTTTAAATTGTGCTCAGAAACGTACTGGGAGCCAATGCAGGTCTTTCAAGACCGGTGTTATGTGGTCTCGGCGGCCGCTCCCAGTCACCAGTCCAGCTGCCGCATTCTGGATTAATTGTAGTTTCCAGGTCACCTTCAAAGGTAGTCCCACATAGAGCGCATTGCAGTAGTCCAAGCGAGAGATAACTAGAGCATGCACCACTCTGGCGAGACAGTCCGCGGACAGGTAGGGTCTCAGCCTGCGTACCAGATGGAGCTGATAAACAGCTGCCCTGGACACAGAATTGACCTGTGCCTCCATGGACAGCTGTGAGTCCAAAATGATTCTCAGGCTGCGCACCTGGTCCTTCAGTGGCACAGTTACCCCATTCAGGACCAGGGAGTCCCCCACACCTGCCCCCCTCCTGTCCCCCACAAACAGTACTTCTGACTTGTCAGGATTCAACCTCAATCTGTTAGCCGCCATCCAACCTCCAACCTCATTCATATATATATATATATATATATATATATATATATATATATATATATATAAGAATATATATGCTTATATAAAATATGCAAAAATGAAATATATACAAAGGTTTTTATTTTTATTTTAAATGTTAGAGAAAGCAGTTCAGATTAAAATGCCAGAAATAATGTTTTAAAACTCGCAGATGGGCAGTACAAATGCTTGCTATAAGAGAAAGGACCAAATTGCGGGAGGCGGTGGAAGACAGGAGTGCCTGGCGTGCTTTGGTCCATGGGGTCACGAAGAGTCAGACACGACTAAACAACAACAAAAGGCTCAGAGAGAAACAGAAGGCCATCGAAGAGTCAGGGCTCTGGAGGAAGAGAGTTTGACAGTCATGGCATGGTCAGTAAAGGCCCTCTCTCGTATCCTGCTGTTGGTGAAATGCAAAAGAGAACCTTTCAAAAAGATCTTCATGAGCAAGCAGCTTCATAAGGTTCTTTAAGGCCCTAGAAGGTTTGGCAGTTAGATCTCCCAGAATAGTGCATGAAGGAAGAAAAGGGGGAATCTGGCAAGCTGAAATGATTTCACTGATGGAACGATTGCCACAGTGCTACGTTGAATTCCTCCCTTCTAGGAGTCTCATACGGCTTTTCATCTTGTTAGCGATGTTGGAGGGGGTAGGTGGAGGCCCACTGTACCAGAGGAAAACCTTGCATGAGCAGGACTCGTGAGCTGAATCCTGACTGTATAGTGAAAAACGGCGTATACACCCCTTAAATAAATAAATGAGCTAATATTATCAGAAGAATGGGTCCTAGCAGGGGCATGCCCAGGATCAAAACTAAGGGGGGGGGGTGGCAAGCCATGGTCATTCAGGTTGTGACATTTCAGCACGGAAAAGGCGAATGAAACCAAAATTTTAAGAAAATTATATATAATTAAAGCAGTGCTTTATTACGGTAGTTATTACAATTATTTGTTTGAATTTTTTTTTATTCTAGTTACATGTCTTATACTAATATCATTTTTCTTGGGTTTGAAGAAAACTTGTTCAAAACTTTCGTTTCAATCCAGTCCTGATTTTCCTTGAAGAATTTCCGATGGACTCTCATCAAACACAACCCAGTCAGTCTGTCCTCTCCCATTGTACTTCTGAGCCAGGTCTTTACCCTTTAAAATTTAATTTTCTACAGAAATTACTTAGCTTACCTTTTTGGAACCAGTTTCTTATATCCATTTAGGCAGCCTCAATGTCTTCTAAATGTAAATAAGAAGGTAAACTAATAGCGGGTGGCTCAGTTTAGCGGTGGGCGGCTCAGTTCAGTGACGTGGAACTCACTAGACCCCTCTAGAAGATTCCCTCTTCTCTCTGCTAGAGCCCGCTAGAGACCTTTCCCTCCCTTGAATCCCAATGGCTGGCTGACATAGATTCCTCTACCAGTCGCTAGGTGGCTCTAGATACTTCTCGGTTTTTACACCATTTCAGTGTGGTAAACAACTGATTATTTGCCATAGCCCTACCTAATTTTGTTTCGTTTCATCACTTTATAACCATTTAATTATTATTTTTTGCTTCTGGGGGGGGCAGCTGCCCCCCGCCCCTTGCTGGGTACGCCCATGTGTCCTAGTATATCCCAACAATGGAAACTGTCCACACTAATGCAATGAACAGCTGCACAGTGACATAAATGACAGAAACCTAATACATGTAGAAAAAGATGTAGAAAAAGAAAAAGAGTTTTAAGTTTTGGGGCGAGGCAGGGTTCATGTATTCTGCAATCCAAAACGAATCTACTCAGAGGAAATTTCCACTGAATTCAGTGGGGTTTTTGCCCAGCTGTTTCTAGGACCGCAGTACTAGATATATAAGATTTAGTATGTGACAATGAAAACAGATCGTTCTGGGTCGTATTTTACGTGGAAAGGAAGTGTTTTCAACAGAGCTTTGCTGATCCAGGAACACGAAGAGTTCTGCTTCCAGAAAGGGAACAGTAGGCTGAGCTTTATTTAGAACTTTGCTCAGAAATGACACGATAATGGTGGAGAGGAACAGAAAGAAGCAGACGTTCAACTTTCCTTGGGGATTTTTGAGAAGGGTACTAATAAAAGCAAACAATACTAGGGAGCTTTGTCATTTCAGGCAAGTGGATCAATGAAGAATAAGTTAGCGCTAATGTCTGTCAGGTCATTTCGGAAGAAGTCTCTGTGTTGTGTAGACGTCATCATCACCATCACCCTTGGGTCCTACAGACGTTAAGGCTGCTGCAAAGAGGTATATATAGGAACAGGAACACAGAAAGAGAGTAAGTGGGTTTAGGCAAGGGATTTAAGGCAGGTAACCCTCAAGGTTACACTTTAAGGCGGGACCCAGGTGGCGCTGTGGTTAAACCACTGAGCCTAGGGCTTGCTGATCAGAAGGTCAGCGGTTCGAATTCCCACGACGGGGTGAGCTCCCGTTGCTTGGTCCCAGCTCCTGCCAACCTAGCAGTTCGAAAGCACGTCAAAATGCAAGTAGATAAATAGGAACCGCTACAGCGGGAAGGTAAACGGCGTTTCCATGTGCTGCTCTGGTTTACCAGAAGCGGCTTTGTCATGCTGGCCACATGACCTGAAAGCTATACGCCGGCTCCCTCGGCCAATAATGCGAGATGAGCGCGCAACCCCAGAGTCGGTCACGACTGGACCTAATGGTCAGGGGTCCCTTTACCTTTACCTTTAACCCTTAAGGTGCAATAGCAGGGATGGCAATCATATAAAGATTTAATTGTCCACAATTACCTTTTTTTTAAAAATAAATAAAATCAGGTTGCTAAAGGGTGTCTGAAATAATGCAATTTAAATTTGATTGTTATTATTGGAAGGGGGATTCAAATTTAATACTTTATTGTTCATTCCCAATTCTACGTAATGACGACATAACAGTGGCGTAGCATGGGAGGAGGGGGGCGGCTTCAGGGGCAGCTGCCCCAAGCGTAAAATTGTTAGGGGAACAAAATTTCAACACCCAGTGCCGCTGCACGCTTCCTTCGCTGGGCTCCATTGAAGACAGCTTTCCATGCAAACCAGGAAGTGACCTCTCCAAACAACGGAACGACTCTTTGTATCTTATCTGTGCGGCTGCGATCTCTTGGGCTACACGGATGCCATTAGGCAATTGAATGTGTATGTGTACCCCGTCCGTTTCCCTCCCTCCCATCTCACCCCTCTGCAGGGCCCTGGGCACTGGCAACTCATGCTATGCCACTGCAACATGGAGAGACAGTTACAGGTAGGTAGCCGTGTTGGTCTGAGTCGAAGCAAAATAAAAAAAATTCCTTCAGTAGCACCTTAAAGACCAACTAAGTTTATATTTTGGTATGAGCTTTCGTGTGCATGCACACTTCTTCAGATACACTAGAAACAGAAGTGTCAGACCCTATATATATATACAGAGGGTGGTGGGGGTGGGTGGGAATGGGTGATGGGCTGATGGGAGTGGTAAACCTGTAGATGGCTGTTAATGGCTGCTGATGGCTGCAATTAGTCCTGGGGGGGGGAGCAAGGGCTGAGGTGCTAAAGAAAGCTTGATCATGCATAATGAGATAAGAATCCGATGTCTCTATTCATCCCAGGTGGCTCCATGGTTTTAAGCTTGGTAATGATTTCCAATTCAGCAACTTCTCTTTCCAGTCTGTTCCTGAAATTTCTCTGCAATAAAACAGCTGCTTTGAGATCTTGTATAGAATGTCCTGGGAGATTGAAGTGTTCTCCTACTGGTTTTTCAGTAGGAGAACCATAAGACTGAAGCTCATACCAAAATCTAAACTTAGTTGGTCTTTAGGATGCTACTGAAGGAATTTTTTTATGGAGAGACAGTGCGATTGCATGATTCCAGTGCCAGATCTAGGCTAGGGAAACTCAGATACTCCTGATCCGAGAAGCCAGCAACATCACGTATGGAGCATGTAAATAAATTTGAAATATCTGCCCATGGAATAGGCTAGGGTGGAAACAGACAGAGAGAATAAAATTTAAAATTCTATCCCATGCTTAAGGCTCAGACTAATACTCTGGCAAATTTGAAGAATGCTGCTAAACTCTTCTTAACTGTTTGGCCAAAGTAGTGGTTTGGCCAGTGGCATACAAAGCAATTAGATATTATGATGTTGATTATTCCACATCAATATAAATGTCTTCAGAAAATGTTCCAGTTCAAAAATGATTACATTTCTGCCATCTACCCAGTAAAAGTTAGAAACTTAGCGAAGTCCAAGCAAAGGAGAAACATGCTTAGTTGTTTTGTATAATGAATGTCTTTGGTTTTGCTCAGTGCTTAAGAAAAACAGTTGTGTTAATGCATATAATCTATCTAGCCTGCTAACTAGTTTAATCTACTACCGGTATGTGTGTGGTGGTGGTGGAGGGGGGCAATCTGCTAGTGACAGAGGGAGGGTTATACCATAAAACAGAAACACACACAAAAGCCACACTTGATTGATGATCTAAACCATTCAGCTCCAGTATGGATGGAGTCTGTCTAAATTTATTTAGTGGCCAATCAAAGCAGAACAAATTAAGTAATTTGAAGTACTAAAGAGGCTCTGAAGTGGTGCCCACAGTGATAAAAGCCGGAGAACATGCTGCCTCCTTTCAGAGTATAAATCGAAAGTTTTGTTTTATACTGAAAATCAAACATTGATTTGAGGCCACGGCATGAAGATGCAAAGAGCAGCAACGTTACTGAAGCAAGTTTGGGTCTTGTCAGTGCCTGAATGGAAGACTGGTCACCCCCATGTATGGTCTTCTGAGCTCCATTAAGGGGGGGGGGAGGTTGTGTTCAAGCTTTTATTTTAACTAACATTTTTTTAAATTAAAGAATTCTTAGTTTACAAAAATACGTGTATTGTCTCTTTTTCAAGTTGTTCTCTCTCTCTCTCTCTCTCTCTCTCTCTCTCTCTCTTCTTTTTTAATTTATCAAAGTAATAATAAAAAATAAATATACATAAAAATGGGCACCCCACCCCCCCGAGACAATTCCATTGTAACTATCCAACCTCCCAAAATTTCAGCACCCCTTGTGATGGTTTAACCTCTCAGTTTTAACAGTACAAGTTCCACAAATGCCTTCCATGTCTCCTCAAAATAATTTCTCCTGCATATTCCCCATCTTGTGGAAGCCGCCCAGAGTGGCTGGGGGAACCCGGCCAGATGGGCGGGGTATAAACAATAAATTATTATTATTATTATTATTATTATTATTATTATCTTACCTTAATAGCACATGTTAATTTATCATTAATAGCTATATCCCACACCTCTTTATAGCATTCTTCCATTTTATATTCACCTTTGCCCCTTCTCCTTCCTAGCTATAACAACTCGTGCAGATGTCAATAAATTTGTGAGCAAGTCCTTCCTAGCCTGCAAACCTTCCACCCCAATGTTACCTCGGGACTTTCATTCAGCTTTAACCCAGTGATTTCTGTCATCTCCTTTGCCCCCGAAAATTGTACATATTTACACACCCACCACGTGTGTTTAGGACTTGTCCATCAGATCTTGAAATAATTTTGCTTTCTTGCATAATACTGAGATTGAAGTAAGAAGCAAATGACTGAGAAAAATATGTCGTGCTAAATTACTCAAAGAAGTGCCTGGTTTTCCAGTACAGCTACTTACTCAGAGAAGTTCTTCTTTAAGCGTAGGTTCTGATGGAGTTTTGCGATGTGAATGAATGTCCACTAGAGGCTAGAGTTGGACTGTGGGACTTTTGAGAGGCTAAACCAAGGAGCTAGAACTTCTTTTCATTTGTTCCTTAAATCAGTAGTTCTGCTTTCATTTTCGGACAATGTAAGGTCTCAGGCCTTGAATAGATCAATCTTTCGGCTGTATCTCAGAGCCGGTACAACATAGTGTGTTGCGTGTTCTGCCTCTGCCCTGTTGATTAGTGACCCTTTCAAAATGCCTAATGTTGGAAAAGAAAGATATTTTGAAGCAAAATACAAATAAGGCGAAAATTAGTTAACAGCCATGGGAATTGATTTCCTGCCCCTGTGAGGAATAAAATACTGGAAATCCCATGAGTATTGAATCAAAAGCATCACAGTTCCTACTGCACACATTTTCTGATTACGGGAGTCTCTCTTTGATGGTAAATGGGCACGTGATGTTGTGATTTTCTGGCAGCGATTGTGCGATTTGACTTGGTTGCTCTAATGCCTTTTCATTGCTTCTTTAGATGCCTCAGCAGAGCCAGTCACTTTCATTGGGGAAAATAACAAGTGGAGCAGCACATTCAGTTATTTTACACTGACAAAATGTCAAGAAAATGAAAACAAACATTCTGAGCGGTCCTTGGGGGGGGGATAAAGAGTTCAGTTACTACGCTCTCTCTCCCCCACCCCACCCCCCAACCCAACCCAGAATAGGGTGATTAAATCATCCAAGATAATCTTATTTCTTTCCCCATTATTGGCTCGGCTGCAGAGGGTTGCATTTTGGCTCTGAATTAAAGGTGGTGACAAACAGTTAAGAGGATCTTAGACAGAGTCAACATTGGTATGCAATTGTTCTAAATGCGCACTTAGAAAGAATAGCATTGCTTCTTCCAATTTGGGCAAAGATGGTATATACAACCCAAGGCACAATGAGGAATATTCAATTGTTGTTCCCTGCCATACCTGCAAAAGGCCTTCTTAAAATTTATTTTCATATCTCTCAATAGGAGTTCAGTGATCTAAGTAGAAAGCCCCTTCCACCGTAGAAGGAGGGGGGGTTGTGGGCAGCCTGAGGCAGGGCTCTCCTTTGACATTGCTATGGACATCGGTTGGTCACCGTTGAGGGGCCTGGAAGGAATTTCCTCACATGGCAAATTGGCTCTGGCCTTGTGGTTTTCGCCTACCTCGTAGCAACTCGTCACAACTTTGTTTTTTGGCGGTAGGCATTGGATTATCTCTGAAAGGGTACAGGTGTGGGGGGGAGGTTGCTGCCATCACCTTCCCCAAAACGCTGAAGGGTACTCCCTTAAGGAGTCCGGGGGTGTGGCCATATACGAACAACAACAACAATCTTTATTACGGTCCATAGACCCATCAATTCGTTACCAAGCGATACACAGCTGGGACACCCCGCCCTCAAACCACTCAGACATCTTACTCAAATTCGGAATAGGAAACATTAGTTCTTGTGACCACCGATAAAAACTTTGCCACTGCTAGTGTTCTGGCATTTGACCGGTCTTCCAATAGGAACCTGATATAGAAATCCTCTGATTTTCCTGGGAGCAAGGCTAGCAGGGGTGAAATCACTTCAGCCCTAGCTTGCTCAAACTTCCCACAGTGCAGCACAATGTGTTTTATAGAATCTACATCATGGGTGCACGAGCACAGTCTTTCCTGGTAGGGTACTCCTCTCATCCTGCCCTCCAGCACTGCAGAGGGGAAAACATTCAGTCTTGCTTTTGTGAACAGCCTTCGGTAGTTTGGCACTGTCAAGTTTTGAATATAGGCTGCTGGCTTAAAGACATGCCCATATTGTACTCCTACTGCCAATGGACTGCAGATCGCAAGTGATTGATGTCATAGATCATTGTGTGAATTATCCCAAAGTCTTTGCTTTAAGGTCTTTAGGGCACCTTCATATCCCAGGCAATAGAGTTGGGTGGGTGACAGACCTAAAGCAGTGGCTTTTCTCGCCATGGTTTTCTGCCATTGGCTGATGTATTCCTCATTGTTCAGGTATTTATACAGTCCCTCCCCAAGTTCAAATACTGCAATCTTGAGCCAATGTTTTAGTGCAGCCCACCATGCCTTTGTTGAAATTGGGCATTCACCCAATATACACCCCCCATATACGAAGCAGTGGTAGGTGAGGGCCTAAGGCACGCCCCTTATCGGTGGCCCCAGGGTGAGTTCCTAGTTGATCTGCATCGCAGGGCTCACCCAACGGTGGTTAACCCTTCACAGTCTGCCAGCAGAGCAGGCTGGAGTTGGATATAGACGGTTAGATCCAATGCCTAAGCCAAAACCTCTCTACATCCGTATTCAATAAAGTTGTGGCCTTTTCACGCCCATTGACCTTATGCAATGTGTCCTGCATTTTTATTTATTCCGGGAAGGATCGGGGTATCGCCACACAAAACCCTGCTGTAGAAGAAAAGGGAGGCCCGTGAGCCTCTTAACAATGTGAAATGTGGGCATGTTTAAGGGCAGCGTAAGAGATACTTACCAGTGTAAACAGGAACTTAGCAAGAATGGCAAATACCATTGTGCATTGTGAATCTTTGAGGGGATAGTTACATGGGCACCATACTGGCAAGCAGAATGTGGCCCGTGGGCAGCAGGTTGCCATACAATATGCCATTCTTAACTCCCCTCCCTCCCACAACAATCCCGGGAACTGTAGTTCTGTGATGCTGTGGAGAATCTTCTAGCTTCTAGTTTCCAGGGAAGCGGGATAATCCTTAAACCGGTTTAAGCCCGTAGTATAGACAAGCAGGAATGGTGTTCCTAGAAGCTTTCAAACAGTTAAAAGCTTTTGGGAGAGAGAGCGCTATGGAACTAACTCATCCCTTGCTTAATTGCTTTTCCTGGCTGATCAATAAGGGCTGGCTGATCCTCGATGAAAAGCCTCCATGGGCTTTCGGTGAAGTACAGATATATTGACGGAAGGACTAGAGCAGAAAGACTGCTTATCAGGCTACAATATCTCTTCTGTTTACTTAGTGAACATTTGGACAGCTTGATTTCATGTGACTCCGGTAGCAAACCCAAGGCTGGCTGCTTGTAACCTTCAGATGCTTGACAAAGCAGCATTTTCCGAGGGGCTAGTCCCTGGGCAATTGCTAGGCAAAGAAAGATATGGAAGAGCTAGCATGTGAATATTGTGCAGCCAGTGTGTGAATTAATACCAAAGCAGCAAGATATTAGATGATGGTTATTGCTTGCACTTGTGAAAACAACGACAATGCCAGCCAGATGGATTTGTAGTTGTGGATTCTTTTTCAAGGCTTTTGTTGCAAGCCCATGTATTATTCGTTTTTCATATTTATGCAATGATTTTTTTTTCCCATTCTGTGATCAGCTCCAACGTGCCATTTCTGAGAGCCATGGAGGTGAAAGCAGCCGGGCATTTTCTGATGTCCATAGGGCAAGGATTGCAGAGATTTCTGTGGCGAACGAGAAGGGAGCTCTGACACTGGATCTCCCTCTCCAAGTTCGGAGCTCTCTCTCTGCCCTCGGAGAGGATGACCCAGTGCTTCCTAGGGACTATATAATTGCTGGATAAGGCTACAGACTTAGTGTGGTGGGTAGAGACGAGCAGTGAATGTGGAACTAGAGATGTTTCCAGAGTTTTCACTCCAGTTGCCACAGTCCCACCCTACTGATCAGGCAGGATGAAGCACCTGCTTCAGGTGCAGTTGTGTAGCACTGGGGAGGGGGCCACAGGGGTGGTTGCCCCAGGTGCAAAATTATTAGGGGTGCAACATTTCAACACCCGGTGCTGCCTCAATACAGCTGCATTCTTCCATTGCTGGGCTCTGTTGAAAACAGCTTCTCCATGCGAACCAGGAAGTGACCTCTCCAGACAACGGAATGACTCTTCTTTTCTTATCTCTGTGGCTGTGATATCCTGTGTGACATGGACGCCATTATGCAGTTGAATGAGCATGCATACTCTATCACAGGCATCCCCAAACTGCAGCCCTCCAGATGTTTTAGCCTACAACTTCCATGATCCCTAGCTAACAGGACCAGTGATCGGGGAAGATGGGAATTGTAGTCCAAAACATCTGGAGAGCCAAAGTTTGGGGATGCCTGCTCTATCCATTAATTCTTGCCAGGCCTCGAAGTTTGGCCCACCAGGCTGTTTTGTACAAACCACACCCATATTTCCACATCCAACTTCAAGCTGTGGCTAAAAAGAAGAGAAACCAGGAGCACTAAGTGATTCTCCTGATTCTTCCTTTTCATAAAACAAAAACCAAAAACTGGCACCTTTTGTTGGAGTGTTGTGGGTATCAAGGAGTTAACACTCTGTGCTAAGTGGAAATGCTGACTCAGTATCATGTGATGAGTCAGCATCATGCAGGGGTGCCAACTTGAATAAAATATTGGGAGGGGACAGGTCCTACCTGCCCTGCATAACTGATCACAAGATGCGGTGCACACACACACCATTTGAATGGCAATGCCTATCAGCTTAGGGGGACCCCAAATATTTTATTGGAGGGGGGTGAACAAAATTCAAAACGCATTCCCTGTTCTTCCTTTGGACCCCATGCTTGAATTCAAGGCCTGCTGCAGAGGAAGGAAGGAAGAAGAAGCAATCACATCTGGAGTGCCCTCTCAGTTCTTTCCTTTCAAGTTGAGCCACCTGACATCGTGATGACGTCAGAGGATGGGCAGGTGAACGGCACTGCCCGCCTGTGAAAGTGGGCTGGCGGGAAGCAGAGGATGTAGCTCACTGGCCAGATCTGGCCCAGTGGCGTGCACCCAGGGGGCGGGGCTAGCCGCCCCTGGGAACGGGGCTAGCATCCCAGGGGGTGAGTGCCCCAGGGGTGTGCCTCCTGCGCCGAGCGTCTCGCCAGGAGTCTCGGGGTGCACGTTCTGGGGGGTGCGCCGTCAGCGGCGAGTGTCCCAGGGGCCAGGGCAGTGATGTCACACCCCTCTCAGGGATAACACCTGGGTTGGGCCACACCCACCGCACCCACCTTGCTCCGCCTCTGATCTGGCCCCCACCCCCCATTTTCGAGGCATCTCCAGAGTTTTGCACTGCTTTGAAAATGAGTTTAGGATGCCATTCTTAAATCTAAGCTAATGGAACACTGCTAACCTTCTTCAGCCATAGAAGCATTGCTGTGTGTAATAACGTCTTATGTTTAGCGGAAGTGGACTAGCTCTCTCTGTGTGATTTTGTGTGTATAGAGAGATACAAGGTCAAATTCAAACCTGATGCATATTTGCCTTTAATCAAAAGTGTTAAAAGTGTTTTAATCAAAACTTCCTTCCTTCCTTAACCTATCCGCTCAAGCAATGCTTCCTAGAACAGAATGTAAGTGTGATTTTTTTATATATATATAAAAATGTTTTAAAGCATTTTTGTCCGTTTTGTAAGATTGTTTTATTCAATATTGAATCTGTCTCATTGTGATTTTAGTGCTGGGTTCAAGGGTGAGTTCAATACCTATTACAGAAATTGAGACTCTTCCTTCCAAGGATGTCAAAGTGTTTTATTCCATTATAGCATAAGAGGCATTTAGCTAGCTGCTGGTACAATCATAAAACATTACTCCATCCCTTTGTAATGAAGCAGTCTAGAAAAATACAGTTTGACCTGGACAAAATTGCAATAGAAGCATTTGGAGATGTTTTCTGCCCAGAAATGAAAGCTGGATTAGCCTATACAACTGCAGGGGGAGAAAATTCAAGCATGGGAAGATGAACTCCTCAAATGCGAAAGGGCCAAATATACAGTCATACCTCGGTTTAAGTACGCCTCGGTTTGAGTATTTTCAGTTTAAGTACTCCGCGGACCCGTCTGGAACAGATTAATCCACTTTCCATTACTTTCAATGGGAAAGTTTGCTTCAGTTTATGAACGCTTCAGGTTAAGTACAGACTTCTGGAACCAATTGTGTTTGTAAACCGAGGTACCACTGTAAAGGCAACTAGGAGATGAAATACAGAAACTAATGAGTATGGCCATTTGGGAAAGGCTGGATTCAAGACACGGCTTCCTGAAAGCATTGCTGTGATTATAGGCTCTGTTATAGTAGCAGAGCCCTGCACATGACAACCTAGCAGTTCGAAAGCACGACAGTGCAAGTAGATAAATAGGTACCGCTCCAGCAGGAAGGTAAACAATGTTTCTGTGCGCTCTGGCTTCCGTTCCGGTGTTCCATTGCACCAGAAGTGCTTTAGTCATGCTGGCCACATGACCCGGAAAGTTGTCTGTGGACAAACACCAGCTCCCTTGGCCTGAAGTGAGATGAGAGCCGCAACCCCATAGTCGCCTTTGACTGGCCTTAACCATCCAGGGGTCCTTTACCTTTTTACCTTTATAACCTTCTTTGACAATTAGTTGCTAGGATCTCACTTAAAGGATTCCATTGTTTGCTTGGATGCTTTCACCAGAACTGGCAGGGGTTAAATCTGGCCCTTGTAATATTAACCAGCTCTTACGGTTCCGCTGGACATACCTGTGAATGAATATATATTTCTGCTAATTCCTGGAGGGAGTGAACTCTACAGTACTGCAGAGTCAATGGAATCCTTCTCAGCGCCTGAAAGTTAAGCTGTAAAATGCACAGCACATCAATAAAGTCTGCAAACTTCTTCCATTTTCAATCATGTACACATCTTCCGATAACATTCTTTCTCCCCCCCCCACCATCCCACTTCCTAGCAAGAAAAAAAAAGTCAGTGTGTGTAATGCTGCAGTTACATTTATTTAGGATTAGAATGAAATAGTTTTCAGCTTGTGGTGTTGGCAAGTACCTTTGGTTCTCAAGTCTGACAGTGTCAGACATGAGTCAATTTGAGGATGATGGAGGATTAGAGGTAGTTTCTGCCACTCTAACCTAAGAAAAGAGCTGAGCTCCCCACTCTGTATTCCAAGGCAGTGTGTGACTATACTGCAGGAGCTGGATCAAAAAGGGAGAGCAAGAAAACAAGCTATTAGTAAATGTCAGATGAAGTTACCGAAGCATTTTTATAACAGGCTGTTCCTTTGCTCTGGGTGGTCTTTTAACTTCAAAAAACACAAAAAAACACCCATGAATTTTTAGGATATCAGAAGTAGAATCCTTGTACCAAAGAAAAAAAAGCTGAGGAGTGAAATCTGAACTGCAAAACTTTAATTGAGTCCCAATTTATATTAACTTTGAAATATATAAAATGAGCTGGGTTGGCATAAGATGGTTGGTCCATTATGGAGGGGGCCAGCACTTTCCCTAAGTATCAGCTGAGCAGGCTGCCGGAAAGATAATGGAGCTTGCAGGTATCTTCCAAGCAAAGGAATGGGATGGGAGTGAACTTGGGGAGGTCAATTTCAAGAAAGGGCTTCTAAGCAGTTATGGCGAAGAAATGGGGGGAAGATTAACAGGGTTGGCCCAGCCAAAGAAGAGAAGGAAGGCGATGGCTAGGAAGGTTGACAACTGACAAAATATGCAGTCTGGATGGCACACGAGAGATCCTTTGTTGAGGCAGGAGTGCTTATGAATACCAGTTGTTGGAGATGAGCAAAGAAGAGAGAGTTCTTGTGCTCTCAAATCCAACTTCTGGGTTTCCCACGGGCATCTGGGTAGCCACGGCTTACCTTCCAAGTCCCGGACTGCAGAATCCGGGACCGGCAGCCGTGTGACACTGGAAGTTGCGTCGACGTAATTTCCGGTGTCGCTTTGCCCTTCTATGGGCACCAAAAATGGCCGTCGCCGGCTTCGAAAGTCGCTTCTACGAATGTCAGGAAGTGCGTCGATGCAACTTCCGGTGTCGTTCTGCCCATCTATGGGCACCAGAAATGGCCGCCGCCGACACCGGAAGTAGCGTCCATGCACTTCCGGACATGCGTAGATGCGACTTTTGAAGCCGGCGGCGGCCATTTTTGGTGTCCATAGAAGGGCAAATCAGAAAGAAAAAAATGGCTGCCGGCAGGAGAAAATAACGGAGAAAAATGGGAGACAAAGTGATACGGGGGACCACTGGGAAAAAGTAAGTAAAAATGGAGGTTTCCTGGGGAAAAACGGGGTACTTGGCAGCTATGAGCCACGGTGAGAACAAGATACTGGACGAAATGGACCACTGGCCATTTATGTTCATATGACGGCAACATCAGAAAAATTGCAGGGGAACAGTGAAGGTACCAATGGAGGCTCTGATCACAGTTAAAGGGCTTCGGTGAACCACCCCACTTGTTGCCCCGAAAACAAGGGAGAAAAGAATACAAGCCACCTCCTCCCTGTTTTTTCCTTTGCTTTGCAAAATACTGTGTGCAGCAGTTCTGCTTAGAAACAAAACCAAGACTGGGTTCGAGGAAAGAGATTGGAATATAAGTTACAGAAACCTGCAGATGTTTAAAGGGCAATGTGTGCAGTCTGCATTGAGAACAACAGTACTATACATTTTATGTACTATAAATTTAAATGTACTATACATTTAAAGAAAATCATACCGCTTAAAACAGTCATGGCTTCCTGAAAATAATCCTGGGAACTATAGTTTGTTAATGTTGCTGAGAGTTGCTGGGAGACCCCTATTTCCCTCTCTACCAAATCAACAAACTAAGGTGTGGTAATTGAACATCTGAAGCATTTGTTTTTCCTGAAAATGCGAGATTTATGAGAACGGCTACTGTTCTCCCTCCCTCCCTCCCTCCCTCCCTCCCTCCCTCCCCCCCCTCTCTCTCTCTGCCTCTCTCTCTCTCTCTGCCTCTGAACTGCCTTAGGTTTTCCTCAGGGCAAATATTGATCATTTGCTATGTAAAGACTTAAATGAAGACTGACAACTTACCTTCAGAAGTTAGGATTCAATAGGGGAATTAGGAAAAGCTCTGTGTGAAAGACCTAAGCACTAGAATTAAAAGCAATCTAGAAACAAACTATGCTTTGCTATAGCAACATTCCCTGCTGATTGCTAGCCAAAAGACTGTGAGTTTGCAAGTTTGCTTGGTTTTGGCAGATTCAGCTACGTGGGGATCTGAATTGAGAACCATTTTACTAGAAGCCGAAACAGCTAACAAAGGTCAGGAGACAGAGACCCCTAGATTTGGTGAGAATAAATGCCCCAAAGAAATTTGCTGGAGGACAATTTTTGTGTGTATGTGGTAAACTACACAGTTCAGGAAAAGCATCTTTAAAAGGTTTCATTTATTTATTCATGAAATTCCTCACCCACCCATTTTCACAAGGTCTCAGGGCAAGTTACAACCATATAACATACAACACGTGGGTGGCCTTGTGGTCTAAACCACTGAGCCTCTTGGGCTTGCTGATCAGAAGGTTGACAGTTTGAATCCCTGCAACAGAGTGAGCTCCCGTTGCTCTGTCGCCGCTCCTGCCAACCTAGCAGTTCGAAAGCACACCAGTGCAAGTAGATAAATAGGTACCGCTGGAGCGGGAAGGTAAACGGCGTTTCCGTGAGCTCTGGCTTCCATCACAGTGTCCCGTTGCGCCAGAAGCCGTTTAGTCATGCTGGCCACATGACCTGGAAAGCTGTCTATGGACAAACGCCGCCTCCCTCAGCCTGAAAGCACCCCATAGTCGAATTCAACTCGACTTAACCATTCAGGGGTCCTTTACCTTTACAGCCATATAATCATATCATATTAAAATACAATAAAACAATTGTTGTGAGGTTGCTGGGGGGTGGGGTGGGAATAACTTATGCACTCTACCCTGGGCTCCTTTGAAAAAAGGAGTGGTTAACAGAATAACTGAAGCTAGAATCCTAATCCTATGTACCTGAGAGCAAGTCCCATTGAATTCAACAGGACTTGCTTCTGAGTAGACCCTATTAGGATTGCACTGTAAATAAACCCTGTAATCTGTCTTGAGTTCCTTTGGGAGAAAAGTGGGATTTACCTTCTAATAATAATAATAATAATAATAATAATAATAATAATAATAATAATATACTTAAATTAACATATTGCATGCATTGCAAACTAATCCGTTATATTAGATCTGATGCATATTTCATTGCCAGGCACCATAAGAGACTCTCTTCCAAATTAATGATTTATAAGCCTATATTTGTTTAGATTGCTACTTCTTTTCTCCTGGAAACGTGGCTAGTAAATAGCAAACTGAATTAGTGTGACTCTGAGGCCAGTTTTCAAAGAATTCAGTGGATGAATGCTGGTTGTTTTTCAAGTGTCATGAAATAACTAGGTTTCTAGAGAGTGCTGGCTTGTGTCAGATTGATGAATTATGGAAAACCTGATTTTCCATGTGTATTATTAATCACCTCAAACAAATGAGGCATTCTAATTAATTTGTGATTATTTTACCTGTAAACCTCAAAGCAACATATACAAACTAAAAGAGAAATAAACCATCCATTGACCAAATGCAAGGATTTTTTTCAATAAAAAAAATCAGGAATGGGAAAGTTCACATATTTAGCTTATTCAATTATACCAAGCATCCCCAAACTGTGGCCCTCCAGATGTTTTCACCTACAACTCCCATGATCCCTAGCTAACAGTACCAGTGGTTGAGGAAGATGGGAATTGTAGTCTAAAACATCTGGAGGGCCAAAGTTTGGGGATGCCTGAATTATACATATGTAGGCCATCCATCCCAAATTTGTTTGTGTGTACACCCACACCCCACACCCCGTATTTTTCTGTATATAAGATGCCCCCAAATTTTTGACATTACTTTTTAGGGAAAAAACCTAGTCTTTTGATTTGAATATTAGATGAAAATGTTAACAATTGATTTATAAGTTGTATAAGATGCAAAGGTGTATTTTTATAAAGTAAGAAACTGTTGCAGATGATAAAAAAGGGATGAAAACCGGGGAAGGGGGGGGAGGGGAAGCCCACAAAATATGGTTTTACAATTATGAATGCAAGAAAATTTTTTTGTTTTGTATTGTTTTTTCTTTTTTCTTTTTTTCGCTCTTTCTTTTTTTTCCCCTTTTTTCCTATTTCTATTTTTCTCTCTTTTTTTTGGTATGACAATAGATGGTTGGATGGATGTCCTCCTGCGTACTGCCCTGGTTTGCTGGAGCTCCCTGGTGGCAGGGGGGGGCTTTGGGGTCAGGGGAGGGGGGGGAGGACAGAAACCCAAGCATAAAATGGACCATCTCTGACTGTTCACATACATGGGATACTTCTGTGGCAGGGGAGGACCCATGTGGGTGGGTAGGAAGGAGGTGGAAAAGGGGTCTAAGTATGTACCTTTTTTTTTTGCTTTTTTGTATTTTGTAAAATTAATAAAAAGTATGTACAAAAAAAAAAAAACCTAGTCTTCTACACGGAAAAATACGCTAGTCATATATAATCTTATTTTAGACAGTGTGGGACCAAGACTTTTTGCGGTCCAAAGCAGAGCCCAAATATCCCCTTTCCTTTGCTAGAGCCAACACATTAAGGGTGTTCACATGTAACATCCCACTGTTGTACAATCTGTGTACTGTACCTGTGTACACACTAGCTGAGCTGTAAAAATCAATAAGTGTACACTCTTTCACACACAAACCCTTGAAACATGCATAGGCATACTTTGTAATATGTCAACAAGACTTTTAAAAACTCTTGGCGCGTTAGAGCTGCTGCAACAGAATCCCTGATCTGAATCTTGTGCAGAGCACAAGAATGAATTTCAAAACTTTACTGCAAAGAGTCTTAAAATAGTTACAAATAAATGCTTGTAAAATGCAAAATGACACATTGCTTTTAAACAAGCGATCAGTGTAGTCCCATCTTCTGTTTAGTCCTTAATACAGTTTAATAAACTTTCCTCTCTCTGATCCCAGAGAGAGTAAGCTTACTCATCATTGCAGAGCTTTGCATCTACAGCTATTGCTACTGGCTTCATCACAGAGAAAAGTGCTTAGTTCTCAGGTTTCATCCTGTAAGAGATCTGCAGCTCAGGCTTTTGGGATGAGCCATTAATTAACCTAAGCGGAAACACGCACCCTTTTCTAGAGTGAAAACTCCAGCCAAATGCAAACTTCTCTACTTTGCAAATGCAAACCTTTACATAAGTTTTGCAGACTTCAGTTCATACAAACATTACATTTTATGCATATTAAACTTATATCTTTAACATGTTGCACCATTCAGACACCAACGATCACTTCCATTCCACTCAAAAGCTGTTGCATGCAGCGCTGTTTCCACTCTGCTGCAGTTTGTCTTCTGCCAAAACCTACATTATTTGTCTCACTGCCCATTGTGAAAAAATTACGTATGCTACATTGTCATTGCATTAATCTACCCCATTCATTTCAGAGCAAGGGAAACACAATGCAAATGAGAAAACGTCATGAATTTTGTATCATTTGCAGACCGAAAGCAATAACAACGGGGATATGAATTGTATTCACTGGATTGATCTCCATTACAGACATGGGACAAGTAAGCAAACATTTGCAATTTCTATCCCCAATTCTGGCTTTTTACCCCCTAAAAAAAACAAAAAAACCCCACACCAAACGAGCTATTGATTAAAAATATGTACTGAGCTGGTTGGCATCTGTCTGCCTTGGAAGACAATGGAGGAGTGTGCCTTTGGGGGTGAAGCCAAACTGTGGGAAGGTTACAGCGCCTGCTGTGGCTGTAGAGACTGATATGGGAGAGATGTTTTGTTGCAGCTAGGGCAGATGAAGGCGTCCGGTTGTGCTGCTGCAGGTGTACCATGGGGCTCCTTCTCTTTGTGCTCCTCTCAGCAGTCATTCCTCCTCTGGTCACTGCTATAGATGCATGACCTGTTTGTCTGTCTCCAGGCACTGCGGTCATCTGCAAGGGATTCCCACATGGTGAGGTTGATGTGGCCAGTTGTCATGTCACTTTTGCAGACATCTTTGTAATGCAGAGTTGGTCCGCCATCCGGCCTGGTGAGCACGACATTACACGGAGCATTACAGCATCTTAAAAAGCAGAGACATCACCTTGCCTACAAAGGTGCGTATAGTTAAAGCTATGGTTTTCCCAGTAGTGATGTATGGAAGTGAGAGCTGGACCATTAAGAAGGCTGATCGCCGAAGAATCGATGCTTTTGAATTATGGTGCTGGAGGAGACTCTTGAGAGTCCCATGGACTGCAAGAAGATCAAACCTATCCATTCTGAAGGAAATCAGCCCTGAGTGCTCACTGGAAGGACAGATCCTGAAGCTGAGGCTGCAATACTTTGGCCACCTCATGAGAAGAGAAGACACCCTGGAAAAGATCCTGATGTTGGGAAAGATTGAGGGCACTAGGAGAAGGGGACGACAGAGGATGAGATGGTTGGACAGTGTTCTCGAAGCTACCAACATGAGTCTGACCAAACTGCAGGAGGCAGTGGAAGACAGGAGTGCCTGGCGTGCTATGGTCCATGGGGTCACGAAGAGTCGGACACGACTAAACGACTAAACAACAACACAGCCCTAATACGAGCATATTGGCATATTTCTCAGGGAGAAAGCTCTCAGTCGACACAATACTGCATCTGGTTTGCAATGCTGCTCTCTTTCACTCTGCTAGTAATGGCTGCCTCAGTTATCATTGTCAAAGTGAAATTCCCATGCAGACCTATCCTTTTGTCTTGCATGAGCTGCATTGGGTTACACTTGTGCAGAACAATAAGACCAAGAGAAAGGCTAGTTTTGAATGCAAGTTGCCAAACACAAAAGACAGGTTGATGCTTCCTTTTAGCCAGAGGCATAAGTCTAATGCCTGAGGCTGTATTAATGTTGTGATCAAGCTTTTCTTTAACCTTCCCCTCAAACAAAAACCCGACTGCCTCTGAAATACACCATTTGCTCTGGGCACGTGTCCATTGTCCTATTTTCTGTTTTTATTTACGTAGTATAGCACACATTAAGAGGGGGGGGGGGAAGTGACAATTTAAGAACTATTGAATGACAAGTTTATATTTCTATGTTGCAGGGCTCAACAACAGGGTTTTCTTCAGACATTGTTTGTCTCCGACTTCATCAACTTCAGACCAACAGTCAGGGATGATGGGTATTGTAGTCATAGAATCATAGAGTTGGAAGAGACCACAAGGGCCATCCAGTCCAACCCCCTGCCAACACCATCAAAGCATTCTTGACATATGCCTGTCAAGCCTCTGCTTAAAGTCCTCCAGAGAAGGAGACTCCACCACACTCCTTGGTAGCAAATTCAGCTGTCCAATAACAGCTGAAGGTTACCACATGACCCTGTGGTCATGGCTTCTCCCAAAGAATCCTGGGAAATGTGGTTTGTTAAAAGAGTCCCCTAACAACTCTCAGAATCCGAGTCCTCTTAAAGAACAAGTGGGCATAAAAATGTATGGTGTGAATGGGAGCTGAGTGCAATTGCAGAATGTAGATTCACTTCTTACATTTCCTGCCCACATGAATAGATCTGGCAGTCCCTGGAAATGCATTCATGCCTATCAAACTGGGTGATCCCTTGGGACCCCATTCTCAGTGCATTGATATGGATATTGAATGTTATCACTTTTCTTGTACTGAATGCGCATTGCATGGCAATGGTCCAGGAAAAACTCTGACCTTCCTCCTTACTAATCTTCTTCTTTCTTCTTTGGCGATCACTCGTAGCCGAGTAAGATTGTCTTCCATAAGCACGCTTTTAACAATGAGCCCGTAATTGACTGTGGAGGCCAATTCTGGATCCACACATCCTTCCACAGTGGGGGCATTGGTTTCCGGGTGGGAGTTGGTCAAGGTGCGGGTGCCAAGTGTGCCTTCCTCTTAGCACATTTCTCCATTTCGCCCTGAGTTCGAGCATCTTCAAAACCCATGACACCTTTGGTAAAGGCTGTTCTCCAATTGGAGCAATTGCACGGAAGTGTTTCCCAGTTGTCGGTGTTTATACTACATTTTTTAAAAAGATTTGCATTGAGAGAATCTTTGAACCTCTTGTGTCGACCAGCAGCATTACGCTTTCCATTTTTAAGTTCGGAGTAGAGTAGTTGCTTTGGAAGATGATAACCAGGCATCTGCACAACGTGACCAGTCCAACGAAGTTGATGTTGAAGAATCATTGCTTCAACACTGGTGATCTTTGCTTATTCCTGTACACTGGCATTATAAGTAGGTAGCCGTGTTGGTCTGGATCGAAGTAAGACAGCTACTTTGAGATCTTGTATAGAATGTCCTGGGAGATTGAAGTGTTCTCCTACTGGTTTTTCTGTCTTCTAGTTCCTGATGTCAGATTTATGTCCATTTATCCTTTGGCGTAGGGTTTGGCCTGTTTGTCCAATATAGAGAGCTGAAGGGCACTGTTGGCATTTGATGGCATACACAATGTTAGAGGATGAGCAATTAAATAGTCCTGAGATGGTATGTTGGATGTTGTTGGGGCCAGTAATGGTGTTGTCTGGGTGTATGTGGCAGCAAAGTTGGCATCTGGGTTTATTGCAGGCTCTGGTACCAGTGTCCATGTTAAGTCTGGTGGTTGTATTATTGTGGGTGAGGAGTTGTTTAAGATTGGGTGGCTGTCTGTAGGCAATGAAAGGTCTTCCTCCCAGAGCTTGAGAAAGGGAGCGGTCATTGTCCAGGAGAGGCTGTAGATCTCTGATGATGCGTTGTACTGTTTTAGCTTGGGAGCTGTATGTGATGACTAGTGGTGTTCTGTTATTTTCTTTTTTGGGTCTGTCTTGCAGCAGGTTCTCTCTAGGTATCTGTCTGGCTCTGTTGATCTGTTGTTTAACTTCATCAGGTGGATATTTTAGTTCTAAAAAGGTTTGCTGTAGATCTCTTAGGTGAGATTCTCTGTCTGTAGAGTTGGAACAGATGCGGTTGTAACGTAAGGCCTGGCTGTATACGATGGATTGTTTGGTATGTTTGGGATGGTAGCTAGAAGCATGTAGATATGTTTGTCGGTCAGTTGGTTTTCTGTATAAGGTGGTGTCTATACGTCCATCCTGTATTTTTATAGTAGTGTCCAAAAAATGTATTTCTTGCATAGATTGGTTCATTGTTAGGTTGATGGTGGGGTGAAAGTCATTGAATGTCTGGTGGAAGGTTTCCAGGGTCTGTTGTCCATGTGTCCAGATAATAAAAATATCGTCAATGTATCGCAGGTACAGGAGAGGTTTGAGTGGGTAGGAGTTAAGGAAACGTTGTTCTAAATCTGCCATGAAGATGTTGGCATACTGTGGGGCCATGCGGGTGCCCATGGCTGTGCCGCTGATCTGGAGGAACAGGTCATCACCAAATTTGAAGTGGTTGTGGGTAAGGACAAAGTGGCAGAGTTTGGTAGCAAAGTCCGCTGTGGTTTTATCTGAAATGGTGTTCCTTATGGCTTGTAAACCATCATTGTGTGGGATGTTGGTATATAGAGATTCCACATCCATAGTGGCTAGTATAGTATTGTTAGGAAGATTGTTCAAATATTGTATTTTCCTCAGAAAATCTGTGGTGTCACGTACGTAGCTGGGAGCACTGATAGCATATGGTTTCAGAACAGAGTCCATATAGCCGGAAACACCCACTGTAATGGTGCCAATACCTGAGATGATGGGGCGTCCTGGGTTTCCTGGTTTGTGTATTTTGGGTAGAAGATAGAAAGTTCCTGGCCGAGGTTCCGCTGGTGTGTTTGTGAGGATCTGTTCTTGGATGTGTAGGGGTAGCTCCTTAATAATCTTGTTCAGTTCTTTTTTGTATGCTTGTGTGGGGTCTGAGTCCAATTTCATGTAAAAGGCAGTATTGGAAAGTTGTCTGTGGGCCTCTTGGATGTAATCAGTTTTGTTCATGATGACGACAGCTCCACCCTTGTCTGCCTCTTTAATTATAATGTCTGGGTTGTTCCTGAGATAAACCCAGATGCCAACTTTGCTGCCACATACACCCAGACAACACCATTACTGGCCCCAACAACATCCAACATACCATCTCAGGACTATTTAATTGCTCATCCTCTAACATTGTGTATGCCATCAAATGCCAACAGTGCCCTTCAGCTCTCTATATTGGACAAACAGGCCAAACCCTACGCCAAAGGATAAATGGACATAAATCTGACATCAGGAACCAGAAGACAGAAAAACCAGTAGGAGAACACTTCAATCTCTCAGGACATTCTATACAAGATCTCAAAGTAGCTGTCTTACTACAAAAGAATTTCAGAAATAGACTGGAAAGAGAAGTTGCTGAATTGCAACTTATCACCAAGCTCAAAACCATGGAGGGACCTGGTTTGAACAGAGATATCGGGTTCTTATCTCATTATACATGATAAGCGATCTTCAGCCATCTCAACCCTTGCTTTTTCATGCAAAACCATTTGCAGTCGTTTGCGGTCATCAACAGCTATCAGTCAGTCAATCACCCATTTCCACCACCCTTCTGAGTGATCCCCCATCCCCATCCCCACCCCTCCCCACCCCTTCTCTACATAAGTGCCTGGAAACTTCCATTTCACTGTATCTGAAGAAGTGTGCATGCACACGAAAGCTCATACCAAAATAAAAACTTAGTTGGTCTTTAAGGTGCTACTGAAGGAATTTTTTTATTTTACTGGCATTATAAGTTCACCTGTCACCACTTACTAATAGTGGTGGGTCAAAGGGAGGAACCTAAAAGAACAAAAAAAACACTAATTTTCAATGTAGAGTAGCATTTACCTCCTCGAGCTAGTGATCTTGACTGACCCTGATGGGTCCATTGAGAAATTCCTTTATTCCTGCTTATTTCCACCTAAGTGAGTCAGCACATAAATATTTGATGGCTCTTTCCTTATCTTCTTATTGGCTAAGAATGTAAACTGCATGTTTCTAGAGGCAAATAGCTCATCCTTCCTTTTTTTTTTACTTTTGAATTGTCCGCAACTGATGCTGTATGGAAACTAAAAGGTTGTGTTAGCACTAGTCATTCTTCTGCCTTACAATGTGAAGATTCCACTGGTATACTAAGGATGGGCAACTTTCTAGATTTCAGATTTCATATCCCAGTCCCAAACGCCTGCTTATGCCCATTTGCAACCTGTTCTTTATTACACAGCTCCCATAAAGGCAACAGAGACCATGTTAATTATTTTAATTGAAGAAGATCTTTTATAGCTCATTCGGCGATAAAGTTTGCTATACATAGCAAACAGACTTTCAAAAAAATAAAAAAATAAATCTATCTTCAGCTACTGTTGCCTGTCAAGATAAGTTAAACGAACAGCCGTGATATTCAGACAACTCCCAGTGTCTCAAAATAAAACAGGTCACATAAGTGCCTAAAGCACAGAACACCTGGCTTTCAGCAAATCACTCTTAGGGATTCAAAATAAGCATTTGAAACCTTCAATAAAGGCACCCCTTCCCCCCTTTAGGAACTATTGGTATTCACTGTAGCTGTGTTCAGGCAAGGATTAAAGTTTGCATGTTCAGGTGGATACCTGAACACAGCTTATGATTCTAGCACTAGAATGGAAATCCTGTGCCCTTCCAGGGCTGTGTACACATGGTTTAAAGCAAATTTGATGCATTATGAGTGCCTGTTTTTGGATGGGTTTTATTATGTGGCCGAAGGAATATAATTGACTATATTTTATCCCCCTACAGACACCTGTTTGTGGGTTAACCGACAAAAGGATCAGCTTGCTGCTTGCTTTTAAAAGTGTGGGGCTGAGCAGAATTTAAATCCCATCTTAAGCATTTCAATTAGAAACATGGGAATTAGCCATTAGGCTGATCTCCCCCTTTGTTTCCCTGGTTTTTAAAGAGACAGACTACAAACTGAAAAGTAAGTTTAAAAACTGATGGTTTACTCATAGTCAAGTGTTGGTCCTTAGCAGCAACAGCAGTAAAAATAAATGCAGGTAAAATACTTGCGTTTACAGCAAAAACATCTTCACACATGTGCCTGATGTTGAAGGAAGTGGAGAGATGTCTGTCTCCTTTGTGTGATGTTGAGAGGAGCCAGGATCTCTTTCCTGGCAGCTACAGGAGGAGGGAGAGAAGACAGTTGCAGAAATAGATGGGGAAAACTATGGAAGATCGAAATGAACTTTACAGCATGCTCTACTATAAAAGAAAATATGATGAAAATGTTCTATCAGAGAAATTAGCAAAGATTTACAAAAAGCAAACCAATATATGCTGGAGGTGCAAAAAAAGAGATAGGTACCTTCCTTCATATGTGGTGGGGATGTAAAATAGTAAAGGGATTCTGGAACGAGTTATACGATGAACTTAAGAAACTGATGAGGATTTCATTTAATAAAAAACCAGAAGCTTTTTTTACTGGGATTAATATCAGAGGACATCCCCCAAAATAAGAAAAATACAGTATGTTCCTTTATGCAACGGCATTGGCCAGATTACTCATCGCGAAAAACTGGAAAGGGAAAAAACCCCAACAGTTTCAGAATTGAGGTGTAAACTAGTAGAGTTTGTGGAAATGGTTAAACTAACAAATATCAGAGGTCGCTCAAATCAGGAAACAAGGAAAGAATGGGAAGGATTAAAGGAATATATGGGAAGGTACTGCTCTATAATGGGACCCAGGTGGTGCTGTGGTTAAACCACTGAGCCTAGGGCTTGCTGATCAGAAGGTCGGCGGTTCGAATCCCTGTGATGGGGTGAGCTCCCGTTGCTTGGTCCCAGCTCCTGCCAACCTAGCAGTTCGAAAGCACGTCAAAATGCAAGTAGATAAATAGGAACCGCTACAACGGGAAGGTAAACGGCGTTTCCATGTGCTGCTCTGGTTTGCCAGAAGCGGCTTTGTCATGCTGGCCACATGACCTGGAAGCTATACGCCGGCTCCCTCGGCCAATAATGTGAGATGAGCGTGCACCCCAGAGTCGGTCACGACTGGACCTAATGGTCAGGGGTCCCTTTACCTTTTACTGCTCTATAATGGATAATTTTACAGTAGAATAAGGCAGAAAAAACACACAGGAAAAGAAGGTAAAGAAATAAGATGAAATGGGTGTTAAATATATAACAAACACAACTGATAAAAGTGGAAATAATAAAATGGAAAGGAGACCACACATGAGTGAGAGGAAGTCAAGAGGGGGGATGCTGGAGGGAGGGAGGAATGTGGGAAGGGATTGAAGTGGTTAGAGACATATTATTTGAAATGTTATTGAATTTGCTTGTTTACCCTTTGTAATGTAAGTAAGTTTGGTATGCTTAATGATGTATGAAGTAAAATAAAATAGAATAAAAAAGACAGTTGCAGAAATTGCAGCTCCCATTTGGATGCCTTTGACCCCTGAACATTGGCGGGGATGGGGACGCTCTGCCCTGGCCAAAGTATTATTTGTGGGAATGTTCGGGATGTGGATTAGGATATATTATTAGATAGATCCTATCCAAGCTTGTGTTATCAAGCTTCCAATATCAGCAGAGTGACATTCCCCTTTTGTGTGCAGCAAAACGTGAGCATTAGGTTTGTTAGAACCTCTGCAACAATATTATACTTCCTGGCAAATCCCCTTTGTCCCTCTTAAAAGAAATACACGACACAATAGTACTAAAATAAGATAGAGTTTACTCACATGACATCCTGAGTTAACAGCATAATCTCAGAAAGGCAGGCTTACGTAGAAAAGTTACAAATATGGACATCTGGAGTCTTCTTAGTAAAGTGAGGCTCCATCTGGTCTCTCTCTTGGCAGCAGGCCAAGAGGGAGAACCATCCTAACTGGAGATTCTCTGGAGATGTGTTCCCATTGTAGGAGAAATGGCTAAGAGAGAGAATGGCTGCTGGCTAGGGGCTTTTCTCTGCCAGCTAATCCATCTCATCTGCATATCTAGAGGAACAGGAAGCTGAACTTAGTCAGGTGTCCCTCCAGGTGAGTTCCTCTTAGTGGACACTCTAGGAACTGTTGTGACTTGTCTGCCCCAGTGTTCCACCCCACATTATTGGGGGGTGAGCGGGCGAAAGAGCTCATCCCTCCCCTAGGTGGCACCCCTGTCCCTCAGTTACTGCCCCTCATTTCCCAGGATGGTTGTCCTGCCTCCCTGCAGGGTGGGCATCTCAAGTGAGATTTAAAAAAATATCTCACAACAAAAAGAAGTGGCTCTGCGTAGTGTGGGAACAAATGCGGTAAATTAAAACAGGTAATTAAGCCAACAGGTATATATTAAAGAAATTGCTCATTAGCATAGTATTCCAAGTAATAAATGTTGAATTTAAATGCATGATTGTCCATGGCTTGTATGCGGCTTCCATTTCAAAGACGTGAGTGAAAGTGTTTCAGTATATTAGTGGAAAGCCTAAACAACGGCCAGCTTCATCATAAACAATTCATCGCAAAACATTTTGAGCCGCTTTTCAAGCTAAGTGGAAAGAGGTTGCAACATGACATTTGGCAAAGCATCATTTAAGCGATTTGGTGACATTTAGTTTTGACTTCACCAGGCTACGCGCCTTTGGGAATTTAATTTTACATGTTGTTTAGAAAAGGTTTAATGCCTCAAATAGGTATATTCTATACATAATTGATCTTAGCCACCTCACCAAGATTTTTTTTTTAAAAGAGAGCAGGGATAACTGACCATAAGGTGAATGTGTGACCATGTTAAAGATTTGTGAGTGCAAAGGCACAATAATAACAAGGAAAACAAAGAAATTCTAACTGATCTTAAGTGGCCCATATTCCTGGAATAAAATGCACGATGACAATGGTTTTATATGATGTCAAAATTCTGTGCATGAATTCTTAATCCAGAAAGAAATATAATGATTGACAAAAAATACCGAAAAGATGGAGCAATAGTAAATAGAGATGTGTTGGGTCCCCAGGCAGTCATCTCCTCTGAAGTCCACTCACTTTTTGCCAGTGGCACATATTTCTGCAGAAAATCCATCTGGCCTGCTGGATTCCATCTGGTCTCTTTTGCGGTGCCATACTGTCCACATTTAATATTGCAATGCACAGGTCCTATAATTTTTTGTGCACGGGAACCTGGTTCAGTGTACACTGCATCATGTCTTGTAGTCTGCAGTTGCTGAACAAACTGTTCTTATGCATCAGCTGTACACTGCATAACCCATGATGCAGTGTCACAGTGAGTAAAGTGCACATGGACAAAAGTCTTCTTCTTCTTTGGCAATCACTCATAGCCGAGTAAGATCAGCCACCCCCAAACTTCGGCCCTCCAGATGTTTTGGCCTACGACTCCCATGAGTTGGTGGTCGGGGAAGATGGGAATTGTAGTCCAAAACATCTGGAGGGCCAAAGTTTGGGGATGCCTGGAGTAAGATTGTCTTCCATAAACACGGTTTTAACAGTGGGTCTGTAAGTGACCCTGGAGGCCAATTCTGGATCCACACGTCCTTCCACAGTGGGAACATAGGTTTCCGGGCAGGAGTTGATCACGGTGTGGATTTGCCGAGCGTGCCTTCCTCTTAGCACGTTTCTCCCTTGTGTCCTGAGATCGAGTGTCTTCAAAGCCCATGACACCTTTGGTAAAGGCTGTTCTCCAATTGGAGCGCTCACAGGCCAGTGTTGCCCACTTGTTGGTGTTTATACTACATTTTTTAGTTGCTTTAGAAGACGATCATCAGGCACCCACACAACATGACCAGTCCAACGAAGTTGGTATTGAAGAATCATTGCTTTCACACTGGTGATCTTTGCTTCTTCCAGTACACTGACATTAGTTGGCCTGTCTTCCCAAGTGATGTGTAAAACTTTTCAGAGACACTGTTGATGGAATCTTTCGAGGAGTTGGAGATGGCATTTATAAGTGGTCCATGCACAAAAGTATCTAAGGCCTGTAAATCATGTGCCCAAGGAAACCCATATGGTAGTAATTTCAAGGGTTCAGCCAGAACCTGGTGGAACCAATGTGAACACCAGTCAATTCGTATCCCAGTTTTGGAGAACTGCTTCACCTCAAATTTCACGTACCCCCAAATCACAATTTTTGATTACACTAGCAAAAGACTTCTGCTTGGTTTACAGCAAGTCCCTTAATCTGATGTTGTACATCAGTGTCTCATCTGCAAAATTTGATTATGTTATACAATTTGTCCTTTATTAAAACTAGGATGCAAGCTCCTCTGATCTCCAGATTACTATGGTGTATTGTGGAGACTGATCCTTATGATTACTTTAGCAGAATAGCAGCCAAAAAAGAAAATACACACACACAAAAAAAGCATTTATCAGAGAACTACATAAATGGCTGCTTTTGTATACATTAGCATTTATATTTTCCAATATGGATATTTGTAGCTGTTCAGTTTAAGAGCATCTCATATTGCTGAAATGGTTTCTAATTGACATGCACAATATATTGTATTTCGTATGATAAATAATTGAACCAGTAAAAAGAGAAAGCCCTAAAATGCGGGGTGCATAGTATACTACTTATAGGCAGCATCAATTATCAGTTACAGACAACAGTATCAGTTTCTTAAGTATGAGACTGTAGCTATTAACTGGCTATTGATTAGGCAAAATAATTTATTTTCTTTGTAAGATTTCAGAACAATAAATATATTAAATAAAAATGGAGGGAGGGATCAATACCCAGCAGGCAAAAGTCTGATCAGGTGTCAACATTAAGCCTTGAAATAATGAAGTGTGGTATTTCATAAATCCTTGAGGTTTGGAAGACAATTGCACTTCAGCACCTCATCCAGTTAGAAAGTAGATCCTCATTCTTTATCTTCTGGTCTAGTCAGATTAGAATTGGTACCATACTGGGAAAGAGAAAAACTAGGAATAAAAGTCTGTGATTTCAAGCCATTATGCATATCCTCTGATATTTCTTTGTTGAAAATAGGGACACCGTTCCATTATTAATTAATTAATTAATTAATTAATTATTATTATTACCATCATCAGCATCATACCTCACCCATCTGACTGGGTTGCACCAGCCGCTCTGGGCAGCTTCCAACATATGTAAAAAATGAAACATAAAAAAACTTCCCTATACAGGGCTGCCTTCAGATGTCTTCTAAAGGTTGAATAGTCACTTATCTTCTTGGCTCGAGGGTCACATAACTCCATACTCTCCAACATTTCTCCAATGAAAATAGGGACATCCTAAGGAAAGGTGGGACATTGAGGGATCAAATCAGAAACCGAGACAGCTTCTGTAAATTTGAGCAAAATAAAAAAATTCCTTCAGTACCACCTTAAAGACCAACTAAGTTTTTATTTTGGTATGAGCTTTCGTGTGCATGCACACTTCTTCAGATGCATTCTTCAGTGTGCATGCACACGAAAGCTCATACCAAAATAAAAACTTAGTTGGTCTTTAAGGTGCTACTGAAGGAATTTTTTTATTTTGCTTCGACTCAGACCAACACGGCTACCTACCTGTAACTGTAAATTTGAGATTATCCCTGGAAAATAGGGACTCTTGGAGGGTGTTCATTATAGAAAGAGTGAGCAATAAGCTATCGTGAGCTTAGTAATGGGTCTTTTGCTCTGAAAGATCTAGAGGGGGATTCGAGCTCAACAACTTTGTCCAGATTTTTACCTTTGGTGATATGGCAACCCCACCTAAGCAAGTTTAGCTGGGCATAAGCAAAATGAATTTCATTTTCAGAGAATCATAGAGTTGGAAGGGACCCTGAGGATCATCTAGTCCAGGCACTCCCAAACTTCGGCCCTCCAGATGTTTTGGACTACAATTCCCATCATCCTTGACCACTGGTCCTCTTAGCTAGGGATCATGGGAGTTGTAGGCCAAAACATCTTGAGGGCCGCAGTTTGGGGATGCCTGATCTAGTCCAACCCCCTGAAATACAGGAATACGCAGCTTTCCCATACGGGGATCGAACCTGCGGCCCTCCAGCTGAGCTATCCAGGCTAACTTAAAAGATATCCTGCATTTTATGCATCTCATATTCACCTCAAGTTACCTTGGGGCAAAATTATTCACCAGCTAGAATTCCAGGAGTTCATGCAAGTCTTTAGACTAGTATTGCAAGCCGTAAGGCTTTTAAAAGAAGCCTATTTTGGGCTGTCTTTTATTTTTTTACTTCAGCGAGAAAGGCGAATGGACTACAACTACTATTAGAAATATTAGGATATAACATTTGTATAGTGAGACTGCCTTAGCTCATGCAAAGGCTTTAATTTCTTTTGATTTCTTTCCGCAGAAAAAAATAGGCCATAATAATATTCTTGATTACTTTTTGTTCCACACTTAGGCTAGCCTTTGTTCCTCATTTAACATAAATGATATTAAGGGTAACAGGCTAATGCACAGAAGGCAAAATAATTTAAAACCTATTACTTTCTGGGCATATTTTCATCAGGGCCTCATCTATACAAAAGGGGAGAATGGCAATAAAAACTGCAGTGTTGGATCTCAATCGTCGCTGCAGATTCCAATTGCCTGGCCATCTGCATCTCTATAGTTTTTTTTAGGGCTTGCTATTTTTACCTGTTGGTTTTGTCCATGGAGTTTTCAGGAAATCAGCCCTGAGTGCTCACTGGAAGGACAGATCCTGAAGCTGAGGCTCTAATACTTTGGCCACCTCATGAGAAGAGAAGACTCTCTAGAAAGGACCCTGATGTTGCGAAAGATGGAGGGCACAAGGAGAAGGGGACGACAGAGGACGAGATGGTGGGAGAGTGTTTTTGAAGCTACTAACATGAGTTTGACCAAACTGCGAGAGGCAGTGGAAGACAGGAGTGCCTGGTGTGCTCTGGTCCATGGGGTCACGAAGAGTTGGACACGACTAAATGACTAAACAACAACAACTTTTACCTGGTTATGCAGGTGTGCGATTTTTCGCCCCCACTGCTGCATTCTACACCTGGGATCTGGAAAACTTTAATACGTGAACATGATGCAACCCAGCCTACATTTGACCATTTCTCACCGCTACAAAATGTCACTCAGTGGCTTGTCCCAGTTTCTCTATCCTCTCATTCCTGCATTGGTGCAATTTCCTTTACCCCCTCCTCACCCACCACTTTATTATAGCTCCTCTGCTCAACTCTTATCAGCACTTCTTCAGATCCTCTTTGTTCCTATCTTTGCCTCCAGCACTGATTTCATGGCTATGCTATGCCATGTTTTCTGCTTCCTGTGCTTATTCACCTTCACTCCTCCCTCTTTTTCCGCTGCTGCAGTAAAAGACTTTTCATTTTTTTTAATGCACTAAAATGGAATTTTCCTCTTTAGACAAGTTCTCTTCTGTTTAATACAAGCATGGATTCTATTATCCGTAGGCATCAATTCCCTCCTCTTCCTTCCATAAGCACGGCCGCGGAGCAAGAGCTGGTTCCACAAAGTGAGCAGATGGTTGCGTTTGGTCCAGGGATGGAGAAGCGGTGGCCCTCCAGATGTTGATGGGCTCCATCTCTCATCAGCCTCAGCCAGCGTGCCCAATGGCCAGGGATGATTGGAGCTGCAGTCCATCAACATCTGGAGGTCTACAGTTCCTCACCCCTGCTTTAGACTTCTGTATGCCTTTAGGATACTTAATGGGCACTAATGGTCCATTGATGTTTGGAGGTTCTGTAATGCACAACAGGTTTGAACTGCGATCAATATGGCAAAGAGAATTGAAGGAAACCATTTTCACGCTCTGACTATGGGCGGAAGAGAGTCTTAGTCTGGAGCTCGCTGCAAGAGGCTTACCCGGAGATTTCCTGTGATTGTGGAACATTCAGCTGATACTGCTTTGGTGTGAGTGCTTTCTTCTGCACCTGATCATCCTATATATTTTACACATACAAATTTAATACAAATGGCACTGTGTGTCTTCATTTTGCTCCCCTTTCCTAAGGAAAATGACCACGGAAGTGCCTACTACTTGCGATAGTGGGGAGCAGAAAAACGATACCATTCTCTGAAAATCCCAGTGATATAATCACAAAAAGGCTAAACTTCAGGAGATTATTATCTCCTGGCTTATTCACAGGTTATCCACTTTAATCTAGATGTGCCGGCACAACATGAATCATGTTTCATCCAGCATCCCAGGAAAGATAGCCTGCTTTGAAATCTTCCTGCATGTTTCAAATTTACCTTGCACATGAGACGTGTCTTCCAGGGATGAAATATTACATCTAGGGCCGCTTTCAGATCTCCTGAAAGGAATGTCTTCCTGAATTTTGTAGTTCTGAATTAAATGCTCTTACAGTATTGTTTATTAATATCTGTCCTAACTTGCACTAGCAAGTTCCTTTACTTAGCAGAGTTTACATTCCCCTTCTCACGCACAGCAGAAATCTGGTTCCAGGCTCCCTAGAACCTCTTACTATTATGCAATCTCCCTCAGATTGAATTGCATGTTCCTGGTAAGGTCCCCCTTTTAAATGCCTCCTAAAAGAATAAAGACACCACAGTCTTATTCATAAGGTAGCAATAAAAAGAAAGGTTTACTCATGATAAGGCAGAGCACAGTGTGATCCCTGAAGCCATGCTTAAGGCTTAAAGTTACAAGCATATGCAAACAGGTTTACCCCATAAGTGGGTTGACTTAGTGACTGCAGTTAGCAGTCCGGGAAGTTTGCAGGACGAAAGGAAGATGGGGAAAAAGAGGAAGAGTGGCAGCGTACCTTGTCCTTTTACCAGATCTGGAAAGGTCACGCCCACCCACTAGTCACATGCAAGGAAGGATGCTCCAGGCCGGGAGGAACAGGAAGTTTCGACTGGCTGGATCAAACATTCTCTTGCATGTCCACTCTAGGAAAACAAGGAATGTTGTATTTGACTGCTCCCAGTGGATTACATCCCACAACAGGTAGAGGACCTGTTTTCCATGCAGGAAGTGTCAGGTTTGACCGCCAGCATCTCCAGGTGGGGCTGAGAGGAAGCACCTGGTTCAGATCCTGGAAAAAGGCTGCTGCCAGTCTGTGTGGGCAATACTGGCCTGGATAGGTCCAAGGTCCGATTCTGTAAGAATTTCTATGCAGTGCTGAGGGAGGCGAAGTTAATTTTGCAGAACAAACATCAACTTGGGGGTTGTAATTTTAATCGGGGGAAATAGTTAAGGGGAAAGTTTAATTGTTGTCCCAGCACCATGATGCCCGTCCAAACTGCTATTAACACTTAAACAACAAAGGTTGACAGTTCCATTTGCAGATCTCCTGTTTTGTGTCTGCTTTGGCCTTTAAATTTCAGAAGATACTGCTCACACGCCTATCATGCCTATTTGTGCAGTCTTGTGCTTTATGGAAACACATCTTTCATTCAAATACAAAGGCTGGAATTCTCAGGCTCCTCAATATTGTGCCTGATACAAATGATGGCTTTTGTCACAGCTCTGCAGAATCGGAGAACACACCCAGTTTTGCCTATTGGAAAGCTGCATTTTTGTCAGAAGATTCTCCATCTCAGGCACTTACCAGATTACATTTTCTCTTTTGCATTATCTCCGGAATGTGTTTTGATTCAAATTGCAGTGGCCTCAAGGCGAGCAATTTTATTCTTAGTATGTGATTTCTCCCTTCTAAGAGGCCATTCATTTCAAAAGGCCCCCAACAATTGGAAAAAAAATTCATTTAGCCATAGTAAAACTGTGAAAGAGACATTTTTTCCTTTTTAAATAAATGACATTCAAATTTTGAGTTACCTTTTCCAATGTCATTCAATTAAATTCTCAAAACCACTATGCTAATTTTTGTTGAACTATTGGATAGAGATTAAAATGGTGGTCAGCACCTGGCTGGAAATCAGCTTCCCTTTATGCACAGAGAGAAACCTGAACCCCAGTATAGAATGCTCGCTATAGAGTAATATACAGCAATAATATAAAGGGGCTGGTCTCTCGGCTATTGGCTTTAAATAGGAGGGTCAGCAGAAATCAAATGAGCTGCCACTATATTACTGGGGTTGCAACACTATTAGACAGGCACCCCTCAAACTGCGGCCCTCCAGATGTTTTGGCCTACAGCTCCCATGATCCCTAGCTAAGAGGACCAGTGGTCAGGGATGATGGGAATTGTAGTCCAAAACATCTGGAGGGCCAAAGTTTGGGGATGCCTGCTATTAGATCTTCCCTTGGCTTTCAGCTGAAAATAATCTGCTTTGTTGTTGTTGTTTAGTCGTTTAGTCGTGTCTGACTCTTCGTGACCCCATGGACCATAGCACGCCAGGCACTCCTGTCTTCCACTGCCTTAACATTATAATCTGCTTTAACATAACAGTGGTACCTCTACTTACGAATAACTCTACTTACGAATGTTTCTACTTACGAACGGAGCTCCGTCCGCCATCTTGGATGCGGTTTAGATAGGATTTTTTTCTACTTACGAATTTTTAGATAGGGTTGCTTCGACTTACGATTTTTTTTCTCCCAATGCATTCCTATGGGATTTGACTTTTTCGACTTACGAATGTGCGTTCAGAACGCATTAAATTCGTAAGTAGAGGTACCACTGTATATTAAAAACCAACTCCTCTTACCCCTGCATGAGAAATCTCCCATGCAGAAGGCATGAGGTCGCAAATAATGGCTCTGCTCCCAGTGCTTCTGATCTCCCCATGTTGAGCGAGGAAGCTCTGAAGTGGGCTTTTAACTACATTCACTTGACCGCATGTAAATGGCTCCATGCAACCAGGGACCCTTCTTGCCAGTTCTCAGAAATGTGATTCAGGAATGGGCCACATGGGCAAAATGGCTTCCACACAGATCGGGTCCTCCCTGAAAGAGAGGGCACGCGTTGCGGTGGGACCCAGCAATCAGGCCTAGGTGTTGGGGCGGGGACAATTGGAGCAGCCACAACACCCTATTGGTGGTCCCTCTGACAGGGTGCAATTGGCCTAAGGGCATGCCAGTCAAAAGAGTCAGAGGGACCACTATTTAACTGCTGCACGTGACCCTCGAGATCCTCTTTTCGGGTCACAGTACATCGGAACACCCGCCCACCTCTCCCTAATTTTAGGGCTTGCACTTGACCTTGCTATGCCGTCGTGTGTCGCCTGTTGTTGGGTCAGGGGCACGGCAGGAATTTTCCCCATTTAGCTGATTGGCTGGCACCCCTTGGGTTTCGCCTGCAGTGTAGCAAATTGCCACAACTTATAAGGTTGGCGGATAGGCTCTGGTTCCGGTTGATAGGGGTGGCAGGATTCCTTGCCATCCCTATGCCATCCCTATGTAAAAGGAATCCTAGGACTCATGCTTGGTCTTCCCCGAGCGGGGTTGTGCCCTGAGCCAGAGTTCAGGGCACATCTGGGTGGACCCAGGCTCTGTCATCCGACGGCTCCCGTCCCAGGTGTTCTCATGGTTGACTCATGGTTGCTGCCCAGAGTCAGCGCTACCATAGGTAGCTTTTGAACCAGAGCCTATGCAACCACTCACTTGATTTGTAATCAATAAAGTTGTGGCCTAAATTCTGTCTGAAACCAAACCAAAAATTTGGGTCCTGTCTGAATTTATTTCTAGGCCAGGTTAAAGGGTCTCCACATGCAACAAACTATTCCCAGAAACTCTGGGCAGAGCCACACCATGAAAGCACATCCAAAGCACACTATGTCCCAAAAGAATCCCGGGGACTATCGTTTGCTAAGCTTTGAAACGTGCGCTGTGATAGAAGGCAGGAAGCACCAATTTTACAGCATCTATGGCAGTTTTCATAGGTCTAGGTGCCATGGCCTCCAGAATTACCACCAAATGTTGCTTAAAGCAAAATTCGAAGTGAATGTTAAGAGTTTTCTTCCCCATAGGGAAAGTATATGGGGAATTGTGAGAATATTTCTTCAGTAGATTGGGGAGCAAATGCGGAAGATTCTCCTCAGGCAAAACACCTGAGGAATTTCCAGAGGAAACCAAAAGTGTCATTGTTGAGTTTCCAAGGCATTTGTCACTTTGTGTATTTTGTGCTACTAAGGAAGGCTCTGGGCAGCATATCCTGGTTTAGCGCTAGCTTGATAAGCTCGCAATCTTTATTTTTTATGGTTAGCCTGAGGTAAGCATTGTCTGTTGCTTTTTTCCCCTCCAATGCAGAAAGATCCACTCTTCTGTTTTCCTACCGGCTTGACATCTTGGCGGCTGAATTCGTCCTGCTTCTCTTTAGGAGACTGAAATTAATAAGACACTTCTTCTCTAATTGCACAATCAAAATGAATTATGGCCACAAATTGGAAGGCGTGGAAAATTGTGTGTGCATTTTGGGTGCTGAGATAATGTCCAAGGGTAAATTGTTTTCATATAAATTGCATACTTAATTAATTGCTTTTAAAATGCCCATGTCTTTCTTTGTGCAAATACATCTCTGCCTGTAGACCGGTATTTTCTTAAGCAGTGGCAAATTAAATTGCCCAGGCACATATTAAAACGCTGCCCTAGGTGTATTCTGACTGTGCACAGTCACCAGCTCTTTTACACGGCAATGGCAATAAATCTGGATGAGATCCGTACCTTCTGAATTGCTACCGGGTGTCCAATTGAGCAGATTTTATTTTCTCCCAAATTACTGACATGCTAGGTCATGTTGTCTGGTTAATTTGAACATAATACAAAATGTCTAGAGTAGAAGTGTGTGTGTGTGTGTGTGTGTGTGTGTGTGTGTGTGTGTGTGTGTGTGTGTATTCCTCCTAAAGAAAATAAACACCTTCCACAAATGGTTTCTTCAGACAGAAACAAAACTCCAGCTGGGATATTACATTTCATGTTTGAGTAATTTGAATAACTGCTGCATAGGTCATGCCTACGGATAATTCGTACTACAAATGTCTGTAACAACGCTAAGTCTGTTTAATTTGCCTCAGCAAGCGTGTCGCAATGGGCCACACCACAGGCAGCCTCTCCCATGCTTTGACATCAGCATGGCTGTCACGCTTGAACATCTGGGGAGAAGAGGGTGGCTGACCACTCCTCCCGTTGCCAAGTACTCATGAATGAAGATGTTGATGTGAAGACTTCAGGGGACAGGCCACTGAAATGCTGTGAGACAAAGAAGAAGGCAAAAGCAATGTGCAGATTCCTCCGGGCTCTTCTTGGGAGTAGGTTCGCCTTTGGGAAATAGCTGGTGGAATTAAAGACAGGCAATAAAAATAAAAATAAAAATACTTGGCAACCCGCATTTTCAGATCCGCTATCCTAGTAGATAAACATTTCAACCACCTGTCTGCTGCTTCAGCACATCTCTAAACATTACATTATGCTGCCATGCCAGACAGATCTGGCTGTGTACATAGAGGTGCCAGTCAGTCAACAGAGCTAGTAAGCCTTCCTAGGTCACATTTTTCTTTCATGGATTAAAAAGGAAGCGCCTTCCACCTGCCCCCCCCCCCAATCCCAGTTATCTTGTTGCCTTTTTAACAATGCAGGGTTGTTTGATTCCCCCACTCCCTACCCCCCCCAACACAGAAGAGTAACACTGCATTCTAGACTCAGGATCAGTGTTGTTGTTGTTGTTGTTGTTGTTGTTGTTGTTGTTGTTGTTGTTATAGACAAGATCCAAACCTCATTACAGTGGTACCTCGCTAGACGAATGCCCTGCTAGACGAATTTTTCGCTAGACGAATGGGTTTTGCGATCGGAGGTTGCCTCGCAATACAAATTCGTTTTGTGAAAAATTCGTCTAGCGAATCGCAGTTTCCCATGGGAATGCATTGAAATTCAATTAATGCGTTCCTATGGGCAAAAATAAATAAATAAAAAATTTCAATGCATTCCTATGGGATTCGCAAGATGAATTTTTCGCAAAACAAATTGACTCACAGAACGAATTAAATTCATCTTGTGAGGCACCACTGTAGTTTGTTTAGAAATGAGGGCTGTAAAAGCTTTTCTTTCCCTATGTTTTCTATTTTATTTGTTTATTCATTTGTCCTCTCTCTCTCTCTCTCTCTCTCTCTCTCTCTCTCTCTCTCTCTCATATAAATATCTAAATACAGGGAAGCACCCCCTTTTCTGCTAAAATGCAGCTGTGGCTTTTGAAACCTGACGTGGTGCTTGTCAGCCTCCATGGTTTCCGCAGCTGCAGCTCAGTGAAAAACACCTGCTATCCCCATATGCTCTATCGCTGCCTATATACTGCCAGCCTTGCTGATGGCTCAGGTGGTACTGAAGCCCAGCAACAACCCAGAAAAGCCGACTCGTGCCATTTAGCTCCTTAGTGTCCAAGTTTATCTTTGGAAAGGTATGTGAAGTCTGATCTTCAAGAAGTTTCAAGGTTGGATGGCTACCTGTCAATGATGCTTTAAAATTCCTATATTGCAGGGGCTTGGACTAAACCCTTGGGGGCGCCTGGGATGGCGCGCGTGCCCTGCACCCAAGGGCAGGGCAAGCCGGGGCAGGACGCTCCATGGAGCCTCCGAGGAGTCTGCATGCCTCCTCTCACTCAGCTGCCCTACAGCTGAGGAGCAGCTGCTGGACGGACCATTTGGGGCAGCGTGGAGCCTGCGGCCGTCCAAGCCACCGCATCGCTCCCATGAGATACGCATGGCTCTGGTCCGCTGCAGGTCCCGCGGTGAGTGCCGCCCGGCATTTTGTCACCCCCTCAGTGGTGACACCCGGGGCGGTCCGCTCCCACCGTACACCCTTCCTCCGCCCCTGCCCTTGGGGTCCCTTCCAACTTTACAATTCTGTGATTCTGTGATGGCTTAGGGAGCTGGGTATGTTTAGCCTGGAGAAGAGAAGGCTAAGGGGTGATATGATAGCCAAATATATGAAAGGATGTCATATGGAGGAGGGAGAAATTGTTTTCTGCTGCTCCAGAGAAGCGGACATGGAGCAATGGATTCAAACTACAAGAAAGAAGATTCCACCTAAACATTAGGAAGAACTTCCTGACAGTAAGAGCTGTTCAGCAGTGGAATTTGCTACCAAGGAGTGTGGTGGAGTCTCCTTCTTTTGGGGTCTTTAAGCAGAGGCTTGACAGCCATATGTCAAGAATGCTTTGATGGTGTTTCTTGCTTGGCAGGGGGTTGGACTGGATGGCCCTTGTGGGGTTGGACTGGATGGCCCTTCCAACTCTATGATTCTATGATTCTAAGCCTTTTGCGCCATTGGTCCATTGGCGCCATTGGTCTTATGGAGTGTTCTTCCAATGGAGATTCCAGGCTTCTATTTTAACTTCTGAACATTGGCTGAAAGCGTTTCTATGCCACCAGGCTTATGCAGAAAATCAAGAAGATATCTGTACTAGTTCTGATTTTTTTTAAAAAAAACAAAACAAAACAATTTTTCTGGTTTTTATTGTATATGTACAATTGTTGGGAACCACTTTGCTATTTTCTTTGAAAATTGTGGTAGACAAGTTGTTGTTTTTAAATAAAGAATATGAAAATAAAACATCCGAAGGGCTGCAAGTTCGCCACCCTCACGGTAATGACTCATCCATTTCACAATATCTGTTCTCTACCTTACACAAACCTCTGAGGCCCTGGGGCACTGGGAATGGAAGGATGCCTTGCAGCCAATCCACAGGTACAATTTTAATGCCAGCCAGCTCTAACTAGGTCAGTGTGTACTTCCAATTACTGCCAGCCGCAAGCAGATAACAGGTTGGCAAGCATGTCTGAAAGCAAAAGACCAGGTTAAATTGACATACACCTATTATAGTAAAATATATACTACACTGGCCAAATTGCACCTGATGCCAGTGAGTGCTGCCAGATAGACTAAATGCACACTTTGCCTTTAAAAGAAACTATGATCATTTAAGAAGGTCAAATGGAATCAGTCCATCTGGACCAATTTTATGATGTGTAAAATCACTGAGCACTAATCGTGGGGATGATGGCTGTTTGCTCCAGAAATATCTGGCTTGACTTCAGCCAACTACCTGCCATCTTGTTCAGTGCTTGATCGAACACTCTCCCGAGATCCATATTTAGTCACCATGTTCTGAGCTATAAGAATGTTTTGAAGAAGATTCATAGAAGGCTCAGAATATACCTTGAATTATATTCTGAACGCACCCCCCCTAAACATGTCTGGTGCATATTTTCCCCTAATATTTATATTTTTCCCCTTAGTGCATTTGTATTTGTCCACATTATTTGGCTGGTGAACTAACTGCATTGCGAAATTCAGAGAAGTGCAGATTTCAAAGGATACAGTGGTACCTCTTACGAACGACTCGACAACCAAATTTTTCGACTTACGAATGGGGCAAATGGCTGCACGCTTATGAATTACTCAACATCCGAACGGAAACCGTGGCGGTTTTAGATAGGGTTTTTTTTTACTTACAAATTTTTAGATGGGGGTGCTTTTTCTGTTTCCAATGCATTCCTATGGGAAATCGCGTTTCCAATGGCGCTTTTCGACTTACGAAGGTGCCTTTGGAACGGATTAAATTCATAAGTCGAGGCACCACTGTAACTATGTTTTGGTCCATGTATGATTTTGGAAAGTGGAAGTCACCTTTAAATTGGAACCAAATGGAATTTATTCCCTTTCCCTAATGGGGATACAGTATAATTCCGCTACAACATTTGACTGTCTTTGAGTGACTAGGGAAACCCAGCCAGATCGGCAGGGTATAAATAATAAAATTATTAGTAGTATTATTGAAATGAAATGTTCTGCCACAGTCCACATTCAAAGGAGTTTGTATTGTTATAGTTTTGCGGGGTCACTCTAGATCGGGGTAGTCAACCTTTTTATACCTACCACCAACTAATACATCTTTCTTGGTGGTAAAATTTCATTACCGCCCACCAGTGCTCGACGAAAGGAGGATTCAGCTTGTGCCGTAGAACCCCCTACCGCCCACCTAGAATCCTGAAACGCCCACTAGTGGGTGATAGGGACCAGGTTGACAACAACCCCGGCTCTAGATGATACCTGCGAGACTTTTCCATGCCTGTGGCCCTACATCTGTGAAGTTAGAACTGTAGCCCACCTTGGGGGTCTCAAATTTATGCAGCGCCCTGTGCATAGCTGCCAAGTTATCCCTTTTTAAAGGGATTTTCCCTTATGCCGAATAGGCTTCCTCGCGAGAAAGGGGAAAACTTGGCAGCTATGGCCCTGTGCAACACCAAAATTCATTGTCCCCCTCCCCCTCTCACCTTCCATTCTACAACATCGTTGTGACATCCCTCAGGCTCATGCAACAGTGTGACTGAACCATGCTCCCTTAAATCTGCCTCTGGTTAGAAACTCTAAGAGGAAACCTGCTGAACCAATCAAACCAGTTCCTTTGCTTAGCTGCTCAGCTATGTATCCATCACCAGCATCTTAAATAGTGAGCTCTGTTGCCATAGAGACAAATGGGTGGGACTTTTCCCACCTCACTGGTCATCCTAGAATAGAAGACTACTACTACTACTTTAATATTTGTACCCCGCCCTTCTGGCCCAGCCATTCTGGGCAGCTTCCAACACATATAAAAACATAATAAAACATCAAACATTTCAAACTTCCCAATCAGGGCTGCCTTCAGGTGTCTTCTAAAAAATAATGGAATGCAATAGGCCAAGTGGGTCTGGGGGAGCCTCTTCTTTTTGACTGATGCTGGAAGCTGGAGACACAGAGTCTTGTCTTGTTCTGTGCCAGATACAAAGCAATTATCTTGGGGATCTCCCTGTTAACCAAACGAGAAGGCAAGATCTGTGGAGCATTAATGCTGTGAGTCCCTCCATCCTATGCTCAGCTTGTACAGTATATATCGTCTTTTCCCATGTATAACACACACACCCCGTGTATAAGACACTCACTCTTTGGGGGACTCCAAATTGAGAAAATGGGGGGGGGGGGTTGCCCAGAGTTGTTGAGGTTTTTTTGGGGGGGGGTTCACCTGCAGAACCGCCACAGCCAATCGCACGCACATTGATGAAGCCAACAATCGTCTTACACAAGGAAAAATATGGTATATATATAATAATAAAACCAAGTTTCCTAACGACACTCCAGTCTCCGTTGACCTTCATTTCAAGGAAGCAAGTCTTGGGTAAGCACTTGAAACCCCTGGAGTCTCTTTCTGCTTGGAGATCAGGCTCCTCACAACAATAAATTCATTTTTGTGGCACTTGGTCTTGTATACACTACCAAAGTGCATGCCATGGGTGTTTTTTTTATTATTGTTTGATTCATGGGACATTAAGACCACTCTATACATTAAGATTTCTGATTGGACTTGTGTCCCCAGATACAGATGTAAAAGGATGTTGTCCATACAATCGTAAAGCCCCCATTTTGCATTTCTAATGAAGAAACAATAGTGTTTCCAGCAGAAATGGGTTATTTTGCAGAGCTGCCCTTGGTAAAACTACAATTCTCTCACTCCATCTGCAATAGCTTGCTGATTTGTAATATATCAACCAGACAAAATACTTGGTGCCATTTCTTTAATAATATCAACATGATATGATAGCTTGCAGACAGTGGAATTCTAAATGTAAGTGGTTACTAGGTGTTGCTCATTTACACATTGGTGTATTTACTCAGATGTATTCTGGCCAAATTACGTCACGAAAATTAGGGTGCGCATTAGATTTGATGGTGCGTTAGATTCGATTGCAAGCTTGAAAAACACCGCTGACATAGCAAATACTTTTTTGGGGTTTCAAGGTTTTGGAAACTGAGGTGCGCATTAGATTTGGGTAAATACAGTAGTAAAGAATTGTATCATCGACCATTCTGAGTGCAAACCAATGCTACTGGCGTGCCTGAGCACATGCTAGCTTGTTTTTTCTTCCCCCCCCCCCTTTGGAGTCTCTTGCCTAGCTGTGTGGCAGAGGGCTTGCTCTGCTCTTAGACTCCACACCTTTCTGGAGTGATGCTGGAGAGTGCACCTTTTCAAGCGGAATGAATGCATGTGGAGGAATTGAATGCCGGACATTTTATAGCCAAGTGATAAACCAGAATGCTGCTTGTTCGGTACACAGCCATGAATATTGTATCACATTAGCCCCCAAAGTGTTTTGCTCTTCTATTCCCACAACGCCGCAACGGAGAGCGCACAATGGAAACTCGTGACTGGTGATGGATGGCTGGCATGCAACCAGCTACGACAGAAAGAGGCTACTGTGTTTGCTGAATGGTCTCATTATGGAATAGCGGTGTCTCCCTCCCATTGAACAAGAACAATAGCAAGGACAGAAATGAGGTTGGTTATGTAGGGAATAGAATCATTTAGGGGGAAGAATTCGCTATTCGGCCACCATGTTGCAGAATTAGCCGGAGGAATTCTTTGAGGGGTAGCGGGAGAGAAATAAAAGCAACAGCCAGATTTGTGTTAATGTGCTGTGTCCCTGTATGCTAGGAACCTTCGAAATAACTGTCGCAGAGTATCAACACTTTAAGAAAGCTGACACAGGCTGGAGAGTTTATTCACTCTGATCATCTCTATATATTTCTAGTTCCTTGTATTCCTTCCCAATGTATTCTAGCCCATTGCAAGACTTCAGATGGACCTGCCTGCATCTAATCAGGCTATGCATATCTATCGTAAGGACTACAGAAAGTTACAGTCTTCCCTCTTCCTGCTGTGTGACAGCAGCTGTGGAAAGGCATATCTCAAGTGCCAGGATTTTGATGTACAGTGGTACCTCTACTTACGAATTTAATGTGTTCCGAACGCACATTTGTAAGTCAAAAAAATTTGCAAGTCGAATCCCATAGGAATGCATTGGGAGAAAAAAATCGTAAGTAGAAGCAACCCTATCTAAAAATTCGTGAGTAGAAAAAATCCTATCTAAACCACATCCAAGATGGCGGACGGAGCTCTATTCGTAAGTAGAAACATTCGTAAGTAGAGTTATTCGTAAGTAGAGGTACCACTGTAATATGGGAAGTTAGCATCCCTCATTCAGCATCCCTTCTCATTTCTTACTCAGCACAAAGCGACAGTAGGTAAGTGCCTAGAAACTTCCATTTCACTGTATCTGAAGAAGTGTGCATGCACACGAAAGCTCATACCAAAATAAAAACTTAGTTGGTCTTTAAGGTGCTACTGAAGGATTTTTTTTATTTTAGTAGGTAAGTAAGGTTGCTGAGAATAACAGATTAGGGGATATTTGGGATCTGGCTGCTTGACATTCTGTATGCTGTAAAGTCCCGGCATATTCCCACCCTCCCTGCCCGTAGCGGGGCTCAACCCTACAACATGATAATAATTTATAATAATTTATTATTTATACTCCGCCCAGCAGTGGCGTAGGAAGGGGGGGTGCGGTTTGCCCCGGGTGTCATCCTCCCTGGGATGCTCGTCCCAACCCCATGGGTGAATAGCCCCCGCCCCCAGGTGCCCAGCATGTGCACTGCTCCGGGTACCAGAGCAGCTAGCTCCGCCTCTGCCGCCCAGTCACTCTAGGTGGTTCCCAACAGAATATTAAAAGCACGATAAAACATCAACCATTAAAAACTTCCCGAAACAGGGCTGCCTTCAGATGTCTTCTAAACGTCAGATAGTTGTTTATTTCCTTGTCATCTGATGGGAGCACGTTCCACAGGGCGGGCGCCACTACCGAGAAGGCCCTCTGCCTGGTTCCCTGTAACCTTGCTTCTCGCAGTGAGGGACCCGGCAGAAGGCCCTCGGAGCTGGACCTCAGTGTCCTGGCAGAACAATGGGGGTGGAGATGCTCCTTCAGATATATCAAGCAAGTGCCAATGAGCAGGTATTATTGTGTGCATTTTCGTCACTTACTAAATAACCACAGAGAGCTGCCATGCATTAGAGGCTGGGAAAAGCCTTTCAGACAGACCAGAACCCTCACGAATCTGTTGCGTCTCCAATAGGACCTGCTTGGAGATCCACTCCTGCCTTACCTTCCAAGTCCCGGACTGCAGAATCCAGGACCGGCAGCCGTGTGACACCGGATGTTGCGTCGACGTAACTTCCGGTGTCGCTTTGCCCTTCTATGGGCACCAAAAATGGCTGCCGCTGGCTTCGAAAGTCGCTTGTACGCATGTCAGGAAGTGCGTCACGCAACTTCTGGTGTCGCTCCGCCCATCTATGGGCACCAAAAATGGCCGCCGACGACACCGGAAGTCACATCTATGCACTTCCGGACATGCGTAGATGCGAATTTGAAGCCGGCGGTGGCCATTTTTGGAGCGCATAGAAGGGCAAATCGGAAAGAAAAAAATGGCCGCCGGCAGGAGAAAATAACAGAGAAAAACGGGAGACGAAGTGATACGGGGGACCACCGGGAAAAGGTAAGTAAAAACGGGGGTTTCCCGGGGAAAACGGGGTACTTGGCAGCTATGACTCCTGCTCAAGGTAGATCTGGGGGTGGGGAGGCTCCTAGTCTGCAGATCACATCCCCCCCATAGCACTGCCTGCTAAAAAATCCAGGATTCCTGCTGTGTGTGTGGGCATCTGTGATTTTTAAATTTTATTTTGCTCTTCTTTTTGTTTCCAGCAGGGAGCAGCGGGGCAGCTGGATGCTTTCTTGGGAGCTGTGATGGCAGCAGCTGTGCGCCAACAGGGTTAATGCTGGCTTGGGGTGGGAGGAGAAGAAGCAGGAAAAAAAGGAAGAGGAGGACTGACAAGGGCTGTTCTAATAAAAGAGCATCCCTCGTTCCTATTTTTTCTTATATTTTGGATGTTAAGAAAGAATTTTAAATGTTAGAGAGAGAGAGAGTTGTGGGAGTTATGGGCCTCTTTCTGGCCCAGTTTTGAATATGGTGAACTGCTGAATTCCAAACAGGAATCCTTGCTTGCAGAGCAGCAGTGGGGTCCACATTGCTTCCCAGGAAACTTCCCAGGGGCCACATTCCGATGGTGGGTGGAGCCTGTTGCAAAAGTGGGTGGAACAACAGATGCGCCTCTTATTATTTGTCAAATTGACTAGATTTCAGCCATGCATAAGTCAGAGGTTTCTGCAAACATGTCTTTTCAGCCAGGCAACCAAGAGGCACTGTGACACACAGTGAAGCATTCCATTAATTAATTAATTAATTAATTATTATTATTATTATTGTTATTGTTATTTAAATGATCTATTACCTTTTAAATGGGGGAGGGAGGGATTGGGTTGTTCTTTTTATTTGTTAGTGTGTTACGTATTTTGTGTTTTTATACAGACAACACTCAATTTACGTGGGCGATAGATTCTGAGACACTGTGTGTTTAAGTGAAATTGCATATAATGGGAATGCCGATGAAAAAGCCTGCAAATGCCCTCTAAACCTGTGGAAACCCTTGATAAACCCTTTTTTAAAAAAACCAAAAATCCACCAAAGTCCACCACAATCACTCCCTCCAATCCTCTTTGCTCAAACTCAAACTCTCCACAGGCTTTGAAGGTTGGTGCAAGGGCTCCTGGGATTGCACTTGCAAAGGCTTGTGGGATTCCTAGGCGCTGTTTTCATGCCATTTTTGATGCTTTTAGGGCCATTTTCACCCTTTTACGTGCCACTTCTGGGTTCGCGGCAATGCGCACGGTCACATGCGCCTTGAACAACTACAAATGGGGAGTTATGTGTATTGTAAACTGCACTGGGATTCTCGGATGAAGGCTGAGATAGACATTTAATACATCATCATCACTGCGTGTGGAGATCTTTTAACTTAGGCCTAGAAATAAATTCAGACATGACTCATATTTTTGGTTTGGTTTTTGGCAGAATTTAGGCCACAACTTTATTGATTACAAATCAAGTGAGTGGTTGCCTAGGCTCTGGTTCCAAAAGCTACCTAGGTAGTACTGACTCAAGGTGCACTATGAGTCAGCAAACAGGTTCACACCTGGGACGGGGTCCTGACTAGCACCAGGCCTGATTCCCCCATGTGTGCCCAGAACTCTGGAGATGGCACACCCCGCTTGGGGGAAATACCAACCAGAAGTCCAATGGACTCCTTTAAGAGGAATACCTGTGGATAGGGTGGTAAGGGATCATTCCACCCCTATCAGCATGAACCAGAGCCTATCCGCCAACCTTACAAGTTGGGTCAAATTGCTACACGGCAGGCGAAACCCAAATGGCACCAGCCAATCAGCCAAGTGGGGGAAATTCCTGCTGTGCCCCTGCAACAACGGCGGACGACACACGACGGCATAGCAAGGTCAAGCGAAAGCCCTAAAAATTAGGGAGCGGTGGGCGGGTGTTCCAATGCAATTCTCTAAGGTGAGTGCAGCACTTAAATACTGGTCCACCTGACTCTTTGATTGGCAAGCCCTCAGCCCAATTGCACCCCGTCAGATGGACCACCAATAGGGTGTTGTGGCTGCTCCAATTGTCCCCGCCCCAACACCTAGACCTAGTTGCCGGGGCCCACCGCAACACATGCCCTCTTTTGCAGGGAGGACCCGATTAATCATTACAGCAGAAAGTCGTATCCCAGGCAAAAGAAGTGGAGGGCTCTGGACTGGGTTGGTAAAGGGTGGAGCCTGGAGGGGCATTGCCTAGGGCAAGCAGCAGGGGCTGGAAGTTCATTCCTTGCCAGCCTCTGCTCCCCCCCCCCCCTGCCGAGCCAGATCTCCAAATCTAGGAAGGCTTGAACATGACCTCCTTGATTTAGGCAGAGAATATGCTGTACTGACAAGACTTTTCTATTATTTCCCACCTGCAAGGCACTCCAGCATGTATTGTAGAACAAGCCCCAATGTAATTGAATCGCTGCCCTTTGTGGATATAATATCCTCCCAGAAATGTGTAGGTTCCTTTCGGGGGGCCCTATTTGCGGAGACTCGACGGTTGGTGCAGCAGCTCCCTGTGTCTTGTATTTAGACCTAAATGTGTTGAAGTTGTAAAAAGTAACAATCATATAAATTATTCAAGCAGCCCCTTGATTCAACTTGAGTTTTGCTGGCAGCTGGCTTATAGGGCTCAGTTGTCAAGGCAAGCGACTGAAGGCAGTCGTTTTTACTGAGCATCAGGGATACTGCAGAGAGGGAAAGGGGAGCTAACAAGGTTGGGCAGATATTTAGAGCACTGAATCAGTGGCTGGAAAGACTCCGATGTGCGTGTCACCAAACTCATTCAAATGTTCTCTCTCTCTCTCCCTCTGCCACGGCCCTCCGTATTTTCTCTCTCCCAGTAAAATGAGCCTGAAATCAAACCACAGAAGGCTGCCTGAAAGGCACAGGATTGCTTTCAGAATAGGGTTTCTTGCCTGGAACTTTGGAGATAGTGGCAAGTTTCCAATGGCTAAAGCATTGGCACGAAGGTTGGCATGGGGTTTTATTCATAGGCAACTCTCTCCACACCCCCTCATATTTATTTTATTTATTTAATGCAGTTCTGCAGCGGCTAATAAAGACACACACAATAAAAGCAGCTTGCAAAAGGAAGTGCTAGAAACAACCGTGGCAGACATTAATCTTCTCAAAAGCAGAGGTTAATCATGCAACCCTAGACACATCGGCTCAAAAATACTGTAAGTCCCGTTAAGTCCAATAGGACTTAGTTCCAGGTAAGTGGGTTGCAGCCTAGAAGCTTGGGGATTATTTTTTTTAATGCACTTGCCTGATGATTGGAACACATCAACATGGGGGGGGGGGTCAAAGGAGCCTCTCTGGGGATAGAAATGCCTGCCTTTGCTCCAAGGAACTCAGGGCACCCTACTTAGTGTCTTCACCTCCTGTTTTATCTACACAACAACCTTCTGAGGTGGGTCAGGTTGGGAGAGAGTGACTGAGCCAAGGTTACCTAGTGAGCCTTGTGGCCAAGCAGAGTTTTTTGAACCTGGATCTCCCAGTATTGTTGTTGTTGTTTAGTCGTTTAGTCGTGTCCGACTCTTCGTGACCCCATGGACCATAGCACGCCAGGCACTCCTGTCTTGCACTGCCTCCCGCAGTTTGGTCAAACTCATGTTCGTAGCTTTGAGAACACTGTCCAACCATCTCGTCCTCTGTCGTCCCCTTCTCCTAGTGCCCTCCTTCTTTCCCAACATCAGGGTCTTTTCCAAGGATTCTTCTCTTCTCATGAGGTGGCCAAAGTATTGGAGCCTCAGCTTCACGATCTGTCCTTCCTGTGAGCACTCAGGGCTGATTTCCTTCAGAATAGATAGGTTTGATCTCCTTGCCAGTCCATGGGACTCTCAAGAGTCTCCTCCAGCACCATAATTCAAAAGCATCAATTCTTCGGCAGTATTAGTCTGACATTCATCCTGCTGGCGACGAAGCCTAGAAGCCCATCCCTCTAATCCCCCCATTTATGCCAAACCATGCTCTCCCTTAACCTTCTCAAACAACCGTTAAGGGGCTGCCCCCTTTAATTCACTCACTGCCAGCCCCCTCTTTCTATGGAACCGACTTAGTTCTATATTTGAACATACAGTGCTGCAGCCATCACAGTACAATCGATTCGTCCTGTTATTAACCATGCTGAAAAGTTCTCCCTACACCTCAGAACAAGAGCTCAGAGGTAACTGTTACTGAAAGATGCGTTCATCTCGTGGCACATCAGATTCTTCTTGACTGTCGTTTTAACATAACTTAGTATTTCCCGTGTCACTGCTAAGGGCATAAACATGTAAGATAAAATGAGTAGATGGATGTGCAAGACTCATGGATGGTCTGCCGACTTTCGGTCACCAAACAAGCAAAGCTTCCAGCTACATATAGTATTTGTTACATCAGGGCAGCTTAATTTGAAGTAGCCTGAGGTCTGCTTGAACATATGCTTCAGATTTGGGAACATTTGCTTGTTTATTGGAAGAGGACTCTATGTTGAAGCCAGATGCTCAGCTCTAGGGGAGATGCTCAGCATCTGCCGGTCCTCAGTCACCTCCAGCAAGGCCAAGCCCCCCCCCCCCGCCCGTTTCTTTTTCTTAACCCAACTGCATTTTATTTCAAAGCAAGTTGTTAACCATGTATGGAACTCTGATCTTCTCCCTTCGGAGAAAAAAGCAATCCCCATGCTACATGGTATACAGCAGGGATGTCCAACTTCCAAGAGACTGTGATCTACTCCCACTAAAAAAAAACCTGGCAGTGTATCTACCCATTGTATTGACCAAAGTTGTTGAGCTTTTTTGGGGGAGCATTGATCAGAGTTCTTGAGCTTCTTGGGGGGAGGAAGACCCAAAGTTGTGCTCTTTTTGGAAAGGGAGATCCAAACTTGTTGAGCTTGCTTATTTATTATTTTGTGTTTGGCCGATCAGTAAAGATAACACAATCAACCACAAATACAGGATGGGAGACACCTGGCTTGAGAGCAGTACATGTGAAAAGGATCTAGGAGTCTTGGTAGTCCATAAACTTGACAGGAGTCAACAGTGTGATGCAGCAGCTTAAAAAGCCAATGCAATTCTGGGTTGCATCAATAGGAGTATAGCATCTAGATCTAGGGAAGTAATAGTACCACTGTATTCTGCTCTGGTCAGACCTCACCTGGTGTACTGTGTCCAGTTCTGGGCACCACAGTTCAAGAAGGATACTGACAAGCTGGAACATGTCCAGAGGAGGGCAACCAAAATGGTCAAAGGCCTGGAAATGATGCCTTATGAGGAACGGCTTAGGGAGCTGGGTATGTTTAGCCTGGAGAAGAGAAGGTTAAGGGGTGATATGATAGCCATGTTCAAATATATTAAAGGATGCCATATAGAGGAGGGAGAAAGGTTGTTTTCTGCTGCTCCAGAGAAGCGGACATGGAGCAATGGATTCAAGCTACAAGAAAGAAGATTCCACCTAAACATTAGGAAGAACTTCCTGACAGTAAGAGCTGTTCGGCAGTGGAATTTGGTACCAAGGAGTGTGGTGGAGTCTCCTTCTTTGGAGGTCTTTAAGCAGAGGCTTGACAGCCATATGTCAAGAATGCTTTGATGGTGTTTCCTGCTTGGCAGGGGGTTGGACTGGATGGCCCTTGTGGTCTCTTCCAACTCTATGATTCTATGACCAGGGATGACCCGTAATCAACCGGTAGATCGTGATAGGCCTGTTGGACACCCCAGGTGTATGGGATATGATGGTCCCATTAGAAGCCCTGTTTAGCTCAGCCCACTTCTCTGTCCTGGAGGGGTGCGATGCTTCTCCAGGTCTTGTTATATCTGAGCTTATTTACAAATATACAGGTTAAGACTAGGTGGCTGCCCATTCCAATGCCCCCCAAAATGCTGTTAGTTTACAGAGCCCAAGTTCAGTTTCTCTGAGTTTGTTCCCTTCTTTCCGTTCGTAGTCACCTCAATGACACCATCCTTAGTTAGGTGTGAGAATCGTTGCCCTATTCAGAAGAGTTTAGGAAGATCATATAGCAATTAGTTCCCATGGAGACACATTGACTGTAGTTTCCTTAACAAGAAATGCACCTTGCCACTTTGCCACGGACCACATAGGCGGTCATTCTGGCCCCATTAATACTCTCCCATCCAAATTCTCAGCACACTGTAATGATGTTGATTGACAGGCAACAGGGGTTGTGCAGGACATTATGTTAGAAAACCTGCAAAGCCTGCTATCATAACATAATCAAATGCTCAAATATCCAGTAACAAACATTCATATTTGCTCCCTTACCGGACTTAGATTTCTGCTGCCATGCTCTTTACAGTCAATTCCTACAACAGCAGCACCCCTTTCGATTTGTGACACGCTTTCCTCCCCAGTTTTGTGATAAGCTGCCCTTTTAAATCAGGAGTGGGAAGCCCTTCACTCCACAGGACAATTGTGGACTTCTGGTCTGCTGCGTCTGGATCTTGGGACTCTTCTGTGCTCATAACTTCCTTTTCCCAGCTGAAACTTCCCTTCCACTGGTCTTGGAAACAGCTCCTTCTGGAGCTGGGAGGAAGCTGGCTAGACGGGGTGATGACAACCAGGGTGCCCCCAGGCGTGTGCTGTGTGGGCTCCACCAATCTCTGGGGCAGCAAGGAGCCTGGTCATAGTCATGCAGGTGGGTAAAACTCCCTTCTGTTTCTCTCCAAGCTTCCCTGGATTTCTGTATGGGAAAAGTTCAGCTCTGCCTTGGGATGAGGAGAGTGGTTCCAGAAAAACAGTAGGCTAAAGTAGTCAATGTAAAAGGTAAAGGTAAAGGGACCCCTGACCATTAGGTCCAGTCGTGACTGACTCTGGGGTTGCACGCTCATCTCGCATTATTGGCCGAGGGAGCCGGCGTATAGCTTCCAGGTCATGTGGCCAGCATGACAAAGCCGCTTCTGGCAAACCAGAGCAGCACATGGAAATGCCATTTACCTTCCCGCCAGAGCGGTACCTATTTATCTACTTGCATTTTGACGTGCTTTCGAACTGCTAGGTTGGCAGGAGCTGGGACCAAGCAATGGGAGCTCACCCCGTCACAGGGATTCGAACCGCCGACCTTCTGATCAGCAAGCCCTAGGCTCAGTGGTTTAACCACAGTGCCACCTGGGTCCCTTCCTGCTATAGCGGTTCCTATTTATCTACTTGCATTTTGATGTGCTTTCGAACTGCTAGGTTGGCACGCACCAGTCAATGTGGTGCCTTTCAAAAGCTGTGAACCACAACTCCCATCAGACTCAGTCAGTTTGGCCAAAGGTCAAGGATGATGGGAGTTGTAGTCCAACAACATCTGGAAGGAATCGCCTTGGCTACCCCATGCACTAAAGAGAATGTTATACGAATGCCTGCAGCCCGCACCAAATACTATTTTTTTTCTTGTAAAGAAGAAGCAATAAATGTCACCTGAACAGTGCCATTGTAGGTTTCGCTTCTCTCCATCTCTTCAGATACTATATTCGAAGGAACTGGGAGAATCAATTTCCTCTCTGAACGGGGCTAATGATATGGATGCTGTGGCTATCTCTCTACATCTTTACAAGGGCTATTAATGATTGTGGAAATTGATAGTGACAGAGAGAGTCAGAACCAACACTTGCAACATCATGAGACTGGCCTTGCCTATGAGGACATCGCTAACATCAGCAGCAGTAAGGAAAACAAAAAACCCTTTTAAAAAACAACAACAACCCCTTGCTTTTACTGTTAATACTAAACCAGCATTTAAAATGATTTATTCTATATATATTTGCACCTTTTACTTTTGTCCTTTGGTCCCATTTGTGACCCCCCTCACCCATTTCCTGTTGTTGTTGTTTAGTCGTTTAGTCGTGTCCGACTCTTCGTGACCCCATGGACCATAGCACGCCAGGCACTCCTGTCTTCCACTGCCTGTCTTCCACAGTTTGGTCAAACTCATGTTCGTAGCTTCGAGAACACTGTCCAACCATCTCGTCCTCTGTCGTCCCCTTCTCCTAGTGCCCTCCATCTTTCCCAACATCAAGGTCTTTCCCAAGGATTCTTCTCTTCTCATGAGGTGGCCAAAGTATTGGAGCCTCAGCTTCACGATCTGTCCTTCCAGTGAGCACCCATTTCCTACCTAGGTAATATTTGTTTCTGGCCTGCATAACTTAGGATGCACCAAACCACATGCACCCCACCAGCCACATATGATAGCTTAGCGCTGACACACTTTGTTTTTCTTTTCACTGTGACTGCAAAAGCAGAGGGGGTTGCCAAACACTTAGGAAACCGGGATACACAGTGTTTGTTTTTGTTCAACACAAGTTGAATAGACTGGATTTCCTTTCCCATCATCTTGCAAAACTTTTCATCTGGTTTTTAAAGGAAATTTAGGGCCAAACTAAATGTGACATTTGTTGCATGATTTCCCCTAGCATAGCTGTTTAAATTTTTAAAAATTCCTTGTGCATGTGTGTCCTCGAGTTAAATCAGGACAATAGCATGGCAGGAAAGCAGCTATAAATGCATAAAAAGTAAAGGTAAAGGGACCCCTGACCGTTAAGTCCAGTCGTGGACGACTCTGGGGTTGTGGCACACATCTCGCTTTACTGGCTGAGGGAGCCGGCGTTTGTCTGCAGACAGCATCTGGGTCATGTGGCCAGCATGACTAAGCCACTTCTGGTGAACCACAGCAGTGCACGGAAATGCCATTTAGCTTCCCGCCAGAATGGTACCTATTTATCTACTTGCACTTTGACGTGCTTTCAAACTGCTAGGTTGGCAGGAGCTGGGACTGAGCAATGGAAGCTCACCCTGTTGTGGGGATTCGAACCGCTGACCTTCTGATCAGCAAGCCCTAGGCTCTGTGGTTTAACCCACAGCGCCACCCAATACATGTTATTTGCAAGGGGAGAGAAATCTCCCACTGGGGTCCCAACGTCATGCTCCTTCTGCAGCTCATCCACTTGCACCAACTATTTATCTGATTAGGATCGTGGCAGGGGGCAAAGATCCTCCTCCAAAGATCGCACCACAGTCTTGATCTGGCTCCCACTAGCATTTATTGCTATATATTTATTTGTTTTTGTTTGTTTGCTTGTTTATGCTTGCAATGGACAAAGTGGTCCCCAGCCTGTAATAACAGATGGGAGATGAAATGGGGCTAAACTGGGGCAGAGCTCGCTTTAAATTTACAATCAGATGAAGTAGAAAGTTTGCATCATCAAAGGACTACTACTACTACTAGTAGTAGTAGTAGTAGCAGTAGCGGCACTGATTTTTCTCTTTGTTCCTCACTGAAAGAATCAACAACCAACACAAACATTGGGGTGTCCAGTCTGGTTTTCTGCTGATAATGTATAAGGATTCTGCAAGGCGGTGATGGATGGGGGTCTGCGCATTAGGGTATTCTGCTGGCACATCTGTGTCACCTTAGAAATTCCAGCTTTGCAATCTGCAAATAATAAACTTGGGTATATTAACAGCTGTCTGAAAACCCTAACGATATAACATCCCCATTTCCCCCTCTCTCCTTACAACCATTCCTTACAAGACTCTGTCTTTTTGTGCCTTTTATATATCTGTTTAAAACATTCTGGCCCATGATTTCAATTACCGTAAGTCTTAAGCTGCTTTAACTCAATCTGGGGCAAAGATGGGGCTGGGGTTAGGTACTAAGTATGAAAACAAACAAGCATTCCTCCCCACCCCCTCTTTTAGATGTAAGAGACAATGTGCACCTCCATCCTGATATTTCAAGCTTGGAATTCCATGCCAGCCATTATATTTCGCTTGCTTACTGCAGAGCAATCAAATCAATGCTGCAGTCATTTGGGCGCAGTAATTAGATGTACAACTATCCCAGCCTCTTCCTCCTCCCTCGAAAGCTTTCCTCTCCAGTATCTGTTTATTGTGTAGTTACCACAGTGCTTGCTGGATTTCATGTTTATTTTTCAGATGTAAAGACTATTAACTATCGGTAAACACACAGAGAGAGGGATCCTGAAAAGAGAAGTCAAGAATTCTCCTGGTGGTGTATCCGGCATGGCATTCCTGCTTCGCTACTTCATTTGGATGCAATGAGACTAGTGCTATTATTGAAAATGTCTCCTGTGTTAACCCCCCCCCCTGTTCTCCATCAACGAGTGAGATCAGAAATTGCACTCCAAAATTATCAAAGGGGAGAGAGAAATACAAAACTCTCTTAAGCATGTGCATGATTATTTTTTATTTTTTAAAAATGCTTACCTTACTTATGATGTGGCTGAGGGATGTTTGTAAGTGTGCTTTCCTTCATTTTGCAAATCATCTCACCCGTCATCTGCCCTCTGCAGCCTTCCTGGCTTCCTGCGCTTTGGTTAAAGCCCAGGGGAAGACATCATGAGGTAGGTCCTTCCATGGGACTCTTTAGATCAGGTAGTATAGACAACCGGGGAGGCTGCAGAATACTGAAGAAATGTTTAGAGGAATGAAAACACCTGCAGCCACCTCAGAATAAGCTCAGAAAGACATTCTGAAGTGCTCTGAGAATGAAGCAGATTGGAAAAGGTTATGGAAAACCGATTTGAAATTCACGGCATGCTGTACGTTGAAAGAAAATTACATGAAAATGATGTACCTGTGGTATCTGACTCCCAGTAAATTAGCAAAAATGTATAAGAAAGGTACAAATATCTGCTGGAAATGTAAAGAGAAAGAAGGTACCTTTTATCATATGTGGTGGATGTGTAAGGTAATAAAAACATTGTGGGAAATGATATATAATGAATTGAAAAAAATGTTTAAAATAACTTTTATTTTTTTAAAAAAAAACCCAGAAGCTTTTCTATTAGGAATTGTAGGTACTGCTATTCCAAAGGAGCAGAAAATACGTTTTATATATGTGACGACAGCTGCACAGATGCTTTTGGCCCAGAGATGGAAAGCAGATAAAGTCCCTACCAGAAAAGAATGGCAAATAAAACTGTTGGACTATGCCAAAATGGCAAAACTGACCGGAAAGCTCAGGAACCAAGAAGACCAAAACTTTAACAAAGAATGGTGGGAAATTATAATTTATCTTGGAGACCACTCAGATGAAAACATTAGCAGGATTGCAATAAGACTTGTAATGTAACAAGTACTATGGAGACAATGGATTTATATAAAATATGGACTTTTGGAAAAGATGCAGTAGAAAATGTTTAATAATAGGACCTACGGAGGGGAAGGTGGGAAGTCCAGAGATTCGGAGGAATCTCCCAATGTGTATGTGTATGGTTGTAATATTATACTTTCAACATCAAATAAAAATTATTTCAAAAGAAGAAGGAGAGAATGGAGCAGACAAGTGGAAGCTTCTTTCACAGGGGAGAATTTGTTGTTGTTGTTGTTGTTGTTGTTGTTGTTGTTGTTGTTGTTGTTGTTGTTGTTGTTTGAGAATGCCATGTCTGGCACTCTGACACAGGAAAAGCACCTCATCTCATGAAGGAAGAATTTTCAAGATTCATGACACAGGAAAAGTACCTCATCTCATGAAGGCAAGGGGAGAAATTCATACGATCTACATCAGCCAATCTGTTTGGAAGGGTGGGATGAGCAGAGGAGTAGGCTCTGTGTTAGGTGGGAACTCCTTTTCCTCAAACCGTGTGGTTGGAAGGCGTCCATCACAAGGGGGATATAGAAATCTTGACTTTCAATTATGCCCAGGGCCGTCTTACCCATAGGTGCTAGGGGTGCGAGGCACCCGGGTGGCAGGCTCTCAGGGGCGCCAGGCCGAGAGTCTGGGGCCTGAGAGTTGAATCCAGGGAAGGCCACCGGGCCCCTCTCCTCGGGTGCCGGTGATCACAGGCAGTGACGCCGCCTTGACCATATCTGGAAAGCGCCAAGGGCTCACACCCACGCAGTGCGGCGGCGGCGAAGAGCAGCAGCCGGCCCCCCTTGGAAGGAGGTAGTCGCGGGAGCCAGAGAGCAAGCAAGCGAGCGGGCAGGCAAGCAGACATGCGCCCAGCGAGGAGGAGGACAAGAGGCGGCGGCAACAGCAGCGAGCAGTAAAGGCGGCAAACGGCGTCCCCTCAGAGCGCAGCAGGGCCACGAGCGAGCTGCCTCCCCGACGCCCCTTTCACGCCTCTCCTTCCCTTCACCCCTTCTCTGATGCTAGAACTCTAGGGAACCTTTCCTTTAAAAAGGTCAACAACTTTGGGGTTCCCCCCCAAACCCCGGCGCCGCATATGCTTAAGACAGCCCTGATTATGCCATTTTGCGTGATGGAACACACCTAGGAAAGCATTGCCCTTGGGAGGCAGGGAAGAGATTTCCCCCCACTGCATCTGTATTGCTCATACCTGCCTGCACACACTTGTTAAGTTGTGCTATTGACACAGATACTTAAGCTATATTTAGCAAACATAAACACTATACCAACTTGGTCTCTCGAGTCTTCATTCCAGGTGTGGAGGCAAATAGCAGGACAGATTTTGGCACGGGCACTAGCTCAAGCAGCAGACATCACCACCGGAGAGGGGCAACTGTAAATAAAACAATGCTGTGGCTCAGAAAAGAGGGAAAAAACACGAGAGCAAATACAGAGCAATATAAAATGGAACACGAGCTCATTCATTCCCTGGGGTGAGGAAATCGTTTATATGCACTAGGATGGAATGTCGGATAATTCTCTTGTCCAATTCTTTTACTGCACATTTCAGGAAATGACTGTTTGCCTAGCAAATATGTGTTGTTGAGCTATAGATCCCGGGCTGGACTTCAGATTATTAAATGGTATATGCTGCAGATCAACAATCATACTGCTGGTACTAAAAGAATTTCCCTACATCTAATAGGTTGCCATTGCTTCGGATGACCGGGGGGTGGTGGTGCACTCTTTACCCAAGTGTAATAAAAACGGGAGAGAGCATCATTACTTTTTATAACAGCTCCTCTCTCTCTCTTTTGTTTCTTTTTCCTTTCGAGAGACTCCGGCGTTTCATAAAAATATGCACCGTCGTCGCAATTTCCCTGCCAAAAAATGAAAAGCTGGTTCACTCAGTAATATGACCCCATAATGTGGCTGCCTTCTATTTTGCTTTCGCATTCCTTCGTGCTGTCTGAAGTGATTCCAAGGTGACATCCAACACACCCTGGCACGGCGAAGTCTTTAATTAGTCTAATGGGCAGCCAAGATGATGGGTGGAAAGGGGAGAGGGAGAAAGAAAGAAAGAAAAGAAACCTCTTTATGGGTCAGGTCAGGGGAGGGGGGGGGAGGAAACCTCCACATATCCTGAACTCTAAGTGAACTGATTTCTCATTTTGTCTTAAACAAATGCTGTCTGAATCGCAAACTCTTTGTGGGAGTTTGACCTTTTACAAAAGCAGATTGTTTATTGCCAAGCCAGAGAGCATTTTTGGGTTCCTCTTTGCCTCTATTTACTTAGCCATTTTTGGTTTTCTAGAAATGTTGCTGCCTGTGGTACCTTTCATAAGGGAATTTTCCCTGTGTCCCTAAGCTTCACTAGAGAATGATTAATGGTTCTAGGGACACGGTAGGTGGCACTCTTTCCTCTAAGCAGGGCTGAGAGTGACAATAATCTCTTGGCGTGTTGCAGTTCAGGCTGGAGTTGGAGAGAATAATACATTCTATTATGATAAAAACAAGAGGGATTGTTGTAGAACAATCCCGATCAGATCCTTGAATTAGCTGCTATCTTCCTTTCTTCCAAACATCTTTTGATTTCCTTGCCTTGCAATTAGTGACAAAAATGCATCTCTCTCTCTCTCTCTCTCTCTCTGTGTGTGTGTGTGTTTCCATGCTTGAAAGCAAAAAATAAAATCTGCTTTTTGGTGCTCTCATTATGATACACTAATGTGCATATCTGACTACCTGTATCCTGTCTTTAAAACAATTGTATATTATGTGTTTCCTGTGGCATTTGTAATTGCCAGCGCTTGGAGAATATGACACTAATCCAGGAAGCAAGCATAACTCTCTGGTGTGACATGTCTTATATAGTTCTGGTTACAGGTAGGTAGCCGTGTTGGTCTGGGTCGAAGTAAAATAAAAAAATTCCTTCAGTAGCACCTTAAAGACCAACTAAGTTTTTATTTTGGTATGAGCTTTCGTGTGCATGCACACTTCTTCAGATATCTGAAGAAGTGTGCATGCACACGAAAGCTCATACCAAAATAAAAACTTAGTTGGTCTTTAAGGTGCTACTGAAGGAATTTTTTTTATTTTATGTCTTATATAGGACATAGAACTCCGATGCAACCATCAGAATGAAGGTCTTGGCTGTGAGATTTGTAGAGAGGAACAGTCTGGGACAACAACTACCTTGGGCATGACCACCAGGTCACACATCCACTGTCCTGTGGGGGAATGTGTCTTGGACTGGTTGGATGCAGAGGAATGGTGGGAGGAACCAGCAGGGGAACCACCAAGGGGAAAAGGCTCAGAGCCAGGGGAGTGGTGGTGGGACGATGATGAGCGGCTAGAAGGAGAAGCTGAAGGGGGAACAGCGCTTAGTGAGCTGGGAGAGTCTGTGGCAGAGAGAAGTCCAGAATTGGAGGCAGAAGCTGAAGCAGGAGGGTTGGTGGAGACAGGCCAAGAGGCTTGTGGACAGTCACAGGTGTCTCCCCCTCAAAAGTTATTGAGCTTTTTTTTTTTGTGTGTGTGTGTGTGTGTGTACAAAATCTCAAAATAAATGAGTTTTTAGCTATTTTTTAATGAAATTCGCCAATAAATAACCTTCCGATTTGGGCTCTGTTATGTACTGGGCTCCACAGACATTTCAGATACCAGGAGCACAGACAGACATGCAGACAGATGTGGGTGCGCCTACAGGGAAGACACACAAGCAACTCATGTGCTTGATACCTGTAAATGTGGGACAAGGGTGCGCAAGTCACTCACTCATCTAGTATCACTGATTTCTGCACAGACACCGTTTACGGTCATGTCTAGGAAATTCTGGATGTATGGCAGTCCAGCAGAAGGAGCACAGACAGACATGCAGATGCAGTCTCCAATTGCTTAGAAAAAACCCCAGAGAGGAGGGGGCTTAGGCAGTTGTGGGGAGGCCTTCTGTCTCAGCAATGCCTTCATGTGGGGCAAGACTTACCAGAGATGAGCTGCTGTGCTCATTAGGCTGAGCTGATCATGCTTTTGCTTATAAAGAGTTAACTCCAACTTGCTCGGTGTGATTTACTGCTGGCTCATTTCTGACAGAATGGGCGTGCCTCTCTTTGCTGGTGAAAATGCAAAGATATATCCAAAGGGCCCTAGCAAGAATCACGGAACTGTGCTTAACATGTATTTTTGGCCTAAGCCTCAGTGAAACTGACAAGTTAATCAGGAGTATTAACTGCATTTGTATTGCAATGGAAACCCAACTAACTACAAGCCTACCTCTCTTTTTTGCGCTTCACAGATATTGCTCCTTAATAGGACACGGGTACCGCTGCAGGCAACCCAGCCACTTCCAAGGGAAGGAATAGTGTAAACATAACTTTTATACGCACTGGTAAACCAAAAGAATTGTTTGACTTGCTTTATTGAGATATTCACTTTATTGTGGTGGTCTGGAATCAAACCCAGAATATCTCCTAGGTATGCATAGGATTAGGGCCAAAGAGGCTTGGAATGGAAGACTGAAGAGATTTCCTAATTTGGAGATCTTAGTGAAACCCAAGGTTGGGTCTAAACATGCAGCATCCACCCAACGAAAACAGGTCCCCCCACCCCACAAAATTAAATTGCCCAGTTCGGATTCTGCATTTGCAATTGAAAGACCTAAGTCAGTTTGAATATTAAGCAAACTCATAACTCCAAATTAGGCACTTGGTAGCTTATCTTCTTCTACAAATTGGTTTTAGTTCTTCCTTTTCCGGTATGCATGAAAGTAAGTATGGAGGAAATGATACTTTACTATTTTCAATACCAACATCATTTCGTCATTGGAGTGAAGGGATTCATTTTGATTTGAATATGAGACAGTTTAACAGTCACTCTTCAGCTCTTGCTATAAAATGTCAGCATAGCTCATCTCTTCCGAGCTTCTCTTTCATGGCTGTGAGTCTGTTTTCAATCAATCATGTAGCACACTTGACTGAAATATTATACGTGGGGGGGGGGAGAGGGAGAGAATGGATGCTTTTGAAAATTCTCCTCTGAATTTTGTAGTTCTCAGTTACCTGGACTTATTTCTGAAATGGAAGTGATTCATTCAGAATCCGTTCCCTGTTTTACACAGGCTCCAGTGTAATTGAGGGTGGTGGTGGTTCATTTTTGTCTTTTTCTATCAAGACGATGTGGGGGCATGGAGGAAAGCAATTGGTTCAGATTTCTGGCAAGAACTCCCCATCCTTCCTCCAGAAGCTCACTGACCAGTACCAGAAATGTTATTGTCAGTCAACTTTCATTTTTGCTTTGCATTTATGTACTTAAACCCAGATTGGGTTTTTTAAAATATTGAATTTATTCTGTGTTTGCTAAATGGTTGATTATTGTCATTTTGAATTTACTGACATGCTCTGCATCTTGTACATTTGCAATTACAATGTTCTCTATTTTTTATTTTTGGATGTTTGCTGTAAGCTGCTTTGGGTACAGCTCATTGTGGGAAAGTGGCATATAAGTAAAAGGAATAAATCCATCACTGGGTAGGAAGGAAGAGCACCTGTTCCCCACCCGGGGTCTACATTACCAACACACACATGTGCATTGGCACATACCAGGCCCCCTAGCAGCACATGATTAACACATGTATTGGGGTGTACAGGTGAAAATGTGGTTTGAAGTTAAGCCAGTAACAACCAGTGATGCATTTTCTCTTTCTCTTTCTATTTCTAAGTTCAGCCCTTCTGGCTGCTATGAGAAACTGAAGAACCACAGCACGTTGTACTTTGGGGGAAAGCAGTGATACCAGATGAGTAAGTGTGTCTTCCCTGTAGGCACACCCACATCATAGAAAACCTACACACCTCTGAGCGGCAGACTTGTGCATGTTCCCCTTCATGCAATACCTGAAAGCAGGGTTGGCCAACTCCCAAGAGACTGTAATCTACTCGCAGAGTTAAAAACTCAAAGTTGTTGAGCTTTTTGTTAGGAAGGAAAGCCCTGTTTTTTAGGGATTCAGGTCAAAGTTGTTGTTGAGCTTCTTTTTATGGGCTGCAGGGCTAAAATGTTTAACTTTTTTTTAGGGGAGCCAAAGTTCTTGGGCTTCTTTGGGGGGAGCCAGTGATCTATCAGTGATCTACTGCAGCTGTCCAGTGATCTACTGGTAGCTCTCATGATCTACTTGTTGGACGTGCCTGCCTGAAAGCATGGAAGGGCTATGCACAAGACTAGTGTCCTTGAAATCCACTGTGTGTTGCAGAAGGATGGGCTATTAACTATGTGGTCAAGGAGCAGAGCTCACGTTGGAACCACTTCTTGTGAACTGGAAAAGTTTTGTTATGAGCTTGGCAGTCTAAGAATAGAGTATTCATATTTTCAGTAGGTGGTGAGATCTTTTCTTTGGAATGTGCAGCTGACATTACTATTTTAGCACCTAGCACAATCTCAATTGCTCTCTCTAGATCTTTTGGATGAAAGCAGTCATTTAAAATATGCAGTAGTCTTTTGTATAAAACATCCACAATCCATCTTTTTACGCAGGCCAAGGAGGAGTTTTAACTTACCTTTATTCATAAAAATAAGCATGGGAACTTTTTTTGGGAGCAAAATAATTTGTATGAGGCTTATCAGTGTATGTCCGGAACTGCAACAGACTCTTCCACTGCGTACCACTCACCTTCTCAAAAAGCTTTCTCTGCTGTGAGCCGGAGCAGGAAAAGACTATGTTATGCTTCCTGGCCTGGACAAAAGACAGATGGAAACTCAACAGCAACAAATGCAGAGCAACAATATCAACTCGGACCGGCTATCTTTATATACAACAGCCGCACTTAGGCGTTTTTCTACTCCCTCTCTTGGTATTCTGCACCAGGCGATCATACCTGAATTCATGTCTTTATAAATGAATTGGATGAAGGAATTGAGGGGATGCTCATCAAATCTGCAGATGACACCAACCTGGGAAGGGTAGCTGATGCTGCAGAAAATGGAATTCAGAATGACCTTAACAGATTGGACAACTGGTTCCAAGCTAACAAAGGTTCTGCACTTAGGAAGGAAGAACCAGATGCACAAATATCAGATGGGGGACACCTGTAGGACATGTGGAAGGGTCCACATGGAGTAATCCAGAGCAGTCGAAAGGGGAGCAGTCTGGTGGGTGAGCAGGATAAGGGCAAAAGAGATGATGCAGGCAAGAGTCTCTGCTTACATTTCTCCTTTTTTCCCCTCCCATTGCCGACCACATATTTAATAAGGTTTTAAAACTCTGATTAAAAGTGTAGGGGGAGGGGTGGGGAGGAAAAGATGGAGGTGAGAAATCAAGAGCACTGAATCAGGCTCCAAACTAAATCAGAAGTGCCTGACACAGCCCAAGTCTATAACAGCATATTCTTTCCCGAGCTTGTGCAGGCATAGGCAACCTTGGCTCTCCAGATGTTTTGGAACTACAACTCCCATGATCCCTAACCACTGGCCCTGTTAGCTAGGGATCATGGGAGTTGTAGTTCCGAAACATCTAGAGAGCCAAGGTTGCCTGTGCCTGTTGTAATGGATCCTTCACAACTATGGGGCATTGGATGGGGAAATCTTCATTCTCTCCCCTTCCTTCATGGCAGCAGATCACTATGAGACACTATCAGTTGGACTTGCGCCATCTCTCTAGTTTGCCGTATGAAAGGATACTGTACCTTAAAAGATTTCATAGCTCACCTCTACACAAAGTTGGAGATGGCCCTTGGAAACAGAGCCTCAACTGTCTCTCATTCTTTTGGATAAACTTGGTACCAACTATTTACAGCAGGGATGAAGAACATACAGGTCTCCCGATGTTGTTTGCCTCCATCAGCCTCATGGATGATGGGAATTATACACCTTCAATGTCCGGAGGGCCACAGGTTTCCAACCCCTGGCTGGTCTTCTACAGTAATGTGATACAGGAGTGAGGAGCCAAATCTGTGCCATTGCTGGGAGATATTGAGTAAGAATCATAGGCTCCCATTTGGTCCCCAGTTATGTGTTTCCTCCCAGATATTTATGCGTGTTCTACAAGACTCCAAGCAATTTTGCATTCATTTTCGTAACACTGTTCCTCTTCTGGAAATGAAAGAGGGATCACTGTCTAGATGTTGAAATGCACTGCGCACTGGTGTTTCCACTTTCCTGCAATAGATTCCCCCCTCCCAATCTTTGAACTACAATTTCATTCTAACAAGGAGAAAATAACCTACTTTATCAATATGACATGGCAGGCCATGAATAAGTACATATTATGATCAAAGCTGTTTGTCCTAAAATGACTAGCATCTAGTATAATTTAAACATTACAATGTCCGACTGGAATAATGCTATTTTATTCTAAAATGCTACTTTTTGTTTTCAGAAAAGGACTATGATGATAAAAAAAAGGTTCAGATGTTCTTCCTTCTGCTGTAGCCAAGACATTTCTTCAGTTCTTCATCCTTTCTTTATCATATAGGTTGAACAGATGAGACCAAGAGTGGGTCCAACAGTTAAGAAGGCGATTTCTTCATGTGCCATAGGGGCAGATGGAACTCGCCAACCTGGGAAGGTAGCCCATCTAGGAAACTTCTGATCCTAAACCTCCACTGCCTTGTGGGATATCTTTGGGAGAAGAAAGGACTAAGGAATAAACCCTACTCAAATCTGGAGTCCCCAAGACGGTTGGGTGGTGCCTTCTATGCCTGCACCCGGAAACTCCTGCAGCAAAACTGGTGCCAAAAGTCTTGGTCTGCTCTCCTTTGGACCACCTCAGTGAGGTAGACGGGTGTGTGTGTGTGTCATGCCATCTGGGAAGCCCAGGACCCCCATACACACTGCCCAGACTGTTGAAGATTCATTCCCCATGTCTGCTGTCATAGGATTGTTGTCACATGATGGTATATGTTTTCATTCCACAGAGTGGGAAGTGACAAAGACAGGATGTTTGTGTTACTGTGTTCCGTGAAGTGGGACTCTTGTCCTTTGTCCTTTCTCTTTGCTGTCTGATGCCAGAGAGAGAGGGAGCCATGTTGCAGTGCTCCGTGTGTGTTTATATGTAAATAAAATAGATTATCCAAATGCCGAGTTGCTGAGGTCTGTTACGCAATTCGCAATTGCGAACACTCTGCGGATCCCTGAGTGTGCTGATGTCAGTTGGCATCAGTCGCTGTGATGTTTGGGCTGAAGAAAGCTTTTGAAGCTCCCGAATGATCAGCCAGGAGGGAGAGAACATGCCAGTCAGGCATGTGTCTTTGCCAAGGTCCTACTCGTGAGTAGAGATCCTAACACAGACTTGCTCAGCATGGAAGGCCACTTTATTGCCACTAAACGCAGGAGTTTGACTTCACCCTCCATTGTCTCTTGAGACAGAAGGATGCCAACAACCTTCATGTACACTTAGAGCCACATACCTGTCTTACTGGGCTACAACACAATGATCTGGGTTCACTTTGATGCACATACAGTACTGAGCTTCTTCATCAGTGAATCTCCTCATTCACTTCAGCGTGGGAAGGGCAGTGGTAGTTATGTGAAGGGATGCACGCATTTAAGTGGAGAAAGCAATCCTTGCATGGGAGGCTTGCTCCATGTGTTTTGCTTTTTGTTTTATTTTCAAAAAATAACCCGCTTTCCCCCCCAAAAAATAAATTCAAAGTAGCTTACGGGCAAATTCAAAATAATGTATACATCATGTATTGCCCAGGTCCCTGCATAGATGAGATGGGTCCCCTGAGGGAAAGAGCCATATTTCTTCTGCCTTATGAAATCACATCTGGAAGTGATGTCTTCATATCTCCCATGGACAATAATGGAATGATATAATGGAAGGATACAATAATGGAGGGACCCAGGTGGCGCTGTGGTTAAACCACTGAGCCTAGGGCTTGCTGATCAGAAGGTCGGCGGTTTGAATCCCTGTGACGGGGTGAGCTCCCGTTGCTTGGTCCCAGCTTCTGCCAACCTAGCAGTTCGAAAGCACGTCAAAATGCAAGTAGATAAATAGGAACCGCTACAGCGGGAAGGTAAACGGCGTTTCCATGTGCTGCTCTGGTTTGCCAGAAGCGGCTTTGTCATGCTGGCCACATGACCTGGAAGCTATACGCCGGCTCCCTCGGCCAATAATGCGAGATGAGCACGCAACCCCAGAGTCGGTCACGACTGGACCTAATGGTCAGGGGTCCCTTTACCTTTATGACAGAAAAGGTAACTGCTACGAGCCTCTTCCCCGTGGCCCGGTGATAAATTTTAGTGCAAAAATAATACAACATACTGTATAAAATATCTCCCAACATTGCTGTCAGGCTAGAGACAAACAACCTTCATTGCCCTGGAGTCTAAATCTTACTCATAATTCCAATAATTGCAACCCTATCCTCTGTTGTCTTTCATTGGTCTTTCCTGTAGATCTCCATGTGCAATGACCTGAACCAAAGCCGTTTGCTCTGCATTCCAGCATTATGCGCAAATGCTAATCTGTTAAATGCTTAACCTTAATGCCCATTAAAAAAGCATGTTCTGACAACTATGTTTCCCTATAAAATATTTAGCAGAATTGGATGTGTTTTGGCGATGAATTATGCAGCCTGGTGTCTGGGCAACAAACAAAGGTGCACTCGTTCAGCAACTTCGTTTCCTCTCCTGCTTTTAGCTTTTGATCCATTGGCCGTCGGCTCTTTCAGCATGGTTATTCCTTTGATAGCCATTCAGTCACAAGGAAAGGCCTGACTGTGGTTTTCATTGCTCTTTGGTGCGAATTGGAGAAATTAATTCTTTAACTGGGACTGTTTCTTCAACAGGTGCTGCTTAAGTGGGCTCCAGTGTGCCGTAACACAACGTAATGTAATTCAACAAGCAGCCTGAAGCCACTGGTTCTGGAAATCGCTGTTTTCCTAACAAGGTGTTTGATTCTTTCAGACTTACCTTGCCTCCCGCCTTTTATTTATATTAATTAAGTGGATGGGAACTGTGGATGGGAAGGACACTCAGGGGACAGAAGAGATGCTGTAGTTAAAGTGTAGCCTTTGATGCTAAGACAGCCTTCCTTAAAATGGCAGGTCCCTACGACAGGGTTAAAGTACCTGATCAGGGGTGATCGATAATGGCCGACAGCTATTTCTATCGTTCTCTGTTAGGGTTGTATTTAGAAATTCCCCCATGTCTCTCGCCAAGAGAAGCAAAGCCGTTTTAATCACCACACCAGGGAGATGTTATGAACGGCCATTTGAGTTACTTTTCTGAGGTTCTTAACCTCGTGAGTTGGTTGGTTGGCTTCACTTTCTACATCCCTTTGGGAGAGATGGAGAGGGAGAGAAAGAGAGAGAAAGGTCGGCTTTGTAATATCCTCAGAATATGAGCTAGTTGCTATCTTTTTCAGCAGTCCAGTTATCTCCTTCTTTACTCATATCAGTAATATAATATTTGAATTATCACTTGCATTTTCAATGATTTCATTGGACATTAAATTAGATCCATCTTCCCCAACTGCATATCTTTTTATTTCATCGTAATCCACAACATACTTTTTACTACTACTTTCATGCCATTTTCAAGCGCGCTGCAGTGTTGTGCATGCAAGCAGAGAACCTACACTCGGGGATGGGAGAGAAATTCTCACACTTTGCATTTTAATGAGAACCTATCCTTATTCATAATTCCCAAATGGGTAAGTGAAACAAAATACAGCCATCCTTTAAAATTCCACAATTCTCCAAACTGAGCGATGCGGTTCCACAACCCAAAGGCCTGCACAAAAATGGATATAGTAGCGAAAACCATCTCCAAAAATACATGATATGTGGGGAAATTGCTTGCAAAATATGACTATTAGGTAAACTTGTGTACAAAAAGTATATGTATTAGGAGAAATACACATTGGAAGGCATTCCTTCAGAACTAAGAGCAGGATATCAACTGAATAAATAAATTAATATTATGAAGAGGGCTGTTTCAGAGATGCACCATAAATGATGCTGAAGTGTCTTCTTATGCCCATGGCCATCCTGTATGATTTAATTGGCAACTTAAGTTGACAGAATATGTACAACTTGCAGACATAACATACTGTATAGAATAAGAGAACAAGAAGAATATATGTTTAAGGAAGATTGGAAAAAGTTTATTGAATATATGGAATATATGGGAAATAATTGTGTGCAACTGAAAATGCTGGCAGCATTAAGATGAATTCAACAGTGAAAATAAGTTTTGATGGATGCAATAATGGAAAACCGATGGATACAGTTTTTGTGAAATGTGCAGGGATATGTAAGATAAACCATGGAAAGGGAAGAAGGGAAGTCTTTGATAGCGTAAGGATGTAAAATGTTTATTTGAAATTGTAACAGAAAATTGTGAACTTTCAGAGCATGTTCTGCAGCTGTTCCAGAATGTGAGAATCCAGCACCAAAGGAGATCAATCAGAGTCAGTATTAAGAGTGAGACTCAATTAACTTCATCCTAGTACTGAGAGCATTCATTAAACTAGCCTTTGTAGAGCGCTTGACATTTAACCAGAAATTCAACCATTTAACTTTAAATATATATATATTTAAATCATTATTTTAAAATAGGCCTTGTTGCCGGATCAGTAATTTTTTTCAACCCCCTGCTGTCCTCCTCACACCCTCCATGAGGAGGCATATTTCCCACGGCCACTTTCTGTCAAGAGAATAAAGCCTTTCAAAACAGTCCTCCTACGGCAACCACAAACCAATTTTTCATGACTGAAAATGTTTACAAACTAGTTTTTAAAAGAGTCAGAATGGCAATTAGACAGGGTCAAATAGCAATTCTCGCAGCCATTGTAAAACACTGCTAATAACAGCTATACAGATTTAATGGGAAACACATAACAGCAGCCTGGAAATGATAATTATTGTTGTGACTCAGGTTTCTTGGCCCTACTCCTTTGCCTGATTGTTTGTCTTTTACAGTCAAATGCAAAACACATAAAAAGAGAGCAAGCATAGCTCCTATGCCCCTTCTTCCTACAGCTAGGAATTCTTTTATAGAGGTGAAAGCGATGGCAAATGCAGATATGATAAGCCTCAGGTATTGGCCAAACATTATAGGTGTTCCACTTCTTCTTCTTCTTCTTTGGCGATCACTTGTAGCCGAGTAAGATCATCTTCCATAAACGCGGTTTTAAAAGTGTGTCCGTAAGTGACTGTGGAGGCCAATTCTGGATCCACACATCCTTCCACAGTGGGGACATTGGTTTCCCGGTGGGAGTAGATCAAGGTGAGGGTTTACCAAACATGCCTTCCTCTTAGCATGTTTCTCCCTTTCGTCCTGAGTTTGAGCGTCTTAAAAGCCCATGACACCTTTGGTAAAGGCTGTTCCCCAATTGAAGCGCTTGCAAGGCAAGTGTTTCACAGTTGTCTGTGTTTATACTACATTTTTTAAAAGATTTGCCTTGAGAGAGTCTTTGAACCTCTTTTGTCGACCACCAGGATTACACTTTCCATTTTTAAGTTCGGGGTAGAGTAGTTGCTTTGGAAGATGATAATCAGGCATCTGCTCAACGTGACCAGTCCAACAAAGTTGATGTCGAAGAATCATTGCTTCAACACTGGTGATCTTTGCTTATTCCTGTACACTGATATTAGTTCACCTGTCTTCCCAGGTGATGTGTAAAAATGTTTGGTGTTCCACTTACAGGGGGTCCCAAGCTGGGAGAAGCATCAGAGGGCTTGTGAACATCCCACAGGTATCTGGTTGATGCTGGCCTAGATGGACCTGTAGCTTGATCCAGCAGGACTTTTCTTATATGTTTTCATGAAGGATTCATTACCAAGGTTCTGGCAAAAAGATAGATTGTTTCATCTGCAGTTGGCAGCCACCATTCTGAGTCGCTTGTGAATTTGTTGGCAAACCTATGCTTCTGGTGTGAGTAGAATGGGACCATATTGAAATATGTTGTCATTCTGCCACAGGTCTGGCACTTCTGTGGCACTCATTCACTTCTGTGGCATGAAGTGAGACATCAGACCACATCAATGCAGAAGACCTAGAAGAAGAAGAGGAGGAGGAGGAGGAGGAAGAAGAGGAAGAGGAAGAGGAAGAGGAGGAAGAGGAAGAGGAGGAGGAGGAGTTTGGATTTGATATCCCGCTTTATCACTACCCAAAGGAGTCTCAAAGCGGCTAACATTCTCCTTTCCCTTCCTCCCCCACAACAAACACTCTGTGAGGTGGGTGTGAGACTTCAGAGAAGTGTGACTAGCCCAAGGTCACCCAGCAGCTGCATGTGGAGGAGCGGGGACGCGAACCCGGGTCACCAGATTACGAGTCTACCGCTCTTAACCACTACACCACACTGGCAGGTAGCAGGACCTGCATAAGCCTCCAGAGCTAGCAAAACATCCCTGGAAAATTCATTGGTGAAGAGGTTCCACAATCCAGAACTGACAGAAGAGGACAAGAAGACTCAATGGACGTACAAATGGTCTAGTGGGCATGGAGTGAGCAATGTACTGAAGAGACGATTGATGGGATAAGTAACGCAGCGGTGGCTTTTTCCAGAATTAGGACTGAGTGGACTTAGCACAGCAAAAGGAAAGAAAGAGAGGAAATGGAAAGTTATGTAGACAAAATATTAGGAAGCTTTTTAATATCTGGATGCTTAAGAAATAATGACCACAACCACTGGAAGGCTTTCACTTAATCATGTTTTTAAAAGCTTTCATAAATATTGCAATAAAGAGAAAGCCGTTGCTAGTTAGCCCAAGATGTTCATGAGCACATTTATCATTCAGGAACTGGTGCTGTGTGTAGAAGAGGGGAGAAAAGCAAAGGGAGAGCACAGACTTTGCACTACACATCTTGAAATGTCGCCCTGCATGCTGTAATAAAGGTTCCTCTCCCAACAAAGCTACAAAAAACCCATGGAGAACAGATGCAAGAGAACAAGGAGAAAAAGTGGGAAAGGACAAGGGAAGAATCCTGGGGAACCTTAGGAAACTGTGCTGTCATCCTTCTCAATTGCTTATAGTTGCAACAAATTGCTGAAGCTATTTTTTATTTTATTTATAAAGAACTATTTACCACCTTTCCACATATAGGAGACACACCTTCCTTCCTTCCTTCCTTCCTTCCTTCCTTCCTTCCTTCCTTCCTTCCTTCCTTCCTTCCTTCCTTCCTTCCTTCCTTCCTTCCTTCCTTCCTTCCTTCCTTCCTGGCAGTGCATACCATCTTCATAACACAGTCCTCTGTTTTGAAAGGCTGTCATCCCTCCTACTTCAAGGTCGAAGAAAGTGATTCAAAGATGGATCCCAATCTCTGCCACACAGTCCATGGGCTAAGGTTGACCCGTGAGTGGGGCCACCCATGTGCCAATCACCTGACATCACAATGACACTGGGTGGTGGATTTTCGTTGTTCCTCCCCTCCAACGGTTTTCTGTTTTCTCTGCCCAACACTCAACGCTGTGTGGCTGCCGAGATGTCCAGCCTTTTATGGGGCCTTCTGGGAAGTGGCTGCTCCCTTGGGTCTTTGTGTAAAAAATATTTTGTACTTCTGCAAACCTCCCGTGCACCCTGCTACCTCCCTCTTGTTTCCTTAGTTCCAATCCTGTTGACACTGCTGGTGATCTTGCTGGAAGAAAGAGCGATACCTAAAAAGAAATGCCAACACAGAATTCCAAGGGGGGAGGTGGCAACAAATGTACCACGCATAGCTGTGCATAGCTGTTTCCATATATATATGTATCCCTCCTTTCCATAGCCCAAACCATGCTCAGTGTGGCTTTAAACATGAAAAGAAAATCACATAATTACAAACATAACCAATGTTGTCAAAATAATAATAATAATAATAATAATAATAATAATAATAATAATTTATACCCCGCCCATCTGGCTGGGCTTCCCAAGCCACTCTGGGCAGCTCCCAACAGAAATATTAAAATACACTAATTTCTTAAAGATAAAAAGCTTCCCTAAACAGGGCTGCCTTCAGTTGTCCTCTAAAAGTCTGGTAGTTATTTTTCTTTTTGACATTTGGAGGGAGGGCGTTCCACAGGGCGGGTGCTACTACCGAGAAGGCCCTCTGCCTGGTTCCCTGTAACTTGGCTTCTCGCAGCGAGGGAACCACCAGAAGGCCCTCGGCACTGGACCTCAAAAAATAAATAAAACATTAAAAAGTAGGGAACCAAACTGAACAATTTCAACAAAATTATAATAAGATCCAAAACAAAAAAATTAACATCAATAATAGCCACCCCCTCCCCACAAAACCCCATGGACTCTCTCTCTCTCTCTCTCTGTGTGTGTGTGAGAGAGAGAGAGGGGGGGGGAAGTGGTTAAATGATGTTGCATTGGTCTGAGAGAAATCTAAAAGATACATTTTGGATTTCAGAAGGGCAGCTCTGAGTGCCCACCCTTTTGGTTCCCTAGTCATTCGTTTCACATGTCATGTCCTAATTGAAACTTTCAAACAAGGCCCATATGGTGGATCTTAAAATTTAGCAGATTTATGTTATAAGCTACTAGAGAAGTCACAGCTGTGCAAACTTTCGGGTTCCCATTCCTGCCTGATTTTCAGTATTTGCCCATTCGCCTCCAGCTGGACTTCTTCACCAACTTTTCAAGTCAGGCCTAGTAAAATCCCCCTGCAGTAGCTATCACGGGTATTATGAAGTTATGTTTTCTTTATTAGTTGGCAAGGATGCAACTGTTACCAAGATCGTTATATGCCAGAAAATAAAACGTAGGACTTAAAATTGAGGAAAGAATGTTTGAATGGTCTACTTGGCAAGTTTCTCTTCTCTTTTTCAGTAGGAGGTGAAAAACCAATTTGGGGTAGGTTTCAATTCCTTCTTAATAATAATAATAATAATAATAATAATGATAATAATAATATTTGTACCTTCTTAAGCTTCTTAACTCTGTTTATATGTACTCTGTTAGCTGATATTCACAGTTAATACAGAAAACACTCTGAATCCAAAACTAATTTCTGTTCTGAGACTCTTTGAAAATATAGAACTCTTGACTGAGCTAAAACTCCTGAGTTGCCCAGCAGAGACCTGGACGTTTTGTGTTTCCAGATATTATGCCTGTTTCAAAAGAAGTGTTATGCCTGCACTTTCACTCATCTTTTTCTTGCTGTGGCAAACAGGTGGGACAGGAAAGTGAGCAATAGGGCTTGGTGACATACATGTCCAGTTCCTTGGAGATGTTCAAGGGACAGGTGATTATTCTAGTACCAGGAATCATCTGGAATCATAGAGTTGGAAGAGACCACAAGGGCCATCCAGTCCAACCCCCTGCCAAGCAGGAAACACCATCAAAGCATTCCTGGCAGATGGCCGTCAAGCCTTACTGTTAGTAAGTTTTTCCTAATGTTTAGGTGGAATCTTCTTTCTTGTAGCTTGAATCCATTGCTCCGTGTCCGCTTCTCTGGAGCAGCAGAAAACAACCTTTCACCCTCCTCTATATGACATCCTTTTATATATTTGAACATGGCTATCATATCACCCCTTAACCTTCTCTTCTCTAGACTAAACATACCCAGCTCCCTAAGCCGTTCCTCATAAGGCATCGTTTACAGGCCTTTGACCATTTTAGTTGCCCTCCTCTGGACACGTTCCAGCTTGTCAGTATCCTTCTTGAACTGTGGTGCCCAGAACTGGACACAGTATTCCAGGTGAGGTCTGACAAGAGCGGAATACAGGGGTACTATTATTTGCCTTGATCTAGATGCTATACTCCTATTGATGCAGCCCAGAATTGCATTGGCTTTTTTTAGCTGCTGCATCACACTGTTGACTCATGTCAAGTGTGTGGTCTACCAAGACTCCTAGATCCTTTTCACATGTACTGCTCTCAAGCCAGGTGTCACCCATCCTGTATTTGTGCCTTTCATATATATTTTTTGCCCAAGTGTAGTACTTTACATTTCTCCCTGTTAAAATTCATCTTGTTTGCTTTGGCCCAGTTGTCTAATCTGTTCAGGTCATTTTGAAGTGTGATCCTGTCCTCTGGGGTATTAGCCACCCTTCCCAATTTGGTGTCATCTGCAAACTTGCTCAGGATGCTCTCAAGCCCATTATCCAAGTCATTGATAAAGATGTTGAATAAGACTGGGCCCAAGACAGAACCCTGCGGCACCCCACTAGTCACGTCTCTCCAGGATGAAGAGGAGCCATTGAGTTTCCTTGTTTTATTTGTCCCCATGTCCTGTGCATGGAAATTGCAAGTTGCCTTCTGCCAAAAATATATCAAACCTGTCCTGTAAAAGTCATTAACATTCATGGCACAATAGAAATAGCTGGTGTCAACTGCACCATTAGGATTGTGGAGAAAATGCCTAACTGATCCTGATATCAGACTCACCAGATACTAGGGGTGAAATGCTGGTTGGCCTCTAGGAATGGGTGAATCTGTCCATTTCAGTTTTGTATTTTTTCCATTCTTAAGCTCGGTTCTCCACATTTCCATATCAGTCTGTAGTAGTGGTTTTTGAAAGGTCCTCGTGAAAATTCACCAGGATTTAAGTGTGAATTTCTCCCATTACACAGTTTTATATGCAACCTTGCCAAATATACACATTTTTGCAAAACAATTTACCATCATCTTCAAATTTATTACTTGCCATTTATCAGCAGGTTCCAGGTGTCAAAGGCCAGGGTAAATGTTGTTGTTTAGTCGTTTAGTCGTGTCCGACTCTTCGTGACCCCATGGACCATAGCACGCCAGGCACTCCTGTCTTGCACTGCCTCCCGCAGTTTGGTCAAACTCATGTTCGTAGCTTCGAGAACACTGTCCAACCATCTTGTCCTCTGTCGTCCCCTTCTCCTAGTGCCCTCAATCTTTCCCAACATCAGGGTCTTTTCCAAGGATTCTTCTCTTCTCATGAGGTGGCCAAAGTATTGGAGCCTCAGCTTCACGATCCGTCCTTCCAGGGAGCACTCAGGGCTGATTTCCTTAAGAATGGATAGGTTTGATCTTCTTGCAGTCCATGGGACTCTCAAGAGTCTCCTCCAGCACCATAATTCAAAAGCATCAATTCTTCGGCGATCAGCCTTCTTTATGGTCCAACTCTCACTTCCATACATCACTACTGGGAAAACCATAGCTTTAACTATACGGACCTTTGTCGGCAAGGTGATGTCTCTGCTTTTTAAGATGCTGTCTAGGTTTGTCATTGCTTTTCTCCCAAGAAGCAGGCGTCTTTTAATTTCGTGACTGCTGTCACCATCTGCAGTGATCAAGGAGCCCAAGAAAGTAAAATCTCTCACTGCCTCCATTTCTTCCCCTTCTATTTGCCAGGAGGTGATGGGACCAGTGGCCATGATCTTGGTTTTTTTGATGTTGAGCTTCAGACCATATTTTGCGCTCTCCTCTTTCACCCTCATTAAAAGGTTCTTTAATTCCTCCTCGCTTTCTGCCATCAAGGTTGTGTCATCTGCATATCTGAGGTTGTTGATATTTCTTCCAGCAATCTTAATTCCGGCTTGGGATTCATCTAGTCCAGCCTTTCGCATGATGAATTCTGCATATAAGTTAAATAACTTCATGGATCAATGCCTTGTCGTGGCGAAGGGGCTTGAATAACTCAGAGAAGCTATGAGCTATGCCATGCAGGGCCACCCAAGATGGACAGGTCATAGTGGAGAGTTTTGACTAAACGTGATCCACCTGGAGAAGGAACTGGCAAGCCACTCCAGTATCCCTGCCAAGAAAACTCCATGGACAAAGACAACAGGCCAGGGTAAATAGGTACACTTATATAGGGAAGCCTGTTGTCTTTGTCCATGGAGTTTTCTTGGCAGGGATACTGGAGTGGCTTGCCAGTTCCTTCTCCAGGTGGATCACATTTAGTCTAAATTCGCAGCTATGACTTGTCCATCTTGGGTGGCGCTGCACGGCATAGCTCATAGCTTCTCTGAGTTATTCAAGCCCCTTCGCCACGACAAGGCAGTGATCCATCCAATACTGAGGCTCCAATTCTTTGGCCACCTCATGAGAAGAGAAGACTCCCTGGGAAAGACCCTGTTGCTTGGAAAGATTGAGGGCACTAGGAGAAGGGGACAACAGAGGACGAGATGGTTGGACAGTGTTCTTGAAGCTACAAACATGAGTCTGACCAAACTGCGGGAGGCAGTGGAAGACAGGAGTGCCTGGCGTACTCTGGTCCATGGGGTCACAAAGAGTCGGACACGATTAAACAACTAAACAACAACAACATACAGTTATATTGAAGCCAGACACACCCGTGTGGGGAGGGAATTCGGCAACTTAGGAGCTTCCATCTCCTGGGTCACCACTACCCAAACCTCTAAGAGAGGGCTCTCTTTGTTCATTGCAACACCTGGGAAGGTCTCTATTTACCCTAATAAAATGTATTTTTGTATGTTACTGTCACTAACATATGCATTTTTATGCACACTTTATCTGCATTTTCAGACACATTTTTTAAAAGAAGGCAATGTTTGAGTCCATGTACTGCTTCAGAAAGCGCGTTCACCTTTAAATATGAACTGTATCCAATTTCTTCCTTCTCCCTACTGGTCACCACTGGAATTGTGGTTTCATAGTTCGGAGCTTTTACTTTCTGCAAAGTGAGCACAGGTGCCCATCACGTGGTCCCAGGCCCTAAAGAAGCCAGACTATCCTTCCGCAGGGCCTGTAAGGCAGAGTTATTCCGCCTGGCCTTCCATTCATCCTGATCTGTCATCCCTTTTCCCTTTCCTTTTTTATGAAGAAAGCCTTCTGGGTCTCCACATCAAAATTTTCCCTGGTCTCCTTGCTGGCCTTAGCAGGACTAACTTGGCCAGTTGCCTTGGTGATGCTATATTGATATGTATTTTACGTTGCTTTTAAGTTGTTTTAAGTTGTTTTTGGTTGATGTTTTATATTTGTTGTTAGCCGCCCTGAGCCCGTTTCTAAACCAGGAAGGGCAGGGTATGAATAAAAAATTATTATTATTATTATTATTATTATTATTATTATTATTATTATTACTTCTATGGCTGAAAGTTGCCGAGTGAATGACAGTGGTGCCAACATAACCACTCCCTCCTGCATTGTGAGGACATGCATTTTGCTAGTTAAAAACATTCTACAATATTTGAGTTCCACCTTAAAAAGAATTCAGGACACTCTCAGAAAACTGGCAAAGATCATGAAAATGCATCCATTGCACAGGTTGCTCCCCAGTGACCTCTGCCCTTAAGCACCTTAGCTTTTAGGCATTCTTGCTTTTCCTATCAGCTCACACCCACTCACATTTCCTGCAGTTCTTAATGAAATTCTGCTTGTTAACTTGGCTGTAACTACTTTTCCCGAGAGGAAGCTTGAAATCAAACACATCTATAACCTGATAACACAGCCCTGCATCACTCTTATTTATCAAAGGTGACGGATGAGAAAGAAGATGGAAAGAAGACAGAGGTTTATGCGGCTATAAAGCAGAGGAACGATACTTTGCAAAATTCGCCCACGAGGGAGTGGCGTTGCAGCTGAAACGATGCAAAATGGTTTTATAATTTTCACTGTTGTCAGTGGATGTGAGGACCTTTGCACTCATTAGAATGCATTTTACAGAGAACTGCATACTAAATGGCGCTGCTTGTTAGCTCTGGTTTTTATTACTATTAATAAAGAGTCCCATGGACTGCAAGAAGATCAAACCTATCCATTCTGAAGGAAATCAGCCCTGAGTGCTCACTGGAAGGACAGATCCTGAAGCTGAGGCTCCAATACTTTGGCCACCTGATGAGAAGACTCCCTGGAAAAGACCCTGATGCTTGGAAAGATTGAGGGCACAAGGAGAAGGGGACGACAGAGGACGAGATGGTTGGACAGTGTTCTCAAAGCTACGAACATGAGTTTGACCAAACTGCGGGAGGCAGTGGAAGATAGGAGTGCCTGGCGTGCTCTGGTCCATGGGGTCACGAAGAGTCGGACACGACTAAACGACTAAACAACAACAACAACAAAAAAACAACAACCACCACCCTTCGTTTTACGCAGGGGTCAGCAAACTTTTTCAGCAGAGGGCCGGTCCACTGTCCCTCAGACCTTGTGGGGGGCCGGACTATATTTTGAAAAATAAAATAAAATGAACGGATTTCTATGCCCCACAAATAACCCAGAGATGCGTTTTAAATAAAAGGACACATTCTACTCATGTAAAAACACGCTGATTCCTGGACCGTACGTGGGCCGGATTTAGAAGGCGTTTGGGCTGGATCCAGGCCCCTGGCCTTAGTTTGCCTACCCATGGCTCCCCCCCTTTGTTTCTCTCAGCTTCTGGTTATAATTTTTTAAGAGATGGTTTGCAAATGTCAGAAACTACCAGGAGCTTTTGGTTATGAGCACCGTTGCCCCGCAGGTCAGAGCTGCAGCTTAGAGCTCCTTCCTAGCACTGATGCTATCTCAGACTCTGGAGTGGTCCTTCTCTGACCACGGAAGTCCTTCCTCAAAGTGAGACACTGCGGATGAGGTGGCCTGAAAAAGTGATGGAGCTGCCTCCACTTCGTTGCAGTGGCTGTAAGTTCTGTTTAAAAATGGCAACATTAACCTTTTAACTCATTTTAAACAGAATTTCTAGCAAAGTGGCTTGCAAGGGCCTTGCTCCGAAGAAAAGCTCCGTTCCCAGGAAAGGGAAATACAGGGATGGGGCAGGTGCTCCAAAAAGCCCTGCAGGAGCCTTTCCAACAGACAAGTGGGTGTTGATGGCAGAAAGCCTAACCCTCCCACAGTGGGATGCCTAGAAGCAGAAAGAGTTCTTACAAAGTACAGTGGTATCTCGGGTTACAAACGCTTTGGGTTACAAACTCTGCTAATCTGGAAGTAGTACCTCAGGTAACGAACTTTGCCCCAGGATGAGAACGGAAATCGTGCAGCGGCAGCGGGAGGCCCTATTAGCGAAAGCACGCCTCATGTTAAGAACGGTTTCGGGTTAAGAACGGACCTCCAGAACGAATTAAGTTCGTAACCCGAGGTACCACTGTAGTTTATTCAATGTTCACACAGAGAGACGAGGGAATGTGATCTTTCTTAGATACTGGCGTTGCTCCGAGGAAAGTCCCACCCGCTCAGTCCCTCCTATTCTACGTCATCCCTGCGCCAGCTGATCTGTGCTTTCTGCCTCTGAACTTACTGTTCTACTATTCTCAAGGCACACCTGGTCCTGGGTGTGTGTGTGTGTGTGTGTGTGTGTGTGTGTGTGTGTGTCAGGAATGCTTTCAAGAGACACTGAGTCTGTTAGCTGTCTCTCCCCTGGTGCTTCTTCTTCCTACTGCTCCCGCAATATTTCCCAGCTTCTCCCCTCTACAGCCTCTGAACTATGACCTTCTGTCCTCTTCTTGGGAAGTTGCAGGAAGGGGGGGGGGGTTCCCACCATTCTTCCTCAGTCCAGCCCCTGACACAGAAGCAATGACAAGCAGGCAGTAAGATGAATGATCAAGGGCTCCCAGGGCAGGGCGAGCCACTGTCTCCCTATATCTGTCGCAATTGCCACATCTTGTCCCATGAAAAGGTATGCCCTGCTTGAACTCTGCAATTAGTTGGTCTCTGAATATGGGAGTTTAGGTTTTGAAATAGAAATAGACATTCTGCGTGTTCTTTCCAACCATATCTAGAACTCTGACTTTCCTGCAGATCTCCAGTATGTAGCACTGGAGGAGAGACAGTGTGGACCTTGGCTGGAATGACACTGATCTGAAAAACCCCCAGAAAACCCCCAAACCCACATAATATAGCTCTTAATACAATTTCCCATTGCACTGCTGTACAGCACCCTCCGGGGTCACATTTTCATAACACATTTTTGACGTTTTAACTGACCAGCGTAGATTTGTCCACAGTTTGAATGGGAGAGACAAAAATGCAAACTGCCTAAGCAGCTCATGTTAAGTATAATAGATTTAATTGACTCAGAAATGGAAGATGTATGTGTATTAATGAAGGTCCAGCGCCGAGGGTCTTCTGGCGGTTCCCTCGTTACGAGAAGCCAAGTTACAGGGAACCAGGCAGAGGGCCTTCTCGGTAGTGGCGCCCACCCTGTGGAATGCCCTCCTACCAGAGGTCAAAGAGAACAATAATTACCAGAACTTTAGAAGGCATCTCAAGGCAGCCCTGTTTAGGGAAGCTTTTAATGTTTGATGGATTTCTGTATTTTAATATTTTGTTGGAAGCCGCCCAGAGTGGCTGGGGGAACCCGGCCAGATGGGTGGTGTATAAATAATAAATTATTATTATTATTATTATTATTATTATTATTATTATTATTATTATTATTAAAGGAAAATAGCTAAATGTGTATTGCTGAAGATTTAACATGGGGAAATTCTATTGCTAACAATGAGTTTTCTCCGCAGTAGGTTTCTAAAGGGTTGTAGTTAGTGATTACCTGCTGACTGTTTTCTATTCTGTGCTGAGAGTGAACCTTTGATCATGCAATGAAGGTATTGAGTTGCAAATCTCCATTTTGAAAGGGAGTTGGCATTAGTTTTTTGTCTCCTAAACTCCATGAAGTATGGATATAAATGAAGCTCTCCTGAAGGCAGAGTAAACAATCTAAGGAAGGCATCCCCAAACTTCGGCCCTCCATATGTTTTGGACTACAATTCCCATCTGCCCTGACCACTGGTCCTGTTAGCTAGGGATCATGGGAGTTGTAGGCCAAAACATCTGGAGGGCCGCAGTTTGGGGATGCCTGACCTAAGGCCAATGGAGGTTGAAAAGCAGGCTGTGGGGAGAGACAGACCTCTGCTTCTAGGTCTGTTAGGATTATTTGGTATTTTCTAAGATGCTGAGCCTGTGCTGGGCAGCACATGACATTGTATGGATATTTTTGTTGTATCTTTGATGCCCATGTTTTGTTTTGTAGAGTTCTGCCAGTAAAAGTTTGAATAATATTTTTATGGGCCTGGACAATGATTTCTTCCAAAAGGTGTCAGTTTTTATGCTTCCAGCCACTTCAAACTGCACATTATTAATACAGTGGTACCTCTACTTACAAATAACTCTACTTACGAATGTTTCTACTTACGAATGGAGCTCCATCCGCCATCTTGGATGTGGTTCAGATAGGATTTTTTCTACTTACGAATTTTTAGATAGGGTTGCTTCTACTTACGATTTTTTCTCCTGATGCATTCCTATGGGATTCGACATTTTTTCCCGACTTACGAATGTGTGTTCGGAACGCATTAAATTCGTAAGTAGAGGTACCACTGTATTAACAGATCATTGCGCACATGAAGGTACCAGGCACATGAAAGTTCCTAACCCATTTGTAACTGATTCAGAACTAACAGTTTAATTTTTGAATGTGAAATAGATACCTAGGTGTCACAGTGGCCGGAGTGGACTACTTCAGAGTAACGACGCTACGCAGCTCTGCATTTTATTCTTTTATTGGTGCTGCGTATTTACAGTGCTCAAGTCATTGCTATTTACACGGAGCGATGTTGTCAGTCGGTTTCAGAACCTCCTAATGGCTTTTGGCGCGTCTTTCTCCAACACAAAAGCTTTGGCAGACCCATCCTCTTGCCCCTCCTCTTCCTGCGTAATTCAGGAGTTGGAGGGATGGGTCTTCCCCCCTTGCTTGCCCCTTCCTGTCCCACCTGGGACCCTGGCTCCTCTACCTTGCCTGAGCCTCGGACACGACTTCCTGCTTCCCCACTGGAATCGGAACTCTCCCTGCTTTCCCCTTTGCTCGGGGACGGGCTTGAACTCAGGAGGGGAGGGACTTCGCGATATCCCCTGTCCCTCACATCCACCCCCCTCCCAAGCTCTCCTTCACCCCTCCCCAGGCCCCCCCCATGTGTCGGTGACGACTGGAAGCCTAAGAACTCAGTGCTCTCCGAGCCCGTTGGTGTGAATACCTCCCCCCAGTCCTGCGAGCCCCCCCCATCCGCCTGGGCGGACGGGAATCCCAAAAAGTCCGTGGCGTCAGAGCTGGTGGGGGTAAAAACGTTCTGCCAATCTGCTCCTTCCTCTGACTGGGTGGATCTCGGTGACACCCATACCTCATCCTCTGGTTCCTCAAACTCCGCTTCCCAGCGCCATGGTGAGCTGCTCTCCCGTGCCTCCTCCTCCTCCCCCTCCCTTTCCATGTGCCAGGGCTTGGGTCTGTGGGGAAAGAGGGCGTGAAATTCTTCCACCAAGAATTCCTCCTGTATCTGAGTGGCTGGGACCCATTCATTCTGGGACGGTGGAGCATCCTCCCATGCCATGAGGTACTCCAGTCCCCCCACCCCCCACCTTGAATCCAGGATGGCCGTGGCCTCATTGAGTTGCTCCCTGCCTTCCCTCTCCCCCCCTCCCTCGGGGGTTTGTTCGCTGTCTCGGAGCCTGCTGCTTTCCCTGTACGGCGACAGCAGCGATCTATGAAACACTGGATGCACCCGCATGTCCTCTGGCAGTGCCAGCCTGTATGCCACCGGGTTTACCTGTTGCGTGACCGTGAAGGGGCCCAGCCTTTTGGGTGCCAGCTTTTTGCACCTCCCTCTGGTGGGAAGGCCCTCCGAGGACAACCACACCTTGTCCCCCACCCTGATGACCTCCCCTTGTCGCCTGTGGCGATCTGCCCCCTTTTTGTACGCTTCCTTGGCCCTCTCCAAGTGTTCTCTGAGCTGCTGGTGCACCGTCTCCAGTTCCTCTGCCCAATCCTCAGCCTGTGGGCCCTCCTCCTCCTCCTCCTCCCTCTCCCTCTCTGGGAAAGATCTGAGGTCGCGCCCGTAATTGGCCTTAAAGGGCGACACCCCTGTGGAGACGTGCACTGCATTGTTGTAGGCAAATTCTGCTAGTGGCAAGCGATCCACCCAGTCCGTTTGCCGCTGGCTGACGTAGCATCTCAGGTACTGCTGCAGAATGGCGTTGACCCTCTCCGCTTGTCCGTTGGTCTGCGGGTGTCTAGCCGTCGACAAGCTGACCTCCACCTGCAGGAGGTTCATGAGCCGCCGCCAGAACCTGGAAACAAATTGGCGGCCACGATCCGAAATAACCCTTAAAGGTAATCCATGCAGTCTGAAAATGTGATCAACAAACAGTTTGGCTGTCTCTTCTGCCGAGACTGCCCTGGCACACGGTATAAAGTGACACATTTTGGACATAAGGTCCACCACCACCAACACTGCAGTCTTACCCCTGGACGAAGGCAGATCTGTGATGAAGTCCATGGACACCACTTCCCACGGCCTGTGTGGTGTGGCTAAGGGCTCCAGCAACCCTGGTGGCGCTGCTTCAGTGGGGGAGGGCACCACCGTTCCCGCCTTTCCTTGCCACTCCCTGCGATGTGGGCAGTCTCTGACGAGATGCTGGGGTGAGTTACAGAGAAAGCAATTCCCGCCCCTTCCCTCCTTGCGTCTTGGCGCCGCTGGGGTTTGAAAAGCCCGCGCGCGCGCGCTATCAATCTGCATGGGCTCCTGGTCCTGGCTGGCTCCAGGCGTGGCCTGAAAGGGTTGTTGAGGGAGTGGCTTCTCCTGCGACCGTGGGAACCAAGCCCGCTTTGCGCGCGTCGCTTGCTTGTCGTTCCACCGGGATTCCTGCCTCACCCCCACCGCCAGAGCTGCTTTGCTCAGCTGATCCATAGTACTGGGCTTTGGACCTCTCGAGAGTTCATCCTTCACCTCCTCGCTCAAACCCAAGTAAAACGCAGCTTGCATGGGAGGCGAATCCAAAACCCACCCCAGTCTGTGCACCAGCATGGTGAATTTCGCCCAATATGCGCGAACTGTCATATTTCCTTGGCGTAAATTATGCAGTTCCTCCTTAGTCTGGTCCAAATGACTATCGGACGAATACATCGTCCTCAAACCTTCTAGAAATTGTTGGACATTTTTCATGCAAGGATTCTTGGTTGCGATTAATGGTCTTAGCCACTCCCTGGCTGCTCCGGTGAGATGTTCCACAATAAACGCTACTCTGTGCTCATCATCGGGGAACTCATTCTGGTGCAGCTCAAGAGCATACACGATCTCAGTCTCAAAGCCCTGAAACTCCTTCGGGTCTCCATTGAACTTGCTTACAAGGGTCCCTGCTCTCCTTCCTGGCAGCACTTGGACTTGGGGAGCCCCTCCCGCCTTGTTTTTCTCTGCATCCAGCTTGTTTTGGAGGTCTACCGCCACCGCCCTTAAATGCTGCTCTTTTTCCTGGAGCTCTCTCACCTGTTCCGCAAGTTGTAGCCGGTCGTCCTGGACCTTCTTAGTCTCCTCTTTAGCTGCCTTCAATTCTCCCTGCGCCTGCAGCGACAGCTGTTGCAGTTCTAGCTGGGCTTGCTCAGCGATCTGCCGCCACTTCTCCGCCTCGGACACGCTCATCCCGGCAACTCCGAAGTAGCCCAAAAATGATTAGGAGGTTGCTGTCACAGTGGCCGGAGTGGACTACTTCAGAGTAACGACGCTACGCAGCTCTGCATTTTATTCTTTTATTGGTGCTGCGTATTTACAGTGCTCAAGTCATTGCTATTTACACGGAGCGATGTTGTCAGTCGGTTTCAGAACCTCCTAATGGCTTTTGGCGCGTCTTTCTCCAACACAAAAGCTTTGGCAGACCCATCCTCTTGCCCCTCCTCTTCCTGCGTAATTCAGGAGTTGGAGGGATGGGTCTTCCCCCCTTGCTTGCCCCTTCCTGTCCCACCTGGGACCCTGGCTCCTCTACCTTGCCTGAGCCTCGGACACGACTTCCTGCTTCCCCACTGGAATCGGAACTCTCCCTGCTTTCCCCTTTGCTCGGGGACGGGCTTGAACTCAGGAGGGGAGGGACTTCGCGATATCCCCTGTCCCTCACACTAGGTAATTCATTTTATTCTCAGATTAAATACCAATGGAATCAACTGTGTACGTTCACACATCACATATTGTGTATGTTCACTCATCACTCCCTGATTTTAGGGGTGTGTTTTTCTCTTCCACTGCCTTACAGTGCTGCAACCTCAGAAATGGCATGCTAGGATTATGGTTTTTGAAAGGTAACATATTTGTGAGTCTGTATCCTTCGCTTTCCTGTCAGAGTGCTTAAAGTTTATTAGAGCTTCATAAAATCATCATAGCTGGTAATTATAGCTTGAAAATAAAGCACCTGCGATGATGGACGAAGAGCTATATTTAACTGGCACCTCTATGTTCTCCACCCAGGCCTTCTGGGTGTGAGCCATTTAGTACAATATCCTGTTTATCACCATAGCCAACCAGATACCTGTGTAAAGCCTATAAGCAGGGGATGACTTGTACTCCCTAGCAACTAGTATTCTGATGCATACCACCTCCAGCAATGAGGAAAGGACACAGCCATCATTGCTACCAGCCATTGGTGGCCTCTTCCTCCATCATTTGGCTAACCCCCTTTTAAACCCTTCCATGTTTGGGGCAACCACTACCTTTTCGTGGAGCAAATCCCATAGTTTAAGTATGTGCTGTGTGGATAGGTACTTCTTTTTGTCTGTCCCGAATCGTCCAACATCCAGCTTCTTTGAAGGTTCTAGTACCTCGGTTTAAGAACAGCCCTGTTTACGAACGATTCAGTTTATGAACTCTGCAAAACCGGAAGTAGTGTCCCGGTTTGCAAACTTTACCTCGGTCTAAGAATGGAAGCCGAACAGACGAAGGGCACCGGCAGCAGGAGGCCTCATTAGGGAAAACGTGGCTCGGTTTAAGAACGGTTTTGGTTTAAGAACGGACTTTTGGAACGGATTAAGTTCGTAAACTGAGGTACCACTGTATTATGTGAGAGAAACTTCTCTCTGTGCACATCTCTCATGCCTCTCCTTGCCTTTTTTCCTAAATTAAGAAAACCCAAATATTGTAAGCTTTCCTCTTAGGGGAGTTGCTCCAACCCCCCCCCCCCGGTCACTTTAGCTCAGTGTTTCTAAAACTTGGGTCTCCAGCTGCTATTCGATCACAACTCCCATTATCCCTAGCTAGCAGGAGCAGTAGTCAGGAATAGCAGTAGTCAGGTAGGGACAGTAGTGCAAAAACAGCTGAAGACCCAAGTTTGGGAAACTCTGAATTAACTGCTCTTTTCTGTACCTTGTTTTTCATGATTGAGAAAGGAAAACAAATCATGTCACACCAGTTCTTCAAATATGTGCATCCCTATAAATATTCTCCAAAGGTTTCTTTTGAACTATTACAGCTTTACAGACAGAGTTGTTTTCAAATTTCTATTTTCTAGGTGTGAGGCTAGCCTACACACATTGGAGCCAAAACAGAACTGAAGCATGGCTTCCTACTGAGAGGGTCATGTATTTTCTTTCACTGTGGTTAATTCATAAAGAGCAGGGTTTGGCTCTTCGACTACTCCTGATGGAGAGTTATAAACCCAAAGGTCATTTCGCTAGACAATATAACTCTGACACCTTTCCATTTCCAATATACCCCCATTTCATTACATCACTTCCATAACAAGAGAATCTAAAGGCCATGAGTCTATTTGCCAAATGGAGAGTTATACAAATGCCAGTCACACACACACACACACACACACACACACACACACACACACACACACACACACTGTATTACTACCAAAGTGAACAAAAGAACAGTTCTTTCTAGCCTTAATATCTATGCATCCATCAATACCCCCCTAAATTTTATTTTATTACATATAACAATACAATGTTCGAGAGATACAGAAACAAACAATGGCGTACCTCTTTGACATCAAAAATTCCATAACCTAAAATGATGCAGTGTGGAGTACCGGTTAGAAATAAATTTGCACACCCTAAATTGGAGAGTATGATATTTATCCCAGTATACCTGAAGGAGCATCTCCACCCCCATCGTTCTGCCTAGACACTGAGGTCCAGTGCCAAGGGCCTGCTGGTGGTTCCCTCATGGTGAGAAGTGAGGTTACAGGGAACCAGGCAGAGGGCCTTCTCGGTGGTGGCGCCCGCCCTGTGGAACGCCCTCCCATCAGATGTCAAGGAAACAAACAACTATCAGACTTTTAGAAGACATGTAAAGGCTGTTTAGGGAAGTTTTTAATGTTTGATGTTTTATTGTGTTTTTAATATCCTGTTGGATGCCGCCCAGAGTGGCTGGGGAGACCCGGCCAGATGGGTGGGACATAAGTAAATAATAATAATAATAATAATAATAATAATAATAATAATAATAATAATAATGTGCCCCTGGATAATTTCTGATTGCCCCACAGCTTTTTTAATCTGAACAAACGGCAATAGAGTTTTCTGTGCATTGCTGTTTGTTCCGATTTATCATTAAAGAGCAGGTTTTATTTCTCCCTTAGCTACAGCCTTGGAGAGATCTGGCATGGCTCTCTTTCTCTCCACTGCTTTGCTTCTAGGTCTTATCACCGTCAACTCTCAGCTTTTCCTTTTGTCCTTTTCACTATCTGTGAGTTGAATTTGCTGTCTCCCATAGAGCTCCTTTCTTTGTTTTCCTTTCACCTCAGCAGGAGGCTAGCCTTGCTATTAGAAGCCCTATTTAGGTTTTAACACTTGCTAGATCCAAGGATTTGAGGGGCCTGGCACCCACATACTCATAAGAATATTTTTCAAAGTAGTTCTAGCATACTTTCCAGCCCAGATTTTATTTATTTAGGACACCAGGTTCCCTGCAAACTAGACCAGATTCAGCACCTCCTAATGGATTCAAGTAGGCCTCATTCACTATACTCTACCCTGTTTCTACTAAGATAATTCAAATTCACTCATTCCATCCCTCATGTAGATGCTGAATAAGATTATAAGCACATTAGAGACAAAGATCTACATCTTTTTCACTATAACCTTTCTTAAAATGTAAAGTTTTGGAGATAGGCCCAGGTTATTAATCTAAATTTCATAATATCCTAGAAAGGACCCACTTTCCATGACTATGAAATCGGGCTGCCAACGGCCATTAGTGAGATGAATGGATTGGTTCACAGTTCTTCAAACAGTTCTTGGCTGACTGCAGAAAAGATTGCATTAGGGTTTTCTCCGTTCTCCCCCCCCTTTTTTTGAGAAACAGGGAGAAGTAAGAAGGCAAGCAAGGAAATGGGAGCCATATTTTCTGACAACTTATTCTAACTTGGTTGCTCACGAAAGAACCTGTTCTAAAATCATTATAGAAGAAAATGCAAACAAATGAGATAACTAACTTGCTGGTGTCATCCATTATAAAAAAAGAAGAAGGGTGGGGGGAAATGGGAAGGTCATGCTTGTTTTTCCATTCAAATAACCATTATTCATCTGCTGGGGTCACACAGAGCAAATGGGATTGACTTTTTCATTTGTTTGTTTGTGATCAAGCTATAGTTCATCACTTACCTGTTTCCCCCCCTGATAGTTCTTCTGTTATACTTCTCTACCTACCCTACCAGAGAGTCTCAATGAATATTTTAGGCAACCTTTCCTGTTGAAAGCCATGCCCCATGCTATATTGTATTGTATATGGTTTATATTGTACACCGCCCTATGATCCTTGGCTGAAGAGTGGTATAGAAATTTAATTAATGATATATAATGAATTTAAAAGGATGTTCAAAATAACCTTTGTAAAAAAAAAAGCTTTTCTTTTGGGAATTATAGGGACAGAACTACCTAAACTGTATGGATTATTGTAATAACCTGCAGTTTCATAAGAGTTTATACTTAAAGTAGATAATTAAATGAGAAAATTAAATGAATTTGGATATGTAGAAGATATTTAAAAATAAATTTAAGAAACCACAGAAAGAGGGGAAAGAAAGTCAAGCTTTGTTATGTTAAAATGATGGTAAAATTAATGAAATGTATAAATTTGAAAAGTATAAATAAAAACTTTAAAAAAGAAAATAAATTTAATTAATTAATCACCACCTTAGTTTCAGAAAACCAACCATTCATTAATTCTGTTTACATAATAATAATACCTTTATTGTCAATGTACAACCTGTGTACAATGAAATTAACTGAGCCTCCCTCCCCCCCACAAACACTCAATCTCATTGCACTCTGTGTGCTTGTCACACAACACACCAACCCCGAAAGTCAGTTCATCCGGCCTTTCTCTAGTTTTGAAATACTGTCCAAATCATGATGGCTAAAGAGACCATTGCATTGCACATTAAATCCCTTTGAACGACCTAGTTTATTTATTTATTTTAAAATAATTCCCCCCCCCCACAAAACTCTTTACATCAGAATATAAATTTCATCCTTGTACATTGTCCAACTCTATCGAGCTCTGACTTCCCTCCACCCTTAAGTAGGTAGTATAGTTTACTTTACTCGCACATTTTAGAATTTCATCCTTTCCCAAGAATAAATGTTAGCTCTATAACAAAGATTATATCTATAATACATCAACCTCGTAGGGTCTAGTTTATACCCGCCAGAGTCTTTAAATTCTTATAGTTCTCCTTTGCATAGTCCAAAAATTTACTCCATTCTTCTTTGAATCTTGTGTCCTCCTGGTCCCGGATTCTGCAAGTCAGGTTCGCCAACTCTAGGTATTCCAACATCTTCACTCGCCATTCTGCAATTGTAGGTAGTTCCGTCGTTTTCCATCTCTGGGCTAATAATACTCTCGCTGCCACTGTGGCGTACGTGAACAGTCTTTGATCTACTTTCCGAATTTCATTTCCCATCAGCCCTAACAAAAAGGCCTCAGGTTTTTTTTGGGAACGTATATTTAAACAGAACGACCTAGTTTAACTGCATTCTTTTTGTTCACTGTTTACAAAACTAAGGGCACGCTGAAGCTTCCCCTTCTCCCTGTTCAGTGCCTTAACGCATAATCAGAAGAGCAAAAAGGGAATACCAGAGGCGCGGAGGTCAATGTTGAACACCACAGTTTATTTGAAAATTGTCTCACTGTCTTCCCACATCTGACCTCGGTTTCCCATAAAACTGTTTTGTCTGAGGGCCACTTCGCACAGTCACTTTCTCTAATGGTTGAGCAGTCATGATTGATTGTCCTTGGCAAAGGATAATGTTGATGGCATGGAAATTCTGTCATTTAAATGGAGCTGTAGGCAGATACAAGGAGCAGCATTGCAGCATCATAAGAACATAAGACAATCTGTGCTGGAACTGGCCAAAAGCCCTTCCGGTCTACCATCCTGCTCTTATATGGGCCGACCAGATGTTTATGGGAAGCCTGCAAACAAGACATAAGTATTTAGAGGCAAATTGTCTCTGGTATTCGGGATAGTGCTATGGTCCATGGGGTCACGAAGAGTCGGACACGACTAAACGACTAAACAACAACAACATTCGGGATAGTACAGAGCCATTATGGGTAAGAGACATCAATAGCCTTATCCTACATAAAGGTAAAGGTAAAGGTACCCCTGACCGTTAGGTCCAGTCGCAGACTCTGGGGTTGCAGCATTCATTTTGCTCTGTAGGCCAAGGGAGCCAGCGTTTGTCCGCAGACAACTTCCGGGTCATGGTGAACCAGAGCAGCACATGGAGACGCCATTTACCTTCCCGCTGGACTTCGTGCTTTAGAACTGCTAGGTTGGCAGGAGCAGGAACCGAACAATAGGAGCTCACCCTATAGGAGCTTCTCGTTCCTGGATCCTTCGCCTTGCTCCTTGCTCCTTGGACCATTGCTTCGCCTTCGCCTTGCTCCTGCCCCGTGGACCTTCGCCTTGCTTCTTGTTCCTGGATCCTTCACCTTGCTCCTTGCTCCTTGGAGACCCTTGATTCGGCTTCGCCTTGCTCTTGCCCCGTGGACCTTCGCCTTGCTTCTTGTTCCTGGACCCTCGCTTTGCCTTCGCCCTGCTTTGTGCCCCGTGGACCTTCGCCTCTGCCTTCAACCCTGCTTCTTCACCACCATCTTGCCTCTGGTCCTGACGCCCGCCGACCGGACCGTGACACTGTGCAGCCTCAAAATCTGGCCCAAAGGGCCCCCCAGGCCCCTGGAGCAGATTTTGAGGGTGCGCAGGGGGCTTCAGGAAGAAGAATAAGAAGGGGAAAGCTTGTTCCACAGGCAGAAAACTGTTGTTTGAGTGGAACAGTAGCATTGGATACAACCCATTGTGTTTTATTGTATTATAGCTATCATCTATCTATCTATCTATCTATCTATCTATCTATCTATCTATCTATCTATTGCAAATCAGCTTAAGACCATTTTTTGTATATTGATAGGTAAAGGTAAAGGGACCCCTGACCATTAGGTCCAGTCGTGACCGACTCTGGGGTTGCGCGCTCATTTCGCATTATTGGCCGAGGGAGCCGGCGTATAGCTTCCAGGTCATGTGGCCAGCATGACAAAGCCGCTTCTGGCAAACCAGAGCAGCACATGGAAATGCCGTTTACCTTCCCGCTGTAGCGGTACCTATTTATCTACTCGCATTTTGATGTGCTTTCGAACTGCTAGGTTGGCAGGAGCTGGGACCAAGCAACGGGAGCTCACCCCGTCACAGGGATTCGAACCGCCGACCTTCTGATCAGCAAGCCCTAGGCTCAGTGGTTTAGACCACGGCGTCCTACATAGTTTTGTCAAAAAACCCTTTAAAGCCATCCAAGTTGGCAACCACTGCTACATCTTGTGGTTTTCCCATTAATTTTGCTGCTAAGCCTACTAACTCTTTCCATGTAGCCACCCCCCCCTTTCCATCACTTCTGATCTATCCCAATCATCTTATGGGCACACAGGGAACCAGTAGTGGCGCCCGCTCTGTGGAACGCCCTCCCATCAAAGGTCAAGGAAATAAACAACGATCTGACTTTTAGAAGACATCTGAAGGCAGTTCCGTATAGGGAGTTAAAAAAAAAAAAGTTTGATATTTTACTGTGTTTTAATTTGTTGGAAGCTGCACAGAGTGGCTGGGGCAACCCAGTCAGTTGGGTGGCATATAAATGAATGAATGAATGAATGAATGAATGAATGAATCCTAAGAACACCGCAGCAGCTGCTGCAGTCGCCATTGCTCCTTCCCCACAGACTTGCCATGCACCACTTGAATGAAGCTCAAGGACCCACCAGATCGCCATACCAAGTGCTTTTTTCCTGGGGGGACCCCTAAACCTTTTGTGAATCTAAGTTTGGCCTCGTTGAGGGGCAGTATTTCAATATGAGTAGGAAAATGAGAGTACTCCTATACATTTTTAAAGAAAAAGTGCCCGTTCAGCTGCTTCAGTTGGTGGAATTGGCATTACTACAGGTGCCCAGTAATCCCCATTCAGCAGTCGTATGAACTCAGTCGTTTAGTGTGGCAGCATCCAGGGCTGTCTTAAGCATGTCGGGCGCCCTGACGCCGTGGTGCAGAGATCGCTCCGGGACCCCCGCCTCGTTTCTTGCTGCGGCTGGTGGGCGGTTGCCGCACAGTGCGCGGCGCCCCCTAGCAGCCCCCCGCCCCCCAGCCTTCCCCTAGAGCCGGCCCTGGCAGTGTCTACACTTCAGAACTCCCTGCCTATTGAAAGCAAGCACCTTCACTGTACTCTTTTTGGCACCTGTTAAAACCTTCCCTGTTTAGACAAGCCTATCTAGATTGATGCTTTTGAATTATGGTGCTGGAGGAGACTCTTGAGAGTCCCATGGACTGAAAGAAGATCAAACCTATCCATTCTGAGGGAAATCAGCCCTGAGTGCTCACTGGAAGGACAGCTCGTGAAGCTGAGGCTCCAATACTTTGGCCACCTCATGAGAAGAGAAGACTCCCTGGAAAAGACCCTGATGTTGGGAAAGACTGAGGGCACAAGGAGAAGGGGACGACAGAGGATGAGATGGTTGGAGAGTGTTCTCGAAGCTACGAACATGAGTTTGACCAAATTGTGGGAGGCAGTGGAAGTCAGGAGTGCCTGGCGTGCTATGGTCCATGGGGTCACGAAGAGTCGGACACGACTAAACAACAACCTAGATTCATAATAAATTGAAGTAATTTTAATCTTTTCTAGTATTTTAACTTTTGTATTTTTTTAAACTAAGTTTGTGAATTTTTCTTGGTTTCACCGTTTCTTCTTTTGTAAACTGCTTTGAGGCTGCTCATATATATATATATATACATATATACAGTGGAACCTCGGTTTACAAACACCTCGGTTTACGAATTTTCGGTTTACGAACGCCACGGACCCATCTAGAATGGATTAATTCACTTTCCATTACTTTCAATGGGAAAGTTCGCTTCAGTTTATGAACGCTTCAGTTTATGAACAGACTTCCGGAACCAATTACACCCATGGTTTGGGTTAAGTACGCTTCAGTTTAAGTACTCCGCGGACCCATCTGGAACGGATTAATCCATTTTCCATTACTTTCAATGGGAAAGTTCGCTTCAGTTTATGAACGCTTCAGTTTATGAACAGACTTCCAGAACTAATTGTGTTCATAAACCGAGGTACCACTGTATATATAATATAATCAAGCAGTGTATAAATTTTATGAAATAAATTGATAAATTGTACAAGGTGCTACCAATATCATTTTGTTCTTTGTTGTTTATCTTTTTCCCTTTTCGTTTTGTATGTATGGCTCTTCGAATTGTTGGAGTTGAGCTTGTTATTCTGGTTGTAGATCTGTAGACAATTACTTTTAAAATGCATTGCTGGCCTAGTGAATTCGTGTCAGAGACAAGCGCTGTTGTAGCTGAGAAAGTGGGGCAGGCTGCTGCCATACATCAAACCTTGGAAGAATTATCTGGATAGTTTTTTACTTCAGATTGGGCTGTTTGCTATCTAAGTCCGTAGCTGTTGTGACTACGAATCATACAGGAGTGCATAAGAGATTTTCTGCTGAATTAGCTGAAGATGGATATCTGAGGAGGGATTGTTCCTAAGGGTGCTTTTGGCTGACTAGGATCTATCAAGATTCTGGAATCTTTATTCATATTCCCTTGATATGATCTAAGGAATGTGCCTGTTATATTTTAATTCTTTTCATAATACAATAGTTTACTCCCATGGACAAAATCTCTAAAATGCAGCACATTTGGGATACATTAAAAGAGCTTGAGAAAAAGCAGTTTTTTAAGTGTAGGTTTTGCCATGCCTCCTGCCTAAATGTGACTGCTTGCCCGACATCAGGACAAACAAGTAGAGTACATTATTATATGCAGTGCTTTTTTTCCTTTAAAAAATCTTTAGGGGTACTCTCATTTTGATTCAAGAAAACCACCATTTTAGAGTTCAAATCAGGAAAAATAAATACAGTAAATGGACAAAAGTACAAAGATTCACAAAATGTTTAGGGGTATGCGTACCCCTGCGTACCCCCCAGAAAAAAGCACTGATTATATGCATTAAACTTGCTTTTCTAGTGCTTCATAGGCAGTGGTACAGGTGGCCAGATATTGTTTGGTCCTTGCTAGAGATGCAAAATTTCTGGGAATTTTTAAACCACGTGGTGTGGTGGGACTGTACTTTTAGGGGATAGGCAGGAAAAAACTTAAGTTTTGAAAGTCACTTTCCCACTTTAGGACATGAAATGCATTATGTATCACTTGGTTCACCGTTTTATGTCTAGTATATTAATAGCACAGTTTATTCAGACAATAATCACAAATTGAATTTGTTTTTAAAATTAACCTAGCATCTCCTTGGCTTTGCCAGGCAAAAGAACCGCAATAAAAATAGGAAGCATCGACATTACACTAAAACAAATTATTTTTTATTCTGAAAATTATTATGTCTTCTCCAGTCCTCCACTGTGTCAAGCAGACATAAAAAGAGCTGAGAAAAGAGGGAAGGGTGAACAAAAACACAGTGAACACTATGGAATTTAATGTCTTTTTTTTTTTTAGTGATTATCATCAGTTTCTGTTTCTTCTGTCATAGACGTCTAGAGACTGAACGTTTGCCCAGATGAAAAGAAACTTCGGTCTTTTCACATATCAGTTTATTTCTTGATTCGATGCATTTCCAAGCATGGAGAAGTTTATTTCAAATGCTACAGAAGATGTAGGAATCTGTGGAAGGTAAGGGGCAAGAGAAATTGGAGGCCTGTTTTGAAAAGGCCTTTGCTATTATATCGCAGGAGCGATATACGTGGCAAAATGGCAGACTTGGAAAAATATCTGAATATGTTTTGTACTCTGCAACATTTGAAAGTACAATTCCAAAATTGAGCCCTAAGTGTGTTTTGTAATCCAGTCATATGCAGAAGCAGTGCTATGATCAGTTACAGGTTGAATCTTGGTAACAGATTTGCAGAGCATTAATTGGATGGCAACAAAATTGTGTTCCTCTGTTCTTTCTCCCATTCCTAGTCCTTGGAGATGTAGCCAAGAGGACAAGAAACAACCAACAATGCAAACAAGAAGGCCGCAAGCAAAGAAGGCATTGAATCCATCTAATAATAATAATAATAATTTATTATTTATACCCCACCCATCTGGCTGGGTTTCCCCAGCCACTCTGGGCGGCTTCCAACAGAAAAATAAAACACAATAGTCTATTAAACATTAAAGCCTCCCTGAACAGGGCTGCCTTCAGATGTCTTCTAAAAGTCTGGTAGTTGTTTTCCTCTTTGACATCTGTTGGGAGGGCGTTCCACAGGGCAGGCGCCACCACCGAGAAGGCCCTCTGCCTAGTTCCCTGCAACTTGGCTTCTCGCAACGAGGGAACTGCCAGAAGGCCCTCGGTGCTGGACCTCAGTGTCCGGGCAGAATGATGGAGGTGGAGACGCTCCTTCAGGTATACTGGACCGAGGCCATTTAGGGCTTTAAAGGTCAGCACCAACACTTTGAATTGTGCTCGGAAACGTACTGGGAGCCAATGTAGATCTTTCAAGACCGGTGTTATGTGGTCTCGGCGGCCTTCTCCTGTGACAAAGGCAGTGCCCTCCAAGAGGCAGGAATGCATTTAAGGGTTGTACGCTAAAGTGTGCAAACCAGGACTTGCTTGTCCTCAGTGTACAGTAATTGTAATGATCTGATACTGCACGTAGAACCACAGATTTGTGGAGTTGGAAGGGACCTTCTGCAATGCAGGAATCTCCCGCCCAACGTGGGGCTCAAATCGACAACCCTGAGAATAGGAGTCTCATGATCTACCGACTGAACTATCCCTCAACCTGTACCCAGTCTTACAAAAGTCTTCCTGTTTTAGAAATAATTTTGTGGAGCAAATACACGGACACCTTGAACATTTTGTTCTTCATTCTAAAAGAAAACATTTCATAATCCACTTTTTCATAAAACATTTCATGAATATCCAATTTATAAAACAACAAAGTGCTTTGAAAACTCAAGGAATGACACAGGCTGGTGACATTATCAATATGTATTGATAATCCAGGATGCATCATTGCCTAGTGAAGGGTGGGTTGATTGGCACAGTTCTAAATCTGGACATAATCTGAACACCACAGTCTCCCAAGAATATTAGAATAGATTCTGGTTAATGCTGATGGGGTGTATATAGGCCTATTTTTTTATTCCACTTTCTTGTTTACTTGATTCAGAGCTGTCTACAGCATCTAAGACTCAGGTTACAGACACTTCAGGTTACAGACTCTGCTAACCCAAAAATAGTACCTCGGGTTAAGAACTTTGCTTCAGGATGAGAACAGAAATCGCACGGCGGCGGCGGGGGGAGGCCCCATTACCTAAAGTGGTACCTCAGGTTAAGAACACTTTCAGGTGAAGAACAGACCTCCAGAATGAATTAAGTTCCTAACCCGGGGTACCTGTAGTAGAATTGTAACCTGATGGGTTTTGACCACTTCTTACAAATATTGACATTCAACTTTCCTATTAGATTCAGGTGACAAGGTGTTTGGCAAGGTGTTTGACAAGGTGCTTGGTAGTTGAAGCCAGAGGGGGGCTGCCTCCTGTTTTTTTCAGAAGGGAGATAGTAACATCCAATTAATTGGTCACATAAGGTTGGGATAATTTTAGAGCCAATCAAGATCTCACATGGAAGATCCATTATTAGCATCTTCTGTGGTTTTGGTTTTCCTAACTTGAAGATGGGGGATGTGGCAGTACTCTGGGGAAGGGATCTAACTCTTTCTGCAACATGCACTTTCCCCAAGTGTAAAATGCACACACACACACACACACACACACTTATGGCTGCTGTTAGCTCCACAAAAAGAGGAGAGAAAAAGTGGGGCAAGACAAGTTCTTATCTTCCTTTTCTGAAATTCATGGGGGGGGGTGTATTTACTTTAGGAAATGGACACAGGAAGAAAGTGTTAAATCATTCTCTTCTAGACCATCATGTCCGAATCTTTAAAATAGACCCATGAGGGTCCTAATCAGAAAAGCGAAAATTGCAGGAGATACTAACCACACATTTCTGAGCACCACAGGGCACATTTCTGAGCCCTCAGACCAGTAAATCTCAAAATAATTAAAATTACATTAACCAAGTTTGCATTAAACATCTGAACCATGAGCTAGCTCTACCTGAGTCGTGGGCCCAAATGTGGTTGTGTATCTCCACCCACCAGTTGGTGGCAGTCGGTGACTTATCTACAAGGCTAAAGAGACCATTTTCAAATTCAAAAAAGGCTTGGAAGGCACTGGTAAATGAAAATGTTGAAACTCTTGTCCATAGATTTTCATGGGAGAAAAGCTATGTTGGAATCTGAAATTATGGTGGAATTTTTCTTCCCTGAGCCTCTAAATTAGATTATATCTAAGACAAGCTTGGTTTTCACGAGCTGTAAGAAAAGCATTATTTCCTAGGTGTAAATTGGATGTATTCCAGAACTGCCATTCTCTGGTATTGGAAATGAAATGAAAAGGGTGTGCAAGGCTATATTTTAAATATTGGCTGTTTGAACAAAGTTTCATTACGGTGATCTCACCGTACTCATTCTCATAAACCACCAAGCAAATATATTGCATCCAAATTTCGACCAGAAACCCAAACCTTTAAACCACATGACAAATTACAGACTGGGAGTATTTAACATCCAAATTACAAACAGGATTCAGATTTTAAGCTGTCAAACTCTTAATAACAGAGTGTAAGTGGGAAAGAACGTCTGAGGTTATACTAACTACTTAATGGCAAAAAGCTTGGGCCAGTGCTATGAAACACCAGAATTAGATGGTTTCCAATTCTTCTGCTCACAGGTGTCCAACAACTCTGAAGTCTTGGGAGAAAAGAGCTCAAAGGTCTGCTTCAATGATTCCCCCCCCCTTCCAAATGGCAAAAAACTCAGAGAGGAGGACCACAGGGAGAGGGAAAACATACCTCACACTTCAGCAGAGACTTAAGCGAACAGATTTTCAAGGCCTGACACTAAGAAGCTCACTGTATTCTGTTGGGGCAACAAAGGTTATAATGACCTGAGGGGTGCAAGGCAGAGTAATAGTCATGACCAAACAAAATCTGGGAGTTATGAGGTAAATCTGAGTCCCCGTGGTTCCATATACCTTTGTGCATTGTCACTGTTGTTTCACACCGGTATGAGAGTTCGGGACAAAATGTCACCTCCGGCTTTTGAATACATAGTAGAAATTGAAAATAAGAGTCGTTGTGACATTTTAGCTAGGAGACCTTTTTTCTGGCTGTGGAAAAAAACACAGAACGAGCCGTTTTCTCGTTGTCGTGAAGCAAGAAGGAAAAGCCACAGAGCCAAAATGTCACTTCCAAGCTTGTTTTCTGTAGTGATTTTAAAACATGCTTTGTTATTTTTATAAAGGTAATACGTTATCCTTTTTCTGTTCTCCGTCCTTGGAAAAATACTGCTCCACATTTTGAAGCACAAAGTTAAGATGATTAGTTGAAGTTGTAGCGAGTGGTTAGATGGTTAACATAGGGGAAACTCCTGGCCTGGAAGAGATTAAATTAGTCTAAAATTCAGGCCAAAATTAATACAAACGTAGACATCTAGTAAACAATTAAAAACCATAATGCAATGGAAAAGGAATGCAATGGAAAAGGAACCTCAAAAACCAGGACTGAAGTGATAATATTGTAACCAGGAAAACGAATGCTATAACCTCCATATCTGAATGGATCCCAAGTCATGTTCCTTAATTTCAGTAAGCCTCCTCTGAGTAAACCTTTGTTAAATACCCTCTATTTGCAACTCTAAATAAATATGTCTAGAAATTAGTAATGTGAATTTTCATGTACATTCTTTTTAAAATGTGCAGATAAATGAGAAAACAGGGACAGATTTATGCGTGAAATGTGCAAAAATGACACGGACCAGAAATGAACTGATTTGTCTGTCCTTACTAATTAGATGAAAATCCCACCAACAAAGCTATCTATATCCTTTTATGTATTTTCTGGATGTACTCAAGTTTCAGCAATGAAGCTAAATATTGCCCACCCCCCTACCCCCGCCCCACCCTACTGGATAGCTAGAAATTTATTGCATTCTTGGAAAAGCTAGACTCTGACCACAGGGGAAACAGGAAGACACCTGGTGCATATCAATGGAGAATATCTTGCAGCAGCTGGATGTAAAGATTGGTTTAAACCCATTATTCACTTTGCATAATTACTGACCTTTCTGCTTGGACTCTCCAGTGAGAAATTCAGTAAACTCAATACGCTGCAAAAGGATAGGTAATCGCATGCCATTATTTTCTGTTATGGTCCAGAATCTTGCCAGTGGTTCCCCCCCCCCATTTGCAGTCCATCTCCTGCTCAGGTTTACATACCTTAGTCCTTAAAAAAAAATTTAAAAAAAATGTTTGGGTTACAGAGCAACCCTTAAAACTCTGAGATCCATTCAGATGAATCCTAGTTTTGTCTGTGCTTCCATGTATGTATTAGAGGGAGGGAGGAGTAATGGGAAACATCTGCCATGTGACTCCCCCTGTACAAATAAAGAGGAAAATATTTATGAATTATTTAATGCCAATAGTGGTTAAACATTAAACCTAATTAACTAGTATTTGCTAATTGTTATTTGACCATCTGTGGAACAGGCTGACATGAAAATATTTGTTAAGGAATAAATATTAGTGTGTGACGGGCGGAATCAATCTGATACATTATTTGTAGGAAATGTATGTTCATATCAGGTTTAAAACTTGTCTTCCCACCCCACCCAATGCATGTGTGTGACATATGGAATACCCAAGAAACTTCCCATCTGCCTTGGCCTCTTTTTGGATGCTGGTGATGTTTAGTTTGCTAAGCATTTGGCGATTTTTACGGTGGCTTTTTATGTAGTTTTAGTTTTGATGGTTCATATTGTTTTAACTGGATTTGTCTTATTTAATTTTTGTACTGTGGGGTGTTAATTGTTAATTATTTTTACAAAAAGGTTGTCAGCAATATTGGAAGTACAGTGGCACCTCTGTTTAAGAACAGCCCTGTTTATGAACTATTCAGTTTACGAACTCCGCAAAACCGGAATTAGTGTTCCAGTTTGCGAACTTTACCTCTACGAACTGAAACCGAATGGTGGAAGGGCACTGGCGGTGGGAGGCCTAATTAGGGAAAGTGCACTTCGGTTTCGGTTTAAGAACAGACTTCAGGAACAGATTAAGTTCGTAAACTTAGGTAGGTACCACTGTAAATAAATAAGATAATGATGGATATTTTGTGTGAATAAGACTGTTACACTTACACCTTTTTACTTAGACATATAGGTAAAAAAAGGTAAAGGACTCCTGGACGTCTAGTCAAAGGCGACTATGGGGTTGTGGTGCTTATCCTGCTTTCAGGCTGAGGGAGCCGGTGTTTATCCAGACAGCTTTTCCTGCTCACGTGGCCAGCATGACTTAATCCAGTGATGGGCTTGGTGTGTTAATATTCGCCAAAAAACCGAGCATAACTCGGGTGGTGTGTCACTTCGAGAAAAAACCCATAATTTCACGATATTTATAGTTTAAATAACAAAAATGTATACTTGTAATATATAACTGTATTTAATAAACCAAAAACTAATTATTTAACCAAACCAAACCAAAACCCCCTTATTTATCACAAAGTGCCCAGAGTTGTTGAGCTTTTTGGGGGGAGCTGATGACCAAAGTTTTGGAGGTTTTTTGGGGGGTGCAAAATTTGCTTTGCTTTTTTGGGGGGTGCCCCAAAGCTGCTGCTTTTTGGGGGGAAAGAGAACAGAAATAAACGACGAATAATACCTTCGCTGGAACTAACACGCCAAAGCGCCAAAAGACCCAGCACAGAACTTGTTAAAAAACAAACGCTGTTACACCCAATCATAGTCTGCCAAAGTTCTAGGAAAAAACAGCACAGAAAGGGTTAAAAAACCAATCTCTGGCTATCAGCAACAACAACAACAACAAAAGGATGGGTCTTGGGTTTTAACAGAGGAGAACAAATGGGGGGAAAGCAATAACAACAACAGTGCGAATGGGCCAGTGGGGCGCGTGCCAGCAGTGAGGGCTCTGCGTGTCATGTCTGACACGCGTGTCATAGGTTCGCCATCACTGACTTAATCACTTCAGGCGCAATGGGACACCGTGACGGAAACCAGAGCGCACAGAAACACCGTTTACCTTCCTGCCACAGTGGTACCCATTTAGCTCCTTGCACTAGCATGTTTCTGAACTGCTAGGTTGGCAGGAGCTGGGACAGAGCAACAGGAGCTCACTCCATCACAGGGATTCAAACTGCTGAGCTTCTGGTCGGCAAGCCAAAGAGGCTCAGTGGTTTAAACCACAGTGCCACCCGCGCCCCTACTTAGATATATAATCCCTTCTGATTACTCTAGAGGTGCTTCCCAATGGGAGTTTATGGTGAAAACATCAGCACCACGATGCCAGCCTACATTTCCCCATTTATTCTGGATTTACCCTATTGCCAAAGACCTGTTGTCAACGCCCCATTTGTGATATGGGTCATCAACCAGGGCTTTTTCCCCAGCTGGAACTTTCCGAAACTCAGTTCTAGCACCTCTCAGCCGGGCACCATTGCCATTATAAGAGAACAAGAGAGGCATCCATGGTGAATTCCGGCACCTCTTTTTCTAGAAACATAGCACTGCCCATTGCAGTAGAATGTCTCCATCTGGAAGTGCCCTGGGATTCTTTTCTAGTGCTGAGCACACACAGTGAGGAGTTTCCGGGTCGAAATCAGGAACAAAGTCACAGGTTGTCTTGGGGCAAGATGTTTTAGAAAGTAACAGAAGAACTGGTGATGTGCCAGTTTTAGGAGCTGGTGTGGAGCCCCAACAGAGGTCAAAAAACAATCACGCTCCAGGTTTTCCTAGTATGGCCTGATAACATGAAAACAAGGACTCGGTTCTGGCAAAACTCCAGGATTTGAAAGTGCAGGTAGTGGTGGTCCCCCCCCCCCCAGCAAGAGAGAAGTGCTGAACCACAGTACCCCCCTGAGTCATCTCGGAGCTGCTGGACCACTGGTGATGAGATTCTTGGAAGCTAGTGAGGCGATACTTCTATGGCATGTCATCTGCTGTAGAACTAAAGCCGTGTTCTTGGAAGGCCTGGAGCTTGGCATCAGTGGTGGAGGAAGCCACTCGGGCGCCTGGGGCAGCGCATCCAGGGGCGAGCTGCCCATAAGGTCAGGGCGCACCGCAAGCATAGCTGCCAAGTTTTCACTTTTCTCGCGAGGAAGCCTATTCAGCATAAGGGAAAATCCCTGTAAAAAAGGGATAACTTGGCAGCTATGACCGCAAGGCCTCCGGAGTCTGCCTGCCTCCTCCCACTCCGCCACTTTACAGCTGGGGAGGAGAGGCAGCAGGTGGACCGTTTGGGCAGTGCATACCCTACGCATGCCCAAGCCACCGCGTCTCTCCCAGGAGACACGCGTAGCTCAGGCACGCTGCAAGCCCCGCAGTGAGTGCCGCCCGGCATTTTGTCACCCCTCTCAGTGGTGACATCTGGGCAGCCTGCACCCACCACACACCCCTTCTTCCACCCCTGCTTGGCATATTGGGGCGTTAGCAGGGGCCCACATTCATTGACATGTCCTACCAGAGGCCAAAGTGCCTCGACCCCTAGGAGCAGGGCCGGCTCTAAGGCAAGGCTGGGTGGCGCAATGCGCCAGGCCGCCGGGCCGCCAGGGGGGCACCGCGCTGCGCCTGCCAGACAGCCGCGTTGCGAAACGGGGCGGGGGGGGTGCCAGAGGAATCTTCGCACCATGGCGCCAGGGCGTCAGATACACTTAAGACAGCCCTGCCTAGGAGTTGGTGCCTACGGCTTCCCTCCATAGTAGCATTTCCAAAACACATCCCTCACTCTCAATCATTCCCAGCTACTGTACCTGTAACTCAGTTCATCCCCAGCCCAACCCCTTGTCACAAGTTGAACAGCATTACACATAATTGACTACTGGCTCATTTACCCACCCATTTAACCACAGTGAAAACAAGCCCTACAAATAGCAGCAAAATCCCTCCCTTCATGTATTTTCATCGAGTTAGGGCCTTACTTTATGCCATTTTAGTCTCTCCTACTGAATGGTATTGAGCAACTTTCTTATTTAATTGATAGTATTTCAGCGCTTGCTGAAAACTCATTTGTTTTCCCAAGCCTTTGCTGGCAGTTAATGCCAGTTTGTTCTTAATTTCTTGTAGCGGTTTGCTGTTCTTTTTTTTTTTTTTTTACGATTATGATTGTATATGTGCTGGTTTTCACTGTAATTTGCTTTTATGGTGTACATCACTTTGTGGTTTTAATGAAAAGTGATATTAGACTGTTGTAAAGAAATAAGAAAAAAATCACTGAAATTTGGCTCAGCGTCAGACAAAAGATGGCAATTAAACCAAGCACAGAAGCCCAATCTGCTTGAAGGAGCAAAGTCTGTATTCTGGAACCTTCTTCCCTAGATCCTTGGTGACTCGGTGTGCTGGGTCAGTATTGAGGTCATATGTCATTGGACTATTTCCCTGAACTTGCTTGTCTGGATGGAGGATAGAATGGGATGTGTGGCGATTTATATAGCCTCCTGGTCAAAGGTAAAATTGGCGCCTGTTGTTCCACCTTCTTTTGACCACTGCCATGAAGCCCTTCGACTGCTGCCGAGAAGGGAATGGGACCCTCAGGCTGAAAGGAAGTTCCTCGCCCCCATGTGCATAATTAAAGCACAGATTGGTTCTCTTATACAGTGCTAATTGGTTACTCAAAACGTTACATGACTACCATTGCACGTGGGGAGCAGCAGGGCTAAGGCCACTGGGCCATGCCCTCACAATTGTGCCCCTGTCACCTGGACCCACTCAGAACTGTCACTTAGAACTGAAGGTTCAAATCAGAGAGCCTGAGGTGAATTTATATCTTCCCATCTAAGGCTTGTTATAATCCACACCTTCGTTTCCCCCCCTCTAGTGCTCTTGGTGGATTTGTTAGGGTGCCTGAATGTCCCCCGAAGAGAAGTGTGTTGGGGGGCGGGGAGATGATGGAAGAGGAATGGACGACTGGGCCCAGGAAATCCTGTCATTGCTCTGTTGTTGTTGTTTAGTCGTTTAGTCGTGTCCGACTCTTCGTGACCCCATGGACCATAGCACGCCAGGCACTCCTGTCTTGCACTGCCTCCCGCAGTTTGGTCAGACTCATGTTGGTGGCTTCGAGAACACTGTCCAACCATCCCGTCCTCTGTCATCCCTTTCTCCTTGTGCCCTCAATCTTTCCCAACATCAGGGTCTTTTCCAGGGAGTCTTCTCTTCTCATGAGGTGGCCAAAGTATTGGAGCCTCAGCTTCACGATCTGTCCTTCCAGTGGATCAATGTTTCATGGATCAATGCCTTGTCGTGGCGAAGGGGCTTGAGTAACTCAGAGAAGCAATGAGCTATGCCATGCAGGGCCACCCAATATGGACAGGTCATAGTGGAGAGTTTTGACTAAACATGATCCACTTGGAGAAGGAACTGGCAAGCCACTCCAGTATCCCTGCCAAGAAAACTCCATGGACAAAGACAACAGTCATTGCTCTAAGTGCCCCTAACTTTCCACCAACTGTGGTCATCCTCTTTCCCCAACCCATGTTCTCTTTCTTCCTCCTTGACTATCTTGTTTCTTGTGTGGAACTGAGTTCAAACAAACAAACAAGTACAAACAAACAAACGTTGCAATGAATACATTTTTCATTATTTTTCCCTGAATGGATTTACTATAGCTGTTGCAAAAATTGAACTGCTTTTTGTACCACACAGCCAACTCTGGTAGCAATATTCAGAACAAAACAACAACAACAGCAAATCCTGGAGTAAATAGCTTTTTTGTCACCCCTAACTCTTGCTGTAGCACATTAGCGAAATTCACCATTTCCAATATCTTTCTCCTCCATTCGGCCCACCTTTGCATCAGGAGATGTCTATTTGGGACAACTTTCTTATTTACAGGAAAAGTTCTGCCTTTCAGGGCATTTGTTTCATTTCTTTCTATTGGGTTATGTCTGAATTTCTCTCTCTCTCTCACTTTAAGCAATTTTCCAGGCAGCTATTGGCTTGAAGATAAGGTGCAACTCCCTTCAAAGGTCTCTAGGCAGTGAATGCAGCCTGCCTTTAACTCCTCTGACACGCGAGACCCAAGTGTAAATCTTCTCAGGGGCTGGCTGAAATCATTTCCTCAGAACAGTGCTTTGGAGGCAGCCTCATTCATATTCCCTAGGAAAGAGATTTCATTTCATTAAACTCTAGACTTGACTCTTTCTCAAAGAGGTCAGGGAAAATGCTACGTGCAGCCCTTTCTCCCTTCAGTAATGCCACCACTTGTTTGATTTATAGCAGCTGTGCCTTTATGAGCTGCAAAAGGGCCCTACAGATAGACTCTGGCTTCCCGTGGAAAGCAAATGAAGGGTTGATCTGAGTTTCTGAGGCGGGGAAATATGCAAAGTGCAGAATTGAGGCAACCGGGCCTGAGGAAAACACACACCCCACTCGCATTTTACAGATCTAAATGTTTTGTCAAGTCATGAAATGGTTCCACACTGATCCATGGGTTAAGAACTTTGCTTCAGGATGAGAACAGAAATCGTGCTCCGGCGGCAGCGCGAGGCCCCATGAGCTAAAGTGGTGCTTCAGGTTAAGAACAGTTTCAGGTTAAGAATGGACCTCCAGAACAAATTAAGTTCTTAACCTGAGGTGCCACTGTATTTATACCCCACACTTCTTTCTGGGTTGCCCCAGCCACTCTGGGCGACTTCCAACATATATAAAAAAATAATAAAACATTAAATGTTTTTTTAAAAAAACTTCCCTATACAGGATTGCCTTCAGGTGGCACAGGGGTTGGATAATTCCATACTCTCCAACAGTTCTCCAGTGAAAAGAGGGGCAGCCTAAGGAAAAGTGGGGCATTCTGGGATCCAATCAGAAACTGGGACGGTTTCTCTAAATCAGGGATGTCCCTGGAAAATAGGGACACTTGGAGGGTCTGCCTCTGAAATATGTTTCATATCTGTCTGTACAGTTGTTTGCTGCTTACACACACATACAAACCCTGATCTGATTATATATTCTCAGATTTGTTGTTTGTCACGTATGATGGGCTGTCAGTCAGCAGTAGGGGGCCTGCCTTGCATGCAAAAGGTCTCATGTTCCACTCATTATGTCTCCTGGTAGGGCTGGGGAAGACCTCTTGGACAGCAATAATTAGTCAGTGTAGATGGTGATACAGTCGTACTTTCGGAAGTTGAACAGAATCCATTCAGGAAGTCCGTTTGACTTCCAAAGTGTTCGAAAACCAAAGCGCGGCTTCCGATTGGCTGCAGGAAGCTCCTGCAGCCAATCGGAAGCCGTGGAATGTTCAGCTTCCAAAAGAACATTCGAAAACCAGAACAGTCACTTCTGGATTTCAATCGTGCGGGAGCCAAAATGTTCGAGAACTAGGCCGTTCGAAAACCAGGGTACAACTATACAGAGCTTGATAGGCTAATGATCTGACTCCGTCCAAGGAAATATCTTACTTTTCTATCCATAACACCGAATGTGCAGTTAACATTAAGACTTTAAAGGACTATGGTTGGCAATTCTCTGCTGCAATTTTCAAGTTATCTAGCAACGCTGCAAATTTCCCAATTTGAAAACTTCACTGGGAAATTGTGGCACCCCTAGATTTAAAGTACCGGTATTTTATCAATGGCATCACAGAATGGTCCATAACAATCCTTTGGAGCTTTTTATTTTTCACATCAAATACTAATAAGTAGTAAAGACTTTCCTCTCTAACCTAAATGGGTGGGTTGGTTTTGCCTTTTCATTACACATGTTTAAGCCAGGCTGCCCGTAGTACTAAGGAGATGAGGAATGAATCATGGGATGGCATTTCCTCTGGCAGCAGACATAGTAAATACACAGCAAAGTGTCCACTTAAAGGCAACCATGGTGAGAGCGAAACCTCAAAGAAAAGAAAAGCTAGTCTTTAAATATTTTATTAAATCACTGGCCTGTCTGTTTGAAAAACAATCTGTTTAAAACTCTAAAGGTTCAGTAAACAAACAAAATCTCTCAGTTCTCCATCTAGTAATTTGGCCATGGTCTCAGTTTTGTAGCAGTAAAAGATAGCTTTTTCTTGTTTTGTTTTGGCAAAACTCAAGCCAACGGTTTTTGCAGGATGAAGTGGTTACTCCTTTTATAGTCTGTCTTCCGCCTGTGTCACGAGGCTTTTATTTTAACACCCACCCCACCCCCCACCCCCACCCCGTATTTTATCTTCAGGTCATCCCCTTTTGTGGATATAATTGACTAATCCCTGATAAAGAGATCTTTGCTTACACTGGAACAATTATCTTCTCTTATCTTTGCTCATGAGCAGCTACCAGCTGATAGGAGTCAGTTGCTAAAACAGCATTGCTGTCTAAAGCATACTGATCAAGGAAGATCTGCATGGATACCTGATACATTAGTTTGAAGTGGAAATATCTCGATGAAAGAAAAGAGTATTTATGGATTTATGTACCTTAGAGGTGAGGGTGGGATGGGGCGGAGGCTGGTCAACTCTTACTTGTGGCAATTACACACACTGCTTTGTAAATAAAACGTTTGCCACTGCTGATTTAAGCTACCCAATCTTTTTTTTTGGGGGGGGGGGGTCAAACAGATGGTGCTTGTGATCTCAAGGTCTATGGATGAAGAATACTGCACGGAACCAGCAGATCTTACAGTTTCAAGTGATACTGCTGCATAAACGCAAGGCAGCCAATATTCCACCGCAAAAAGGAGAAACTTTTTTGTAAGCCAGGGGTGCAGAAAAGGTCCCATTCCACCCCCAAATGGTATTGGATTCTGACTCCCATCAGACTCAGTCAGTTTGGCCAATGGTTAAGAAGGTTTGTTAGGATGATTGGCTTCCCAAATTGACCAGACGAAATCTCAGGCAGTTTAACAGATTTATTGGATTGTCGGACAAAGCAATATGGAGCAGCAGGGAAAAAACCATTCCTCATTCTGCCCGACCCTTGTCCATGTACAGAGAGCTTTTATACCTTTTTGACAGAGTGAAGGTCTGCCTTATTGCAGTATCTCATCAACCAATCAAGAGAGAGCACTCCAAGATACAAAGTCACCCGCCCAACTCTACTAGGTGGCGTTATGTACCTGGTACCTTCATACACGTGTCTATCTGGAATTTTATAGGCACAATTGTGGTTGTGCCCTACTTAGAACTTGTGGTTTTGTGGTGGGCTACATCCTCTATAGTCTGATGGAACAGAACATCTTGTGGCTAAGCTAACTTCCTCTTGCAGTCGGGTGCAAAGTGCTGTCTAGTTTATTTTCTATGAGAGACAGAGAGATTTAGAATTGAATATACAAAATGGAGTTCCTCTGGCTAATGGTCAATGGTCAAGGGACCTCCCACACTTGTCTAGAGGCTATCCCTTCAGGTTGAGAGCTGGAATACAGCATCTGGGGGAAACAAGTTCCTCAACTCCAGATTAATAGAACAACAGTTACTGGATGTCATTTTGGGGTGGAGCCTGGAAGCATTCAGACAACATTCAAATCAGATGCCTGAATGTCATTGTGGTGTTCACACAGAGCCCCCGGTCGTTCCACGGACTATTGACCCTGCGCCACCATGTCGATTCTCTTCCACTGCCACCAACCAGGTTTCCCCGGTAATATATTCAGACTCAGTCAGGTTGTAATGTATTAACAAAGATTCCAGTTTATTGTGAACGCAAACAAGTTTTAAATACTTTGAAACACTGTAATCCAATTCACTCTCTCTGTCTCCCCTCTGTCTCTAACCCACTCTGACTCCTATGCCTCCCTCCCACCCACCCACCCAAACTAACTGTCTCTCTATTTCCAACTGTCTTCCACCTCTGTCTAAACCTTTGGCTAAGCCTTTTAAAAGCAGGTAGGCTCCACCTCTGGGATTTTCTATTGGTCTACCTTTCTCTCCCCCTGTACAGACATTTCCAAAAGAACGGGCAAATGCCACAGTCATATATGTCAAACAACATCTTTTATTTTATTTATTCTTAATCTTGCGACATAGATATGGACACCACATGTGATTCAGCAGCTCTTATATTTGACAATTGCATTTCACCGTTGTACATGGCGAAAAATATTCTCTGCTCAAAAGCTTCTTTCTTTTTATGCCTTCTTAATGTTGGCCGCTGATGAGTTTGCAATTAAGTTCTAGTCTAGGTCACTGTGATGCATTTTATCTGGAGTTGTCTCTCAAGACATAGTGGTGAGATAGGATTTTGTAGTTTCTTTTTCTGTTTCTTCTTTCTTTAGTTTTCTTTTCTTTTCTTTATTTCTTATAGATTAGTTTGTACTTTTAACTGTATTGTGAAAACTTCAATAAAGTTTTTTTCTCCCAAAATGAGGCATTTAAATTCTACAATACCTTGGTTCCAATCGGCCTGCAAGTCTGCCTCCATCTCAATGATCTGCTGTATCCTTCACATAATCAGTGCTACTGAGTTCAATGAGATTTACTCCTGGATAAATATGGATAGGATAGCAGCCTGTGAGTCTTTGCTCTGTACCATGTCTGGACAAGCAATTGCACACAGAGAAGGAATATTGGTGGTTTTGTTGCAATCATACTACTCTGTTGTCTCTGTAACTCGATAAAACTTAACTACCACATTCTTTCAGAAGGGTTGCTCCTTGAAATAGCATTTCCAGGTCATGGTTATATTAGTCGACAGGGTAAGAGAGGGTAGAACTGTTGTGTTTTCCAGCAGCTTAATTTGAATTTAATGCAATTGCACGAAGGTGTTTGTTTTCTAATACAAAATTTAATCAACCGTGAAACTTTGGGACGGAGTAAGATTGTACATTTTAATAAATTAAGCTAACGTGCAAAAACTGCATTAAACCATATAAACTTCTGCAAAGGTGTTGAGCAGCACTGAGTGTTATTAACAGGAGATGGGACTACAAAGGCAAAAATCTCATTGAGTGACCTTCTCGCTATGATTTCGGCTGATGTTCTCTTTCAAATTATTATAATTAAGAGAGCACCCATTAAAAGGTTTTCATTTGTCAGATGGATGATGCTGTTTTATAACATGGCCAAATAATGTGCCCATTATGTATCTCAAGACCAGTGCCAACAAAATGTCTGCAACTTTTTTTTGTGCGGCAGCCGAAGCAGCACAGCGAAGGTCACCTAATGACGACTTGGAATAAAAGCAGCACTGCACTTAACCAGCAATATCCCATGCTCGGATTCAGCTACTTGATGTGAAGCTCATTGTGAGATGGGCTGTGCATGTTTCATGATTAGCATTGTTCAGGTGTGTTTCTGTGGGGCAAACACTGATAAAGCTGTTTGGTGCAGTGGAACAATAGTTTCTGTGATGTTTCTAGTATGGTGCAGCAGTGGTTAGCAAGCTGGGCTGTTTCCTTTTTTTAAAAAAAATGCTTTTTATTCATTTTTCAAGAATTTATACTTGCGCAATAAGAAAAGTACAGTTAAAACACTCAAACAATACCATTACAAATAAAAATCGAACAAACAAGAAAAAAACAAGAGAAAAAAGAAAAAATATATTTTTATCCTCATTAACTTTTACTATTCCATCTTTGGTGGGACTTCCCTCGCTCCCTCCTTCTGAGCTTCTTTTTCTATCACCTCTTTAGCAGACTCATCTTATAAATCTATCATAACCTGATTTTTAAACCGATTTCAACATAACAATTCTAAAAACAACTGAAAATGTCTCTCTACTTCCCTCGGGTATCTTATGTATTACAATATTTTTTCAAATAACTTTTAAATTTCTTCCAATCTTCTTCCATCTCCTCCTCCTCCTCTTGGTCGCGGAGTCTCCCAGTCATCTTGGCAAGTTCCATATACACCATCGTCTTCATATGCCAGTCATTGATCGTTGGTATCTCTTGTGCAGGCATAGGCAACCTTGGCTACCCAGATGTTTTGGAACTACAACTTCCATGATCCCTGACCACTGGCCCTGTTAGCTAGGGATCATGGGAGTTGTAGTTCCAAAACATCTGGAGAGCCAAGGTTGCCTATGCCAGCTCTTGCGTCTTCCGTAGTTGAGCTATTAACAACCTAGCTGCTGTTGTGGCATACAAAAAGAATGTTTTATCTTTCTGGGCTGTTTCCTTAAAGCAATGCTTGTAACTCCTTTTCTTCAGGATTGGGCTAATTTACCTTGGTCTGCAGGTTGGATCTGGTCTGCCAAGCCACAGGAAGTGTGCTGCAAGCCACTGTAGCAATATCTCCTAATCTGATTGTGAGATAAAGTGTGCTGCTTGATCTTTAGAGAATGACCCCTAAAGAGCATAGGGTTCCGAGATCAGGAAATCAAATCCCTCTGTCTCTGCTATAGGGATGCCCTCTGAAAAGGAGCCAGAGGGATTTTTCATCTCCAATCTCATACCCTCCAACATTTCTCCGATGAAAATAGCAGTGTCCCATTCCATAATGATAATTCTACTGTTTATGCCACCCACATCTGACTGGGTTGCCCCAGCCACTCTGGGCAGCTTCCAACATATATAAAAACATAATAAAGCATTAAACATATACATAAAAAAAACCTTCCCTATACGCCTTCAGGCAGCTCGGGTGTCAGGTAACTCCATACCCTCCAAAATTTCTCTAATAAAAATAGGGACATCCTAAGGAAAAGTGGGACATTCCGGGATCAAATCAGAAACCAGGACGGCTTCTCTAAATAAGGAACATTCCTGGAAAATAGGGGCACTTGGTGGGTCTGCAACCTTAGTGCAAAACACCATAGTGCTGAGATCAGTAGTAAAGTCCCTTGCTTGCACTGAGAGTAATAGAACACACACACACAGAATCTGAAGAATTGTGCATGTACACGAAAGCTCATACCAATGACAAACTTAGTTGGTCTCTAAGGTGCTGCTGGAAGGAATTTTTTTTTATTTTGTTTCGACTACATCAGACCAACACGGCTACCTACCTGTAACACACACACACACATAGAGAGAGAGAGAGAGAGAGAGAGAGAGAGAGAGAGAGAGAGAGAGAGAGAGAGAGAGAGAGAGAGAGTGCTGGAGTTGGGGTCAGTGGAATCCTGGTGTTTAACTTTTCACAGAACAATTTGTTCAAAGTAAATGGCAGCCTTTCCAGCCATTCCTACCCCCGGAGGGCAGGTGAGTGCTGTCATTTACTTTTGACAGAATGATCCAGCCATTCTATCCTAGCCACTCTACCCCAGCATTAAAGACATAAGACAAGCCTGCTGGATCAGATCAATGGCCACCATCCTCTTCCCACAATGTCTATGGGAAACCCACCAGCAGGAGCTAAGAACAAGATAAAAGGTAAAGGTAAAGGACCCCTGGATGGTGAAGTCCAGTCAAAGGTAACTATTAGGTTGCAGCACTCATCTCGCTTTCAGGCCAGGGGAGCTGGCGTTCGTCCGCAGACAGCTTTCCAGGTCATGTGGCCGGCAGGACTAAATTGCTTCTGGTGCAACGGAACACCGTGATGGAAACCAGAACGCATGGAAACTCTGTTTACCTTCCTGCCACAGCAGTACCTATTTATCTACTCACACTGGTGTTCTTTCAAAGTGCTAGGTTGGCAGGAGCTGGGACAGAGCAATGGGAGCTCACCCCGTAGTGCGGATTTGAACCGCCAAACTTCTGATCAGCAAGCCGAAGTGGCTCAGTGGTTTAGACCACAGCGCCACCCGCATCCCTGAGCCGAGAACAAGAACACCCTCCCTACGTTCACAGCAACTGGTATTCAGAAGCATCACTGCCTCCGACTATGGAGATAGAGCATAGCCATCATGACTTGATAGCCTCATAAGTGCTGTGGAGAGAGCTGGAAATGCTGCTTGTGTGTGTGCGTGTGTGTGTTTTAATGTGTGGGTGCTTGCCACTGCATGTTTGTGTGTGAAAAAGCATATGAATTGAGGACAGAGAACAGGTTGTGTGAGTGTCCATGGAACCTAGCCTACTGTACAAATGTTATAGTCATTGCTCCACCAACCTTTGCTTCTTATCCTGCCAACCAGTGGTATGTGGCCACTGAAAGTTTGCCCAAACAGGAATAAGGCCCTCAAGTGTTGGTGTTGATCCTTAAAGCCCTAAACGGCCTGGGCCCTGTATACCTGAAGTAGCGTCTCCACCCCCATCATTCAGCCCTGTCAAAGTTTGTTGTTGCGACTACTCTAGAGTAACGACGCTCCACATTCTTGTCTTTAAACAGTTTTATTTAGTGCAGTCTATTTAAAGTGGAATTGGTGTGTAGAACATGTCTGCTTAGTCCGAGGCAGAATCCGGGAATGGACCGCCCCTCGACTTCTTCCAGCATAAGAGTCTCGGGATGGCAAACCTTCTTCCCCGCCTTCTTCTGCGTAATTCCGGAACCGGAGGAAAAAAGGGTCTACGCTCCATGTTTTCCTTCTCCCACCCTTATCCCCCCTCTCTCTTCCTCCCTCATGTGTAGCAGGGGCTCTTCTGTGTTGCCGGAGCCCTGCATCCCTCTTCCTCCTTCCTCACTGGACTCTTCCCCCTCCCCGCTGGCATTGCTGCTATTGGAGGAACTGCTCTTGATGATGGGAGGGGGATCTCTGTATTCTCTTCCCCTTACAAGCCCAGACACTGAGATCCAGCTCCAAGGGCCTTCTGGTGGTTCCCTCAGTACGAGAAGTGAAACGACAGGGAACCAGGCAGAGGGCCTTATCGGTAGTGGCACCCTCCCATCAGATGTCAAACTGGTAAACAACTATTTGATTATTAGAAGAAATCTGAAGGCAGCACTGTTCAGGGACATTTTTAATGCTTGACATTTTACTGTGTTTTTAATATTTTTTTGGGAGCTGCCCAGAGTGGCTGGGGCAACCCAGTCAGGTGGGTGGCATATAAATAATAAAATTATTATTATTAAGTGGGAAACTGTCCCCCACCATTGCTTCAGTAGAGTTTACAATCTGTCACTAGACACGTCTTCCATTTCTTAATGGTAGCCCCATATTCGGAGGTAGAAAGGAAAAGAAGGACAGAGAGTATCTACACAAGGAGACACTGTCAGACTCTTGCCCAGATAATCGCATGCAGAGATGTGCCTCTTTTTCAGGAAGGGTAAAACATGTCAGGAGAAAAGCACAGTGAAACTGCGTCTTCTGTGCCACCTCATTGTACAATTTGTTGCCGCTGATGATGATAGGAATCAATGATGGGCCAGGTATCCCCCTGGAACTGTTGTAGGAAGAACTCTGTGGCCCACATTTCAGGGCCTCCAAGTGAGTCAGAGAGTTTGCATGAGATTCCCTGTAAGCATTTGGATCCTAGGCTTGATTCTGTATCTTTTGTGGCTCATTACCAGTAGGCTCATTACCCAGGTGGCTCTGTGGGTTAAACCACTGAGCCTAGGGCTTGCTGATCAGAAGGTCAGCGGTTCGAATCCCTGTGGCGGGGTGAGCTCCCGTTGCTTGGCCCCAGCTCCTGCCAACCTAGCAGTTCGAAAGCACGTCAAAATGCAAGTAGATCAATAGGAACCGCTACAGCGGGAAGGTAAACGGCGTTTCCATGTGCTGCTCTGGTTTGTCAGAAGCGGCTTTGTCATGCTGGCCACATGACCTGGAAGCTATACGCCGGCTCCCTCGGCCAATAATGCGAGATGAGCGCGCAACCCCAGAGTCGGTCACGACTGGACCTAATGGTCAGGGGTCCCTTTACCTTTACCTTTACCAGTAGTTTAAAAGCATGGAAGATAGATATTGTAGATAGAGAGTTAGAGTTAGAGAACATATCATGGGTTACAGATCATCGAGGGAGATATATACTCGTATGAATTTCCAGCAGATCTTGTATCCCTGAGCATAAATCATAGACATTTTGTATTTGTCAGGGAATCTGTCATCCACAAGCGCTATCATTTATATTTGTGAGTCCTGTTAACTGCACATGTCTCTTCTTCTAATTAAAGCAGCTGGAGCCATCTGCATACAGGTGAGCCGTCAGTCCTCTGCTGTTCTGTATATTGCAAGAGGAATGGAAGAGTTACATGAGACAGATGCAATGTGAAATGACTTGACATGCCGTCAGAGGCGTAGGAAGGTCAGGTGGTAGCCGGTGCAGAAAATGTCTTGCAAAAATGTTTTTTTGTTATTTCATATTTTCTTACAAAGGAATAATAATAATAATAATAATAATAATAATAATAATAATAAACTTTTATTTATACCCCCCCCCCCCCGGCCGAATTTGGGCTCAGGCCAGCTAATATCAGATACATAACATTGGTATAAAATCAAACAATAATTAAAATACCTCCTAAAAACATGTCAAAATCAAATTAAAGTCTAATTAGATGGCTTTCCGTAGGGTTAGGGTTGGGAACAGTAAGTGTTCCACTGAATTGAAATTTCAGCCTTCACGACATAGGAAAACGGCCAAGTAAACAACTATTTTCATGGAGGAGGGTCAAGATATTAACTGATATATATAAAATTTCATATATAGCTATATAATCCCATCTCTAGTAAAATAAGACCTTTGGAGCAGGCATTTTCACAAAAAAGTTGTTTATGAACTGCCCTAGTAGGGCAGTAATTGTTCCTTGATAATTTGTCACCCCCTCCATGATGGAACCTGGGGCGGACTGCCACCTTCCTACGCCTCTGGGTGCCATCCTGTTTGTAGATTCCCAGCTTCCCAGAGGCTGCTTCTTGGTGTCCCAAGATTTATGACCCCCCCCCCCCCCGCCCATTGCTAAATCCTTAAGGAAGTCCAAGTCAGTGGATTATGTGATTTATTAGGCTTCTGACCTCTGACACAAGAGATATTTATTTGGGACCAAACTTCGGGCGTGATAAGTATGCCTTCCCTTAAAATGGCCGCTTCTAACTTGAAGGAAAAGCAGGCACAAGAGGGCCCAGTTAAAAATGTGCCCCTGTTTCTGGGTGGAATTCAACACTACTACAGCTTGCCAGATGGAACTGTTTTCCTCTTCCTCCCCACTGAACTGTGGGGTGGAGGGAAGAAGAGAGTGGGGAAGGCCTCATTACACAAACAGAAATGCGCTTCTGCTGCCAACACAATTTATTAGGTGAATCTTGGCCCCCGACTGCATGCCCACACCACTTCCTTGCAGAAAACCTTCCCCCTCAGCTTCTCTTTGCCCCTGTAAACACTGATTACCTCAAATGGAGTTTCGGAGGGCAAATAGCAGCCAAGGGGGTGATTTTCAGCAGGGTCAGGGCCCATTGCTACTTCACCCCCCCCCCACCCACTTCAACATATAACTGGCAGGTTTAAGAAACCTTTTTAAAGCCCCCCACCAGAAAAAAACAACCCTTTGTTTATCATTGTGCGTAGTTTGGTGTGTAACTCACTCCCGTGGTATTGCTGTTGAAGCTATTCCCACAACCTTTCATTGCATTCTCTTTTATATACATGTGAGATAATCTGATTTTCTGAGGTCTAAAACAGATGAAAACAATTGTAAAAGCAATAAAACGGAGTGAACATGGAGAATATTTTTCCTTCTCTCTGCCCTCAGTCTCCATTTCCCTTCCCTTTTCATGTCAACTAACCTCCTATTTGTATAATTATTTTAAATGTTGCAACTTTTCCACCAAACTTGCGAAACGCAGGATGAGGGCAGAACTGCCATTTCCTCTTAACTATTCTTTTTTTAAAAAACCTGGGAAGCATTTTTGCTTCCTTTGTAACCCAAACCCACAAAATAACCCCAAATGAGCTATAAGGAATATTTTCTACAAAATAGTGAAATGAATGTGGCACGAATATGCACATGGTTTCAATTTCCTGAGGTATGTTGATGTTTTCAATCTTCTCGATCCTCTTAATCTGGCTTCACTCAACATCAACCCCACGGCTGGGAGTCTTCACCGACAGAACGAGGGCAAGGGTAGTGTTAAAATAACACTGCAGCGGGCCAGAGCTGAGCCCGTTTACTCCGTGTAATAAAATCTATTCCTCTGTGCTCGTAATTTCATCAACTTATACAAGTCAACACCAGACATTAATGGGGAAAGGTTTCCAATTAGATACAGTCTGAGACTGACCCAGCTTCTCAGTAACCTTCAGTTGTCAGCAATAAAAAGGACAGTTCAATATGATATGGATCATTCATTCCAAATCTCCACAACTCATTTATGACAAACACAACTAGTGGACCATACGGAACTGCTGAATTGTTTTTCATTATGCTGGCACATCGGCTTCAGACTCTTCTGCTAATGATCTTTAGTGGTTTTCCGTACAGAGCACAGCTAATGAGCAAGCAGGAATGGGCTTCTAGGGTGACGGCGGCAATCCAGATTTTCAGATGACAGCACCAGCCACATGATGACAGACAGGGAGGCCTGTTATTTTGGGTAACTAGTTCATATTAGGGAAGGGTTTGCAAATGTGTGTGTGTGTGTGTGTACGTTGCAGGCGATACCAATGAAATAATCTCAGGTGGGGCTTGCAGCAGAATGTTGCAATGTACTGTGTTCCAGCCAGTCATGCCTTCTTACAGGATACTCCATTCCAGGCCCCCTCCCATGGGGTGAGCTCCCGTCGCTCTGTCCTGCCAACCTAGCAGTTCGAAAGCATGCCAGTGCAAGTAGATAAATAGGTAACACTGTGGTGGGAAGGTAAACGGCGTTTCCGTGCACTCTGGCTTCCATCACGGTGTCCCATTGTGCCAGAAGCAGTTTAGTCCTGCTGGCCACATGACCCGGAAAGCTGTCTGTGGACAAATACCGGCTCCCTCGGCCTGAAAGCGAGATGAGCACCGCAACCCCATAGTCGCCTTTGACTAGACTTAACCGTCCAGGGGTCCTTTACCTTTTACCTTTACCCTCTTCCCCATTTCCCTAGCCCAGGATACATTCAGTATTCTGTGGACACTGAGCGTGCTCAGTCCTTATCAGGCTGGTTTGTGGTGCGTCTGATTCTTGCATGCAGCAATGCAGGGGTGGTGCCTTTGGAACACTCTCCGCAGTGATGCATGCCTGGTACCAACTTCACTATCATTTGAGTGCCAGATAAATACATTTTTTATTCTACTGGGCATATGGGCAGCTTTAGTGATAGTGGACTCATCTACATTAGTCAATAAACAACGTTTTGAAGGCGTTATAAGCATGCAACACCAGATGGCGGTGGAGAGCAAAAAAACATTTCTATTTTTTTTCCATAGAGTTCCCCCCTTTTGTTATAACGATTTATTTTCTGACTTATTTATAGCGCTTTCCCCTCCGTGTGTAGATCCATCCATTGTTACAGTTACTCAATCCAGACTTTACTGTGGTTTTTTATTGCAATGTGTAATACGTTTTTATCAAGTCATTCCTGTTTGTGCAATTGAACTTCCCATGTCTTGTCCTCTCCTGTGCAGCCTCAAAATCTGGCCCAAAGGGCCCCCCAGGCCCCTGGAGCAGATTTTGAGGGTGCGCAGGGGGCTTCAGGAAGAAGAATAAGAAGGGGAAAGCTTGTTCCACAGGCAGAAAACTGTTGTTTGAGTGGAACAGTAGCATTGGATACAACCCATTGTGTTTTATTGTATTATAGCTATCATCTATCTATCTATTATCTATTATCTATCATCTATCTATCTATCTATCTATCTATCTATCTATCTATCTATCTATCATCTATTGCAAATCAGCTTAAGACCATTTTTTGTATATAGATAGGTAAAGGTAAAGGGACCCCTGACCATTAGGTCCAGTCGTGACCGACTCTGGGGTTGCGCGCTCATCTCGCATTATTGGCCGAGGGAGCCGGCGTATAGCTTCCAGGTCATGTGGCCAGCATGACAAAGCCGCTTCTGGCAAACCAGAGCAGCACATGGAAATGCCGTTTACCTTCCCGCTGTAGCGGTACCTATTTATCTACTCGCATTTTGATGTGCTTTCGAACTGCTAGGTTGGCAGGAGCTGGGACCAAGCAACGGGAGCTCACCCCGTCACAGGGATTCGAACCGCCGACCTTCTGATCAGCAAGCCCTAGGCTCAGTGGTTTAACCACAGCGCCACCTGGGTCCCTTTGTATATAGATACCGGTATACAAATCTAATAAATCAAATAAACTCAAAGCCAACATGTAGGAACTGCCTGATAGTTTTGTGTGTCCTTAATACCGGGCTATTGTGTTGGTGTTCAAGTGTTGCATTTACTGGAAGTTCTTCATGTGTTAAGGAGGATAGATGGTAGTAAAAGCAAGACTTTGGGGGGAAAGTCCAGGGCCCCACATTCAGCAGGAGGAGTTCCAGGGCTTTAAAACATTTAGGAGTAGGTTGAGTAATGCAGATTACCATACAGAGAGCACGGGGGACAATTAATTTCAAAGCCTGAAATGTGCACACCACACCACTGAATGCTACAATCCCACATGTAGAAGTATCATGACTGTGGGCTTCCATGCACATGGAACGAGTAATGCTCACTCCAGCCCCAAGAGGAAGTAGATTATTCCTTACACAAGCTCATTCATATAGGCACATTCAATATTATTCCAGCATCAGAAAAATTCTAACAGACATACAGATGCCACTGAGGAATTGAGATCTTTATTTTTGTTTCTGTTCACATAAAATGCCTAGTGTAAAATAAATATCGGGGATGAGGGTGCTTAGAGGAGATAGATATTGTTGGACTAACACAAATTGCAACTTAAAAGCTTCCCGTTGCAGAGGTCCCAAATGCCTTGAAAGGAGAAAGATGGAGGTACCCAAAATATACATTATCAGCAAATGAGCTGAGTATGAATCAGAGTGAGAGAACGGTTTCTGGTTATAGTCATACAATTGTGTCGATTTACCCCTATACTTTGGAGTTTGGAATTCCCAAGCTACATTTTTTCCCTTTGTTTCCCCCCCAGAAACTATCAAAGATAGACTTTACATGGTGGAAATGTTTCATGTTATGCAAGGTTAATTTTTTTTCAAGCGGCACAAATTGTCTGCTTTAATTTTTAAATGTTTCCATTTTTTTGTCAGCAGTGATATTCACAACAATTTACTGTGCTTTATTATGGAGAGTGTTGATAGATGCAGCTTCCGGATTTCTGAGTGCAATTCAAAGTGCCCTGCAATTATTAAAACATGGCCTGGACCTAGAGTACCTGAGAGATGGCCTCCTGGGAGCCAGGGACGTACCCAGGATCAAAACTAGGGGGGTGGCAAGAGAGGGGAAGGAAGAGGGAAGAAAGGAGGGAGGGAGGGAAGAGAGAGAAGGAAGGGAGGGAGGGAGGGAGGGGTGGGTGAGAGAGAGAGAGAAAGGAAGGAAAGAAAGAAAGAAAGAAAAGAAGGAAGGAAGGAAGGAAGGAAGGAAGGAAGGAAGGAAGGAAGGAAGGAAGGAAGGAAGGGGTGAGAGAGAGAGAGAAGGGAGGGAGGGAGAGAGAGAGAGGAAAAGGAAGAAAGAAAGAGGGGGGAAGGAAGGAAGGAAGGAAGGAAGGAAGGAAGGAAGGAAGGAAGGAAGGAAGGAAGGAAGGAAGGAAGGATGGATGGAGCTCCCCCCCAGCTCAGGCTGCTCCTCCCCCCTCCCACGTTCCTGTCGCTGGCTGCAGCCGCGGAGGGGGCGAAAACAGCCCGATTTCAGGCTGCTTCTCGCCCTCCCCACGTACCTGTCGCTGGCAGCAGCCGCGGAGGAGCCAAAAACAGCCCGATTTCCATAAACCGCAGCGACTTTTCCCCTTCAGTTTTTGGAGGGAAAAAGTGCGGGTTATGGTCCGTAAAATATGGTAAAAAAATTTTTTGCTTCTGGGGGGGAGCTGCTCCCCCGCCCCTTGCTGGGTACGGCCATGCTGGGAGCTCTCCCATTCATTTAGGTAACTTTAGTGCATACCTTCCAAGTTTCCCTATTTCCAGGGACAGTCCCGGAATCACAGTTTTTGATTTGATCCTGGAATGTCCCTGTTTTCATTTTAACTCCCCTTCATGCCTTGGAGAGCAATTAAAAATGGTAGGTGTGTAGGTGCAAAAATGGAGTCCTGTTTTATACTGAAAATAAAATACTTGCACCAAACGAAGGAAACAGTGATGCTGGCATACAAAGCCCTTCTTAGGAAGATTTATGCTCAGAAATGGAAAGAAGATTCGGCACCAGCCAAGGAGGAATGGCAGACTAAATTAATGGACTATGCTGAAATGGCAGAACTTACAAAGTACCAAACATGGTACCAAGGAAAGGCCTGCCTATTTCTTTGACTTTGCTCATTCTCATTTTCAACATGGTTTTATTGCTATCGTTCAGACATCTGTCATAAAGGTTGGGTATAAATGTTAAAAGTGGGAAATAACTGAAGCATCACCGCACACGAATGCTGCTTGCTTCTTTAGGTACAGGTTCCAGGTTTGGAGGTGATTTCTAAATGACTTTGCTTAGAGGATGAGGGCACTGCAGTATGAATCCGTGTACTTAAAATTTCCCAGATAATTGCTTGTGCGCTCCCATACTCAAATTAGCTCTGATAAAGCGATAAAAATATGACTTTTACCTTTTCAGTGCTAGTTTCAATGAGGTAAACAACATCACAGGCTTGATTCATTTCTGAGAATTTGTGAAACCTCTCCAAACCTCGCTGGTCTGGATTGCAAGATGGAAATTCTGAGGGCTCAAATTTCCTTGTGAAATTGCCAGGGATGTGATATGTAAACCTACAATGGTTTCCCCTGGAAAACGAATGTTTGCAGTAAATGTTCCTGCAGGCACAGGGGTGCAGCTTTTGAGGACAATTGTAGCATGTACTGAATGGAGCTAGTTTTAGGATATGCTGATGTCCCTGCTGAAAAGGGAGGTCTACAGTATTGCCATTATCTAGGTGTGCTTCCATGGCTTACCTTCCAAGTCCCGGACTGCAGAATCCGGGACCGGCAGCCGTGTGACACCGGAAGTTGCGTCGACGTAACTTCTGGTGTTGCTTTGCCCTTCTATGGGCACAAAAAATGGCCACCGCCGGCTTCGAAAGTCGCTTGTACGCATGTCAGGAACTGCGTCAACGCAACTTCCGGTGTTGCTCCGCCCTTCTATGGGCACCAAAAGTCCGGGCCCACACCGGAAGTCACGTCTATGCACTTCCGGACATGCGTAGATGTGACTTTTGAAGCCGGCGGTGGCCATTTTTGGTGCCTATAGAAGGGCAAATCGGAAAGGAAAAAAATGGCCGCCGGCAGGAGAAAATAACGGAGAAAAACGGGAGACGAAGTGATACGGGGGACCAGCGGGAAAAGGTAAGTAAAAACGGGGGTATCCCGGGTAAAACGGGGTACTTGGCAGCTATGTTCTGTGGAGAGAGCTGCTTGTCTACCTCCCACATGCATTAGGAGGCTTGTTGGGTTTATGTGTATTGACTGGAACAATTTCCTCTTCATTAGAGTTGCCGTATTTCAAAAAGTGAAAACCTGGATGCAAAACTACTTACTTACTTCGCCAAACTTTTATTAGGCATTACAAATATTTGGTGGATATGAAGGTTGTTGAACTTTTTTGGGGAAAGTTGTTGAGCTTGGGGGGAGGGGACAAGGTTGTTGCAAACTTTGGTACTGACGCTATTTCATGGACTCTTCATGGACTCTCTTTTGAAGGTAATGTATATCAGTCCGCCAGGACGCGGGTGGCGCTGTGTTCTAAACCACTGAGCCTCTTGGGCTTGCTGATCAGAAGGTCAGTGGTTCGAGTCCCTGCAATGGGGTGAGCTCTCGTTGCTCTGTCCCAGCTCCTGCCAACCGAGCAGTTCCAAAGCACGCCAGTGCAAGTAGATAAATAGGTACCTCTGCAGCAGGAAGGTAAACGGCGTTTCCATGCACTCTAGCTTCCGTCATGGTGTCCAGAAGCGCTTTAGTCATGCCGGCCATGTGACCCAGAAAGCTGTCTGTGGACAAACACCGGCTTCCTTGACTTGAAAACGAGATGAGCACTGCAACCCCATAGTCAACTTTGACTGAACTTAACCATCCAGGGGTCCTTTACCATATATATATATATCAACCAGCCCAGATACTGAGGTCCAGCTCCCAGAAGAAGTGAGACTACAGGGAACCAGGCAGAGGGCCTTCTCAGTAGTGGCACCCACCCTCTGGAACACCCTCCCATCAGATGTCAAGGAAATAAACAACCATCCGACTTTTAGAAGACATGTGAAGGTAGCCCTGTATAGGGGAGTTTTGAAGGTTTGATGTTCTACTGTGTTTGATGTTTTAATTTGCTGGAAGCCTCCCAGAGTAGCTGGGGCAACCATTTAGCCCTATACTTCAGCCACGAAGTCCTGCCCTGACGTCACCACTGGGGTGAGTATACCTACTGCACAGTTAACCATTACCCAGGATGCTCGGTGGTAAGCCTCCCGGGTCACCGAAGTCACTTGCAAAACCTTGGCTCACCTCTGTCTGCAGCTGCTGGCCCTGCCAAACTAAAATGATTACTTAGCAGCCAGGGACACTAACTAGCTGTTGGATTAGTTCCTTCCTTTCTTGGTTACAGAATCTGGTTGCCTGCCGAGGTCAGCTAGGGAATTCATTCTGCCTGTATTAGAGAGTCTGTGTTTGCTAGACAGTAAGTAAATTAATGAAACTTGTCTCGACCGAAGATTTAGTTTGAGAGTTTATGCTGTGTGTTCTTTGGAGTAGAAGCTGAGAAACAGCCAATCATCATGGCAAGGTGCAGAGTCAGGACAGAAATACTGGTAATAGTTTGTATTATATGTGGGGTGAATTGGGGGGGGGGGAATGGAGAGCACAGGCCCTGATAATGTATCAATGATGCATTGTGATGATACAATGATGTATCAATAATGATGCATTGTCAGGGGGCAGTTCCCTAGACCAGATGGATGGGAGGTTACTTGGCTTCTGATGGAATTATACTCCCTGTGAAGGATGGGGGTTCTGTCACTTGAGGCTCAGGTTTGTCGCACTTAGGACAAACAGAGCCAGTGTGGCATAATGGTTAGAGCAGGCACTCCCAAACTGCGGCCCTCCAGATGTTTTGCCCTACAACTCCCATGATCCCTAGCTAACAGGACCAGTGGTCAGGGATGACGGGAATTGTAGTCCAAAACATCTGGAGAGCCGAAGTTTGGGGGTGCCTGGGTTAGAGTGTTTGTCAGGGGATTGTTGCGGCTACTCTCGAGTAAAGACGCTCTAGTCTGCTCTGTCTTTAAGAACTTTATTGTGCATATTATTCACAGTGCAGAGATATCAGGAAACATGACTGCCTGCTCCGATTCAGAACCCAGCAATGGCTTCCATCGCATCTTCGACCAGCATAAAAGCCTGGGCACCCCAAAGCGCCTCCCCCTAGCCTTGCGTGTGGGCGCGCGCCTCAATTCGGGCGCTGGAAGGGGCTGCTGCGTTCCTTCTCCTGTCCTTTGGCTGGAGCGTTGCAGAGGCTCTGGCACCTCGCTGCACTGTCCTTCCTCCTCTGACCAGCTGGGTCGGTGCCTTGGCTCTGACACGTCTGAGAGCCCTCTCTCCACTCTGCTCCATTCCTCATTCCCTCCTCCTGACCCGCTGCTAGTGCTGTCACTGGGCAAAGTGCTGGTCAGGATGACAGGGGGAGGGTCCCTGTATGGAGTCCCCCTGACAGTGTTGGACTAGGAACCTGGAAGAGCAGGGTTCGAATCTGCACTGAAGCTCACTGGGTGACCTTGCTAAGCCACCATCGCTTAGCCTAACCTACCTCACAAGGTTGTTGTGAGGATGAACCTGAGAGGAGAACCACGTACACCACCTTAGAAGATAAAGGTGGTATACAAATGTAATAAATAAATGAAGCTAAACATAGCACTTTAATTTCTGTAGGAAACAAAGGGTGCACACTTCTGTTTGCCCCACTCCTCTCCCAGGGAAAGCTCACTCTTTAGTGCTAAATCAGAGAAAACCTGAATTGTCATTTACTCAGAGTGGTGTTTTTTTTGGGGGGGGGAGCAGCAGAAAGTATGGATGACCCTGGTGTGAGCTTGAATTGGTCTCACAAAACAGTGACAGTCTGGAGCTCCCACCCCCCAGGTTAGATGGGAAATAGCACAACCTGAGTGGGGTCAAGAGCTACCAAGGATGCAAAGAGCTGTGTTGTCAGGAAGACAGATTCTGGCGCAAGCATAGGGTAGATTCAGATGAGCACCCCCCTGACCCCCCCAGCCACTTTTACTTTTTCAAGTGGCGAGTGACAAGGAGCAGATGAGGGCTTGGAAAGGTGACATGACCTTTGCCTTTTTTTAAATCTCTGGCTGAGAATGAATCTGTGCGTTTGTGACCGAGATGTTTTCTTTCTGTCTCTCCTACAATTTGATTAGATAATGAGGCATCCACTGGGTAACCTACAAATGCAAATGTGAATCTTGGTTTGCTAGAAGGTGGATTTTTTTTTTATGATGTCAGTCCAAAGGATGTGATTACTGCCTAATTATTGTCAGAGAGCAAATCTATGTTATACGGAAAGCAATGAACAAGTGATAGTTTTGTATGAAATCCAAGATACAAATATAGTATTGTCTGCATTTAAGACTCATTTACAGGATTTTTTTTTAAAAAAAAATTTATAGGGAACAATCAACACTATGTGTGTGAGGGAATCCTTTTAACACTACAGTCCTATAATATCTACTCTGAAGAAGGGATGTTAGCAGGTAGCAATTTCCACCCCATCCCCTGTTCCTCACAGCCAACAGTGTTTCCATGCAGCCAAGGCAGCAACATTTAACCTCTGCTCCTCAGCTACTGATCAGGGGCTGAAACCTGTTCAGTTCGGCAGGATTCTGTGCTGATTCTGTTCTGATTCGGGAAGGGGTTTGCATGGAAATGCCTGCTAAAAGGAAGAGGCTTGCTTTGGAACTGGGATAAAACAAAGGTCTTTCAAATAAAAGGGAATGACGGCTTGGAAGCCCTTTGCAAAGGTCCAGTAGTGCACTTTGAAGTCCCAATGATTGGAGCTTCAAAGTGCAGCATCACCTGACATCACCTACCAAATTTGACCCGCTAGGGTTGGGGGATAAAAATTTGACATACTGGCCAGGAAAGGCTCCCCATCCCTGCACTAGCCATGCAGAGCACTTTAATCCACTTCAATTGCATATACCTAAATTATCACACCAACTGTGTTTGATACAAATTGTTCTCAGTGAGAGGGAGCTCACTCAGTGAGCTCTCAGTGAGAGGGAGCTCACTGAGACTGTGCAATGTTTCATTTTGCTGGATTGTGTCCCCTTCAGATGGATGGCAGTCTAATCCCCAAACAGTCTGAGTCAATAAAGACTGAAGCCTTCTGTTTCCCATTGGTTGAAACACACATGGTTCATCACCATAGCCAATCAGAACTTGAGCATAGAAATCAGCTTCATGGACAGCAGCAATGACTCTTGGTTTCTCATGAAAAGGTTGATTTTTACCTGGCTCTTTCCCCTTATAAATCTGTCATGACTCAGTGGAGACGGCATTGCGTAGGATAATTCTCCTTTAAAGTAATTGCACAAGATGATGATGCTAACACAGTTTAGATTCTGAATCTACTATCTCATTTCTTGTATGGCACCTATGGGTTAGCATATGCAACACGAACAATTCTTTGTTTTAAATCCATCCTTATGATGAACAATGGCCTCCACTGCCTTTGACCTGGAGGGGAAAGACTTCATATCCCAATTGCAAATTCATTAACCAGCGAGTGCCTGTTTCTTCACACTCTTTGTATCAATCTGTCATGTGCAATATCTCCCAGCAAAGTCTCTCTCTATAATAGTGTCGTTTTCCCAGTAATGTGATCTGATTCCTTGAGCAGAATGTCCCAGTTGTTTTCCACTGGCTGTGTGTAATGGATAATGGGCAGAGCACATGCTGGAGAGATGCACGTACAACCGCATCATTCTCTGAGTGATGCAATACCCTAGCTAATGAAGTAATTACCAGCTGGGAATTTTATAATAGGCAGCTTGCTGAATTGGACGAAATATTTCTTCCAATTCCTGTCTCTCCCAGGGTAGCTTCTGGACGGCCTGATTTGGTATTTCCAGCAGCACTGCAGATGTACGTCATAAGTGAAAGATGGCTTAGTTATTTGAACTCAGAGGAGCTGTGGTCAAATATGTCAGGAGACCCACAGAAGCTTTGAGAATAGCTGGATTCTTTTCTTAATGGACTTTTGGGAGCAGAACAGAAATTATAAATCGAAACTACCTTCCGCAGCCCATCACCCACTACTGTCCTGATGCTAGTGTAATAGGAACCACATTATAATTTACTTTAATAGTAATAATAATAATAATAATAATAATACATTTTTTATTTATACCTTGCCCTCCCCAGCCAGAACCGGGCTCAGGGTGGCTAACACCAATAAAATTACAATAAAACGTAATAGAAAAAGAGAAAACAGTTAATTAAAATACTGTTATTTTATTTTAATTTAATTAATTTAAAATACCGGGTTAAAATATGGGTTAAAATACAATTTAAAATGCAGCCTCATTTTAGTAGTAGCCCATAAATCAAAACCATAAGGGGAGGGAAACATAAGGATCAGACAGAGTCCAAACCAAAGGCCAGGCGGAACAGCTCCATCTTGCAGGCCCTGTGGAAAGATGTCAAATCCCGCAGAGCCCTGGTCTCTTGTGACAGAGCGTTCCACCAAGTCGTGGCCAGTACTGAAAAGGCCCTGGTCCTAGTTGAGTCCAATCTAGCCTACCTGTGGCTCAGGACCTCAAAAGTGTTGTTATTTGTGGACCTTCAGGTCCTCTGCTGGGCATACCAAGAGAGGCGGTCCCGTAGGTACGAGGGTCCTAGGCTGCATAGAGCTTTAAACAGGGGTCAGCAACCTTTTTCAGCCATGGGCTGGTCCACCATCCCTCTGACCATGTGGGGGGGGGGCAGACTATATTTTGAAAAAAATAATGAATGAAGAGGGCAACCAAAATGGTCAAAGGCCTGGAAAGGAACGGCTTAGGGAGCTGGGTATGTTTAGCCTGGAGAAGAGAAAGTTAAGGGGTGATATGATAGCCATGTTCAAATATATGAAAGGATGTCATATGGAGGAGGGAGAAAGATTGTTTTCTGCTGCTCCAGAGAAGCGGACACGGAGCAATGGATTCAAACTTCAAGAAAGAAGATTCCACCTAAACATTAGGAAGAACTTCCTGACAGTAAGAGCTGTTCGGCAGTGGAATTTGCTACCAAGGAGTGTGGTGGAGTCTCCTTCTTTGGAGGTCTTTAAGCAGAGGCTTGACAGCCATATGTCAAGAGTGCTTCGATGGTGTTTCCTGCTTGGCAGGGGGTTGGACTGGATGGCCCTTGTGGTCTCTTCCAACTCTATGATTCTATGATTCTATGCCCCACAAATAACCCAGAGATGCATTTTAAATAAAAGGACACATTCTACTCATGTAAAAACATGTCGATTTCCCGACCGTCCATGGGCCAGATTGAGAAGACGATTGGGCCACATCCAGCCCATGGGCCTTAGGTTGCCTACCCCTGGCTTTAAAGGTCAAAACCAGCACCTTAAACCTGACCCTTTACTCCACTGGGAGCCAGTGCAGCTGGTAAAGCACTGGATGAATGTGATCCCCTGGCAAGGACCCTGCAAGGAGCCTCGCTGTGGCATTCTGCACCCGCTGGAGTTTCTGGGTCAGCTTCAAGGGCAGCCCCACTTAGAGCGAGTTACAATAATCAAGCCTGGAGGTCACCGTCTCACGGATCACTGTGGCCAGATCAGGGCAAGAAAGGTAAGGGACCAACTGCTTAATACGGCGCAGATGGGAAAATGCCACCTTTGCCGTGGCTGCAACCTGTGCCTCCATGGAAAGGGAAGCGTTGAAGGTTACACCCAAGCTCTTGACAGAAGGCACTGGCACTAACTGAGCCCCGGCAAGAGATGGGAGTTGGCCCCCCAACCCCATGTCATCCTGACCCAGCCAGAGGACCTCTGTCTTCGAAGGATTTAACTTTAACCGGCTCCCACACAGCCATCCAGCCACAGCTTCCAAGCATCTGGTCAGTTGACTTGATGTGAACTTTGTTGTCACTTCATGTATCAATTAATTTTAGCATTATTTTACACTTCTGCTACTGCCTGGGCTTGTTGTATAAATGAATTGTGGGCAATTTCTCCTCCATGGGTTATAGTTGTGCAAAGCCAGTAATTGAAGTTATGGGTTATAGTTAGCAATTGGGGTTATCTAAAGCTGCATAAAAATTTGCCCATCTTACTAGGAATGTGTAGCACTGATTAGTACTGGAGAATAAATTATAGCAATTGATGGTAATTAAATACCATTTTATCTGCTGTATAGAGCATGCACACACGCGCACGCGCGCACACATATATACATAATATCTTTCATTTTAAATACTGTTGCTTCATTGACTTGGCCATTAAAATTACTGGAAATGTGGCAATTACTCAATGGATATTAAGTAATTTGTAGTGCTGTAATTTTAAGTTTCTAGTAGCTTTAAGGTTTTGATTTTGCAATGCTTTATTAAATATATTTGCACATTGCAATGTTCAGTAAACAGGCCCGGCTCGCCCATTGACTCCAGTGGCGCAATGCACCATGGCGCCTGGGTGATCAGGGGGGTGCTGAGGGGCGCCGAGGGGCGCCCCAGCAAGTGCGGGAGCTTTGCGGCGGCCTCCCCTTTTCCTTCACCAGCCGCGCCGGGAGAGCAGGGAGGTAAGCGAGCGGAACAGGGGCACTAGGACCCTGTTCCGCTCTGCAGCGCCAGGGTCATCCCTCACCCCGGCGCTGCGTTTCATTGGTAGAGGCGACGCCACATGTCAGCTCCTCTACCAATGAAACGCAGCGCCCTGTTGGCGGGAAGAAACCCCGACGGCCGCATCCTGCACTCAACCAGCTGCGTCTCTGGCCGGCGCGCAGAGCTCGGCAGGCGGGCCACGGAAATGGCCCGCGCCACTCGGAGGCGGCCTGGCCGCGAGCAGCTCCTGTCGCGCCTCAGCAGTACCTCTTTATTCCGGGTTGCTTATCCAGCGGCCTCTGGCACAGCGCGGCCCCGCTGTGAGGTGCGGGGGCGCCGTGAGGCTCCTGCCACCCGGCACGTCAGGTAAGAGTTTTCCTTCTTTTCTTTTCTTTTTTTAGAGTGGGGGGGGTGCCCGAGGGATCCCTGCACCAGGGCGCCCGAGGACCTTAAGACGGCCCTGTCAATAAACCTTTTCTTTAAGAAAAGAAAAAAATGCAGGATATGAGAGATCAACAGACACTCTCTAAGCAGGCAATCTTTAGTAAGCTCTGCCTGAACAAGCAGTCTGGGATGCAGTGGATCGCTGCTTCAGATGCGACCCCTGAACCAAGGAGATAAGTAACTATATAATCTTTAGAAAACATCTGAAGGCAGCCCTGCAGGGGCGGAGGAAGGGGGTGCAGTGGGTACAGGTCACCCCAGGTGTCACCACTGAGGGGGGTGACTAAAGGCCAGGCAGCACTCACTGCGGGGCCTGCAGCGCGCCCGAGCCACGCGTCTCTCCTGGGAGTGATGCAGTAGCTTGCGCACCTGCAGGCTCCGCGCTGCCCCAAACATTCTGCCCGCTGCCTCCCCCCCCAGCTGTAGGGCGGCTGAGTGGGAGGAGGCAGGCAGACTCTGGATGCCCCGCAGTGCGCCCCACCCCTATGGGCAGCTCGCCCCACCCCTGTGGCTTCCTGTGCCACTGCATCCCTGTATAAGGAAGTTTTTTAAACGGTTAACATTTTATTATGTTGGATGCTGCGCAGATCGGGGAACCATGCCAGATGGGTGATGTATCGATGATGATGATGATGATAGGAAGGAGGAGGAGGGAATAGGACAACCCTATTTTCATCAGAAAAATGTTGGAGGGTATGTAGTATGTAAACAGACAGCTTATAGGAGCACCTCCTCCCCCATGACCTTGTGCACCCCTTGAGGCGGTTGGGGATGCTCTTTTGTACTTGCCACACTGAAGGAGAATGTGAGAGGAGGCCTTCCCTGTAACAGTGGCTAGGTTGTGTAATTCCTTGTCCTTGGAGATCCACCGAGCTCTCTGTTAAAGGTCTTTAAACTGATAGGCGTTCTGTGTAACTTGTTGTAAGTCTCCTGCTTGCGCCTTGCGGTGTCAGGCGTCCAGTTCCCAGCTTGATCACACAGTAAGCGTAGTTAATTAAGAAGAATGATTTATTGTCAAAACAAGCAGATTGCTCCGGACAGCTCTAACACAGCCCCCAGCCTCATGAATCAAGATGACCCTTCTGAAGATTCCGGCTGATGTCAGCAGAAGATATTGAACTTTCGCTTTGTCTTTTGTTTTGCATCCTGTCTTGCAAACCTCCCATTCACCGAGACCTCGGACTTAGTGGGTCAGTTCCCACCTCTTCCCCATTCTGAGAGGCTGACTCTTAACTCTCTCTCCCCCCCCCCTGTTTGTGCTTCCAGCGAGCTTTGACTGAGTTCTAGCCTACTCTCCACTAACCTCTTATCAGCTGGCATTCCAAGGGCTGGGGGAGTTGGCACTAGCCAACTGCATGACAGTTAACTCTCTCTGTTCCTGGCTGCTTTCTTCATTGGGAGCTGTCTGCAAACCTTCACTGGGAGCTGTCTCATTCATGACATGCAGAGAGAGAGCCTGAAACTCTAATTGGACTCTAAGCATGCCTTGACCATGGCAGTGCATATCTGTATGTATTTGCTACCGATATGCTTTTATGCCTGTCAAGTAAACTTCTACACTTGACTGAATCATTATGACATCCATGAGAGTGTTTATTGCCTACTGTGTGTACCTTCAAACCCGAGGACACTTCCAAGGAAGCAGCTGCATTGAGATGTAACTCTGCTGAGTATGGATATTGGTACACAATAATAATAATAATAATAATAATAATAATAATAATAATAATAATAATTGTACCCTGCCCATCTGGCTTAGTCTCCCCAGCCACTCGAGTATTAAAACAATACAGCATTAAATATCAAAAACTTCCCTAAACAGGGCTGCCTTCAGATGTCTTTTAAAATTAGGATAGCTGCTTATTTCCTTGACATCTGATGGAAGGGTGTTCCACAGGGCGGGTGTCACTACCGAGAAGGCTCTCTGTCTCGTTCCCTGTAACCTCACTTCTCGCAATGAGGGAACTGCCAGAAGGCCCTCAGCGCTGGATCTCAGTGTCCAGGCTGAACGATGGGGGTGGAGACGCTCCTTCAGGTATATGGGACCGAGGCCGTTTAGGGCTTTAAAGGTCAACATCAACATTTTGAATTGTGCTTGGAAATGTACTGGGAGCCAATGTAGATCTCTCAGGACTGGTGTTATGTGTTCCCAGCGGCCACTCCCAGTCACCAGTCTAGCTGCCGCATTCTGGATTAATTGCAGTTTCTGGGTCACCTTCAAAGGTAGCCCCACATAGAGCGCATTGCAGTAGTCTAAGCGGGAGATAACATGTTCAGCAAAAGTGATGCCAGACCTAATCCTTCTAGGTCATCCATCAGAGGTTGATGGATTGATCCAACATTCTCTGCTTGCTGTCTTTTCTCTGCCTCCATTTAGGTAAACACTTCATTTTAGGTAAGCACTTCATTTTTACAAATCACAATGGGTGCTTCCAGAGGTGTGCCATCATTCCACTGCAGGTAGTGTTTCATGCAGTGCTATTTTTCAAGGAAAAAAAGAGGTCCTGGAACTTACTATGAATGCCTCCCTTGTTCTCTTGTAACAAGGGCGCCAAAGGATAAATGGACATAAATCTGACATCAGGAACCATAAGACTGAAAAACCAGTAGGAGAACACTTCAATCTCCCAGGACATTCTGTACAAGATCTCAAAGCAGCTGTTTTATTACAGAGAAATTTCAGGAACAGACTGGAAAGAGAAGTTGCTGAATTGGAAATCATTACCAAGCTTAAAACCATGGAAGCACCTGGGATAAATAGAGACATCGGATTCTTATCTCATTATGCATGATCAAGCTTTCTTTAGCACCTCAGCCCAGGACTAATTGCAGCCATCAGCAGCCATTAACAGCCATCTACAGGTTTACCACTCCCATCAGCCCATCACCCATTCCCACCCACCCCCACCACCCTCTGTATATATATAGGGTCTGACACTTCTGTTTCTAGTGTATCTGAAGAAGTGTGCATGCACACGAAAGCTCATACCAAAATATAAACTTAGTTGGTCTTTAAGGTGCTACTGAAGGAATTTTTTTATTTTGCTTCGACTCAGACCAACACGGCTACCTACCTGTAACTTGGCCTGTCCTGTACATCTGTCATGGATATGCCTTGCCCCACCCTCTCCATCTTCCTCCCATCTGTCACAAGCACCTGCTTTTCCTTTTTCATTGGTATGTAGTGTTGGCTAGCCAAGAGAGTACATTTCCTGAGGATGCAGCAGCAGGTGAATGCCATGTGTGCTCTGGCACCGAAGAAAGCTGTCTACTTCTCTGGCACACCAGGGACGGTGCCTTCTTCTTCCTCTGTACTGTATTTTAATAGCAAGCTTTCTGTCTTGGCAACAGCCGGGATCATTAGCTCTACAGAGCACACAGCAAATGTCCCTTTACCCTTCAGGGTAAACAGGCCACGGTAGTTGCATTTTTCTCATCAGTCTTCAAGGTCATCAGGAATCCTTGTGCTGCAGGATCACTGTGCAGTCACAACATCCCACCAATCGGAGCTGTGTGTGTGTTTGTAATGATGTATGTATGGACTCTGCATCTTCGTTTTCTTATTGGGCAAATAGTGTTATTTTTACCCTGCTGCTGGACCACCGTTTAAATAGTTTTATGGTTTATATCTCCCCAACCCCCCCGGATGTGGCAGAGGATAGGGCTTTCTGCTCAGAGAGAAAACAATAATACAAGGTATTATAACCTAAGTCACATGAAATATACTCGGAGTTGAGAGTGAATTTCATGCTCTCTATTCAGCTTGTAGTAGCAATAGAGGAAGAAGAGAAGTATGGCTCTTTCCCCCCAAACGTCTGCTTATATACATTATTTACACAATGGGCCTTGCGTGATTGGCTACTTCAGGGCTGCACCTGTGGGCCAATCAGGTTGCGGGTTGACTTCTGCCAGCAGCCTGATTGGCTGCTCCTGCAGGCCAATCAGGTTGCTGATTCACTTCCACCTGGAGCTGGATTGGGTGGCTCCTGCGGACCAATCAGACTGCTGCATTCTGGATCCTACTGTTCTAGGATTCAGCTCAGTATATAACATCACACAGTGTGTGAGAGTATGTATTTTCCAGCTCACAGCTTACTGTTGGTTGTTAATAAAATAGCTAAATTATTACCTTTTGGGGAGCAACACAAAATTCACTAAATGCCAAGCAACACTGATTTGCATTTATTTTCTAGCTGTTTGCCCTCTTCCGACTGCAGGTAAGATCCACACTGCTGTTCCTGACTTCTGGTGCTGCTTCTGGTCACCCCGACATCTTAATATGGAACGTGAAAGGCCACCGTTAGTTCAGAGAGCAAAGGGAAGTCACAGGCTAAAACTCAGCTTGGCTTCCTGCCAAACTATTTTCCTCTTTGGCTTGGCACCAGCCCCATCAGCATACAAATAACTTCCCTTCATTTACTGCCAGCTCATTTTATTTAAAAATCAAAAGATCTTGCCTCTCTTCCTCCCACCCCTGGGGGAAAAGGGGGAGGAAAAAAAAAGGAAAAGGAAAGTCTTTAAACAGGCAAATTAATGTTATTAGCGAAACAATTCTTTGGTCTGAGGGAAGATCGCCGGCTTTGGCGCTATCGCCGCCGCCATTACAGTTTAAAGCCAGTCTCTCAAAATAAAGTAATAATGCAAACTTATTGTTTGGAATTTAGTGACAGGGCTCCAAAGAACTGGATGGGGAGAGCGAGAGGAGCAAGAGCAGCTGCTTCCGGCTTATGAGATTGATCTCCCGAGGAAGCCTGTGTGGTAGTGAACTGCACACTGGAACAGATGCCGACTGTAGAAGGGGCTTTACTAGTTATTATAATGGGGACAGGGTTTGAAAATTTGTTGGGGCTCAGCGTACTATATAACGATTGCTTCGTTGTCTCCAAAGACTCAAGAAACCAAGAAGCTTCTAATCTAAGAGGGGATTAGTGAACTCACTTCATTAACTTTCTGCAAATGTTGCCTTTCCCCTTCACCCCCACCCTTTTGGTTTCCTGATGGTGTGGCTTACTGAAGATGTGTCAATGGGTTGCAATTTGCTGCCTGGAATGTCGTCTGCTAACTGAACGCCATGGAGATAGCATAAATTGAATCCATCCCTCCCTCGGAAGCCTCAATGGTCTTTGTGCTGCTCTTCCCCTATGATATTCTGAATGGCTAAACATAATGCTCTGTCGATTTGGCCAGTGAGTGTCACAGAGCACCACTCTCTACAGACTCTGGTGTCACGCAATCTGGTTTTAAGTTGTCCTGGAGATGGATAATGTCAGGAGAAAGATTAAGGGCTATGAGCAAACCAGGAAGTTCAGCTCAGAGGTAAGGAATCCAATAAAGGTAAGGGACAGATTGGAGTTGCGGTGATAGCCTTTGCTTGTTCCATGCTGAGAACGAAGGACATCTCAAAGCCAGGGCATTAATCCAGTTGATAGGCATGTCTAGTTCGGCCAAAGTCAGCTAAAGCAAAGTTCAGTTGGGGTGTTTAAGATTATGGTTGGAATTTAGTTTTCTCTCTGATCTCTTGAGAATTGCCCTTCACTGGAAGAAGGCAGGTGCCAGAGCAAGATATGGTTGAAAAGCAACTGGATAAAGGTTCAGCCTCAAGTACTGGGGGACAGGAGAACAGGCCGCCTAGTCTGTTAAAGCATATATTGGCTTCTAAAGTGTGTTTTCTCCGTGATTTAATTCCCCTTTTTTGGAAGATCTATCTATCTATCTATCTATCTATTTATCTATCTATCATCTATCTATCTATCTATCTATCTAATCTACCAATCAATCAATCATCTATCTATCTCTATCATCTAGCTATTATCTATATCTATCTATCTATCTATCTATCTATCTATCTATCTATCTATCGTTTATCATCTATCACCATCCATCATCCTGCTCATATTTCAGAGATCTCAGATTTATGTATAGTCCCCAGGCATCAAATAAGGCCAGAATTGCATAGCTTCATCATAGGGCTACATTATCTGCCTTTGCATAATGGTTAAGTACAACCATTGCTTACCATTACATAAAGTACAGCAAGGATCAACTTATCTTGACAAAATAGAGTGAGAATGACCCTTAAGGGTGGTACTTGTTCTTTCTTAGGATTGCATGTATTTCTTTTGTATTGTTGTTTCAGCATTGTTGTTTCAGCTATGGTTTTTTTTTCAGGCATCATTAGTAAGATGTAGATCCTTTCATCCAACAGCCGGAGAACTACCGTATTTACTACAGTGGTGCTGAATCTTTGGCTGTTTAGATAATTCAGGCCAAAAATATGTTTGGGGGTATATTTCATTTAAAACGCTCTCTGGATCTGGTCACATTTTCTTAAGCAATTTTCTGCTGTTCGTTTCCCTCTTTCACTCATTCAGTATCATTGCCCTTCCCCTTCTCATTATGGTTCCTCTCTCCTTCCTAGAATGATCCCAGAAGATGATTACATCACATAGTGCATCACATTTGGCTATGAGTTGACATCACTGAAGTCAAAGTTGTGTGGACTGGGTCACATGGGGTGATCACAGCCAATCAGATTATCCATAGTCCTCACTATGCATGGGTAAATCTTTTCACTCTCTTTTGATGCAGCCTTTGAAAAAAACATTTAAAGGGCATGTGCCTTTTTATGCCGCTGAAAACATTTGCAGGAAGTGACCTCTTTTGAATTAGGCATACAATTTACATTGTGCTGAGCACGCAGCACAACTTGCTCAAATACACCTATAAATTGAAACAGGTATCACTCTTGCATTTGACAGTGTGTGACATAATACTTTCCTTCCTGAGTGGGGAACATTAATTTTATCATTTTCTGATGCAGACAGAATTTTCCAACAGCTGATAAAATTTACCACCACTTTGTATTGCTTTATTGTTTCCGGTGCTAAAGTGGCAAAGCGCAAAACTACGCTCGTAAAAATTGGCTACCATGTTTCAAATATCCTGCAATTTTATGGGAATGTAAATCTGCAGTGAAGTAAAGATACTGTAGGTAATGGTATATGAGAAATGTAGGTTTTGTTTGGGTTTTTTGTTTTTTTAAAAAAGCAGCCCAGAAAGCACAGTTTAAGTCTCCAGTAATTGCCATATTGGCAAAGCAATTCCTGTAAAGTAATGAAACCGGGGTTAATTTCAACTAGTAAGCGTCTCCTGATAGAAACTGTTTTCTGTGTTATGAATCAAATTCATTAAAATTTAGCCTTTAAAAGCTGGTGGGGACAGAGACGACGACGACAAATTGTTCAGGAACCAAGCTTGATTTACTTGGAATAATTAACGGGCTTTGAGATGTCTAGTTTGAAATTATTGGCAACCTCCATTAAATTGAGCTGGCTTTCAGCCTGAACTGCAAGGGGCTCCTCTAGGGCCTATATCACATGTTGTGTACAAACACTTGCAAAGGTAGCCCAATGGTCCCTTTCAAAATAAGGAAAAAGCCACTTCCAAATAGAGCCAATTGGGCGGCGGCAGACTTAACTCATTCCTTATTCACTGCTTCTTTCACTTTAAATAACCCTACAAATTGCTTATCCCGCCCGCCCGCCCCCCACTTCCACTTGAGGTTTGTTTGGAGGTGAAACATGTATTTGAAACCGCATAGAGGAAAAATAATGTTGGGATAGGTTGGATGGGGAAATAACAGGTGAGTAAAGCACTCTATCTATCACAGCGTGGGTGGTGATGTGGGTTAAACCGTAGAGCCTAGGGCTTGCCGATCAGAAGGTCGGCGGTTTGAATCCCCGCAACAGGGTGAGCTTCCGTTGCCCGATCCCAGCTCCTGCCAACCTAGCAGTTTGAAAGGATATTCAAGAAGGATATTGACGAGCTGGAATGTGTCCAGAGGAGGGCAACCAAAGTGGTCAAAGGCCTGGAAACAATGCCTTATGAGGAACGGCTTAGGGAGCTGGGTATGTTTAGCCTGGAGAAGAGAAGGTTAAGGGGTGATATGATAGTCATGTTCAAATATATAAAAGGATGTCATATAGAAGAGGGTGAAAGGTTGTTTTCTACTGCTCCAGAGAAGCAGACACAGAGCAATGGATTCAAACTACAAGAAAGAAGATTCCACCTAAACATTAGGAAGAACTTCTTGACAGTAAGAGCTGTTCGGCAGTGGAATTTGCTGCCAAGGAGTGTGGTGGAGTCTCCTTCTTTGGAGGTCTTTAAGCTGAGGCTTGACAGCCATCTGTCAGGAATGCTTTGATGATGTTTCCTGCTTGGCAGGGGGTTGGACTGGATGGCTCTTGTGGTCCCTTCCAACTCTATGATTCTAAGATTCTATGAAAGCACATCAAAGTGCAAGTAGATAAATAGGTACCACTACAGCGGGAAGGTAAACGGTGTTTCCGTGTGCTGTTCTGGTTCACCAGAAGCGGCTTTGTCATGCTGGCCACATGACCTGGAAGCTGTACGCCGGCTCCCTCGGCCAATAACGTGAGATGAGCGCCGCAACCCCAGAGCCAGTCACGACTGGACCTAATGGTCAGGGGTCCCTTTACCTTTACTAAAGCATTCTTACCCAACTCCCCTTCTTTGCTTCTTTCCCCCTTGTTCTATTGGAGGGTTCTATTATATTGGTATAGATTTGGGGGATGCTCCCCCCAAATCCCCTTGAAATTAACAAATGGCAGGATTTTGATTAATTGGGATATGGATGAAAGTACAAGCTGCAGAATTGCACCAGACAATGAATCCCCGGGCTGGCTTAGCAAACCAGTCTGGCTGGCTTAATGAAGAACAGGTCTATTAACATGGCAAAAGGGGTTGATGGGCCATCTGAGAGGAATATTTTGGCTTGGGGAGACAGATACAGCCAAGTGGACAGTGTGTGTGTGTGAGTGTGTGTGTGTGTGTGTGTGTGTGTGTGTGTAGCAACAGGAGAATAGATTTTAGGAAGGTTTTCTGGGAAGAAGGAGGAAGAAGAAAAACTGGTCTCCATCTTGGGCAGGTTGGCTGAAGGATGGCTGGGAGAAATGCCTTGGACTCCAGGGCTGCACTGTTGTGGGGGACAAGCCCCTCTTGAAATGACCATGCTGTAAGATCTGGACTCCCTCCATGCACACTGAAGGTGTAAATAGGTGAATAAACCACATTTCTTAAAGCCATGACAGTCTCTGACATATCTCAATTCTCCAAAGGAACACAGACCCTGGGTGATCCTGGAACCCCATGGAATCTTGCTGCAGCTCAGCAGAGAGCTGGGTGGCACCCAACTTTTGTGACAATATGTGACTAAAGTATGAGCTTAAATTGCTACCAAGATCACAAAATAAAACTCTGCATAGCCATGAACTTGGATTTTGGTGATCTGCATTGGAACTTGAGATGGACTTGCTAATGGATCTGAGCCCCTCGACAGCATCTATTTCTTTCAGCTATCAGCATGGATACAGGTTGGTTTTTTTAAAATTGTTTTTCGTTTTAAAATAATTTCCATTTACATTAAAAATGCCGACATGCTTGCTACGTGACAAGGGCTGCTCTGGGACAAATGAAACCATTTGTATACGGCAAAGGTTAAGAGGGTTTGGAATAAAAATATACCTTCAAATTAGTACACTAATAGGACTTGGGTACATTACATTACATTAACTTCATATTGATTCAAATGTCCAGAGAAGGCAATCAGAGAACTCAAGAGTAACGAGGTTTATTCCACTGGGGTCTTGGTGAAACCAATAAGGCTAAAATATACCCACAGTTACAAAAGGTGATTTCCTCCCTAATCTTTGACCTAATAGACAGATTGGATTGAGTGCTTATATTTGACCTTCTCGTCCATTACTCTCGATACTGAAGAGCTTGCTGGAAAAGTAAAGTCCGATCGAGAGTCTGATTCTCATTAGCTACTTTGCTGTAAGTGGGGAACCTCCGAACCACAGGCAAAATGTGCCCCCCGAACCTCTCTATCAGCCTCTTAAGCACTCTCCCCATCACACCTGCTCCCCAATCTTTCTCCTTAGGCCACATCCCATGCCAGCCCTAGATCACACCATCACTTTTTTTTGTAATGTTTAAACTGCACATTACTTATTAATCTTAAAGGTAAAGGTACCCCTGACCATTAGGTCCAGTCGCGGATGACTCTGGGGTTGTGGTGCTCATCTCGCTTTACTAGCCGAGGGAGCCGCCGCTTGTCCACAGAAAGCTTCCTGGTCATGTGGCCAGCATAACTAAGCCGCTTCTGGTGAACCAGAGCAGTGCACGGAAACACCGTTTACCTTCCCTATTTATCTACTTGCACTTTGACATGCTTTCGAACTGCTAGGTTGGCAGGAGCTGGGACTGAACAATGGGAGCTCACCCCGTTGCGGGGATTCGAACTGCCGACCTTCTGATTGGCAAGCCCTAGGCTCTGTGGTTTAGACCATAGCGCCACCTAGTCTACTCTAAAATCAAAAGCCTGCATAGCTACTATGCCAGGTAACTACTTCTTGTACTGGTTTGTTTGTTTTTAACTATTTTAGCTGGTTGTTTTTTTGTTTTTTGTTTTTAAATGGTTCTTTTGAGAATGATTTTCTTGTGTTACAAAACAAACAAATAAATGGGGAGAAGCATATGCCATCTCCTCTTTCAGTTCATAGAGTCTTCTCCACAATTCGTTTGCATGCAGAGACACTTTTGTCATAGACCAGGCATCCCCAAACTTCGGCCCTCCAGATGTTTTGGACTACAATTCCCATCTTCCCCAACCACTGGTCCTGTTAGCTAGGGATCATGGAAGTTGTAGGCCAAAACATCTGGAGGGCCGCAGTTTGGGGATGCCTGTCATAGACCCACTGCGGTTGGGGGAAAACAGAGGGGAGAGAGAAAGAGAGAGATGGAGGGAGAGAGATGGGGCAGAGGTGTTGTTCGTTTGTCTAGTGTTAGTGTAGGGTTTTGTGTCAGCATCACGTGGCTAGGTCCTTTGTTAATAATAATAATAATAATAATTATAATTATAATTATAATATATTGCTTATACCCCGCCCATCTAGCCGGGCTTCCCCAGCCATTCTGGGCAGCTCCCAACAGAATATTAAAAACACAATAAAACATCAAACATTAAAAACTTCCCTAAACAGGGTTGCCTTCAGATGTCTTCTAAAAGTCAGATAGTTGTTTATTTCCTTGACATCTGATGGGAGGGCGTTCCACAGGGTGCGTGCCACTACCGAAAAGGCCCTCTGCCTGGTTCCCTGTAACCTCACTTTTCGCAATGAGGGAATCGCCAGAAGGCCCTCAGAACTGGACCTCAATGTCCGGGTAGAACGATGGGGGTGGAGATGCTCCTTCAGGTATACTGGGCTGAGGCTGTTTAGGGCAGGGGTCAGCAACATTTTTCAGTCATGGGCCGGTCCACCGTCCCTCAGACCATGTGGTGGGCCAGACTATATTTTGTGGGAAAAATTGAATGAATTTCCTATGCCCCACAAATAACCAGGAGAAGCATTTTAAATAAAAGCACACATTCTACTCATGTATAAACACGCTGATTCCCAGACCGCCCACAAGCCAGATTTAGAAGGCGATTGGGCCGCATCTGGCCCCCCGGGCCTTAGGTTGCCTACCCCTAGTTTAGGGCTTTAAAGCTCAGCACCAACACTTTGAATTGTGCTCAGAAACATACTGGGAGCTAATGGATGTCTTTCAAGACCAGTGTTATATAGTTATATCTTTATTTTTATTGACATTGTGAGAGGTTAGGGGCTCCAGAGCTTGGTTGGTTGCGTTCAGTTAATTGCAGTATGGCTTGCTTGCATGCCAGTGCTTCCTAAACTTTTGGGAGCCACCGCTCCCTTGGGTCTATGAATGCACCCCCACTGCCCCCTACCCTATAAAAAGCATTATTCCAAATGGCGGTTTGCATGACCATCTAAGGAAGGTGATAGCACAAAAAAATTCAAAACAGTAATGATTAATAGCACATTCATCCAAAATCCAATTAAAACCATTTAATCAGTTCAACAAAGCAATGAACTTGATCCTCCCACTCCCCAGAGGTGGTACTACCCCCTTAAGCACTGGTCAACAGTATTTGTTGGTTCCCAAAGGGTGCAGTCACTGTAAATGACGTCTGAAAGGTCTCCGTCCAACTGCGCAATCTGTTTGGTGCTCTCTGCACAGACTTTTCAACACAAGGAGACCTGCCTACGAATCTCTCAGCAAGGAAGCAGTTAATGCCTTGTCATGCTTTCCAACAGGTCATTGCTGTGCCAGTGCATTTCTTGGTTTGTTAGGCACCCTAATTTTAATTTCAAGATGCTACGTAAAGCATTTGCCGCCGGGCGGAAATTAGTGTGTAATAAGGTCTTATAGCTGGAAGACTGTCAGCGGCAAGGGAGGGGAAATGTGTTTAATTCTGAATTTTAGGACTTCCCTCTGTGCAACATGATCAGCAATCTCTCTCTCTCTCTCTCTCTCTCTCACACACACACACACACACACACACACAAGCAGATGGGATGGTGCAATGCTAGATTTGCCTGAGTGGTTCTCCCAATGGCACTTTGTACACAGGGAATGAATCTCTGAAGAGGCTCACCAGACACCTTAGGATTCAGATCTCTGTTTACTGGTTTTTTATGGCTTCCTTCTGTTTTGCTTGGCCTCCAATGGATTTGTAGAGTATGCCACTCCCCTCATTTTTTTTTTTTTGGTGAAGTCCAGAAATAAACAATAAATTGCAAGAACTCGGACCAGGAGGAAAATGAATTTCAAGTAAGTCTTCGAAAGGTTTTATTTATGTAATGATAAGATGGATTCAAATAGGAATCAATTCCAGTATGATAGTGAGGCAAATAAAAATAAATTCCAGTGAAAAAAAATCCCAGGACAAGGCCGTTTCGCCAATTCTTCATCAGCAATGTTTTAATGGTCAGAGTGTACCAAGTACAGTATGTTTGCCTTCTTGGTACACTCTGACCATTAAAACATTGCTGATGAAGAATTGGCGAAACAGGGCCTTGTCCTGGGATTTTTTAAAATTTTTATTTGCCTCACTATCATACTGGAATTGATTCCTATTTGAATTCATCTTATCATTACATAAATAAAATCTTTCAAAGACTTACTTGAAATTCATCTTCCTCCAGGCCCGAGTTCCTGCAATTTACTGTTTATTTCTGGACTCCCCTCATTTTAGCATCCCGTTTTAATTGGATGTTTCACTGGGACACAAAGCAAACAGGAGTGCGATAGCGCAGACCTCTTCAAAACCAAGCCAGCCTATGAGATATATGATACAATTCACTGGAGAAGAGCAACTGGCTAATTTATTTTTTTTGGAAATATTTCCAGGCCACCTTTCTGGGCAATGCCCTTTCAAGGCAGCAATGAAAGAACCAGCAACCCCCACCCACCCCAAAACTATCAGCCCCCCAACCTGAGCAAGGTTCACAGTATTGGATTAATTTAATTGGATTAAATTTAAATACTGAAGCGTAGGGCAGCTGAATCTGGTAATTTCCCTCAGAGGATGAGTCTGGATAGGATCGTATGGTGATTTTATTTGCATACTGCTTTTCCACAGTTCAAACCATGCTCAAGGTGGCTTACGACATGAAAAAAATACGTAATTACAACACAGCCAAAGTTGTTATAAACAGTTACAGGTAGGTAGCCGTGTTGGTCTGACGCAGTCAAAATAAAAATAAAAAAAATCCTTCCAGTAGCACCTTAGAGAAGTTTCTAAATTGCAACTCATTACCAAGCTTAAAACCATGGAGAGACCTGGTATGAACAGAGACATAGGATTCTTTTCTCATTATACATGATCAAGCTTTCCTTAGCACCTCAGCTTTTTCCTGCAAGACCAATTGCAGTCATTAACAGTCGTTAACAGTCACCAACAGGTTTACCACTCCTATCAGCCCATCACCCATTCCCATCACCCTCCCCACCCTCTGACTATACATAAGGGTCTGGTTACTTCTGTTTCAGTGTATCTGAAGAAGTGTGCATGCACACGAAAGCTCATACCTATGACAAACTTAGTTGGTCTCTAAGGTGCTACTGGAAGGATTTTTTATTTTATGTTGTCATAAACAGTAAACAAAGCATCCAAAACGCACAACCCAATCGAACCATTTCCACATAAATTATAATAAAATCTTGTAAAGGATACAAAAATTAATATCAATAACAACTCCCCCCCCCCAAAAAAAACAAAACACCTTAAGCAATACCCCAGCCCAAGATAGCAAACCTACTGAGATGTTTTCACCACCCTGTTGCTTATAGGACTGTTGTTTTTTTTTAATGTCTTGCAATAGTTAATGAATTATCATGTAAACCTTTCAAAGCTGCGAGCCACTTTTGAGCATGGTTTACAAAGCAGCATAAAAATAAACAGCGATCATCTCTCTTTCTCTCCCTCCCAATCACAAACACACGCACATGCACAAAGAAGAGGAAATGTGTGAATAACACAAGAAATATGCAAATTGCCTGTACTTGGATTTTTGTCTGCATTACAGCCAGGAACAATGTTAGCTGAATAGAGCAGCCCAATAAGCCACAGCTGCTTTATTCCACATCCTTGCTGATTCGTGCAGTTATTATGGAACACCAACAGTTGGTCTGCGCTCGTAAAGGACATTTGAATAGATGTTTCTAATTTCTACTGGCAGTGCTTCGCTGCATTCTGACCTTCTGAAAACAAGCCTTTAGAGGGGAAATGGGGTAAGTGGAATTATTATACCGCCCATTGATGGTATATTTTGGCACAGTTGGGGTATGTGAAGACTTTTCTAATTATAGTGTTCTGCTGAAGAAAATCATACCCATACTTAATTACTGTGTAGCGATATTCAGAAATCCTGAAATATGAATATGAGAACGACCAAGTATGATTTGTTTTTACTAAAAGGCCTTTCTGAAAACTCTGTTGAGTATCTGAATTTGCTTTTATTAGTCCCAGCTTTCTATCTAGATGCACAAACACCCACTTGCAAATACATATTGAGCTGAAGGAGTTTTCAAGCAACGAGCCTACAAGCAAAATTTAAAAGGTAGGAATGTTAGTTTTAGTTCATCAGCTGTATGCTCTTTCTGACAGACCACAGGACACCAGCAACATACAATGACATTGGCACTTCTGGTTAACATGTTCTCTCACTCCTGCCAAGGAATCATACTGCATCATTTTGCATTAACTGCAGTTTCTGGGCCAACCACAGGGAAACCCCACATAGAATGCATTGCCTGGGCTACTGTGGTCCAGTTTTCCCAGTCAAGAAGTGACCCAAGCCAGTAAAAGGTAGGACATGGGCAGGGGCGGGGTAAGGGAGTGATGTGGGTGCAAGTCACCCCAGGTGTCACCACCATAGCTGCCAAATATCCCGTTTTCGCCAGGAAACTCCCTTTTTTCCTACCGTTTCCTGGCGGTCTACCGTATCGGTTATTATCCCGTTATTCTCCCTTAAATCCGCTCCTGCCAGTGGCCATTTTTCTGGTGCCACTTTGCCCTTCTATGGGCACCAGAAAATGGCGCCGCTGGTGCCGGAAGTCACTTCTACACATGTCCGGAAACGCATAGACGCAACTTCTGGTGGCGCTGTGCTCTTCTATGGGCACAGAAAATGGCGGCGCCGGCGGCGCAAGTCGCTTTTATGCATTTCCGGTCATGCGTAGAAGCGACGTCCGGTGCCTGCGCCGCCATTTTCTGGTGCCCATAGAAAGGCAAAGCGCCACTGGAAGTTGCGTCTATGCAACTTCCGGTGTCGCGCGGCTGCTGATCCTGGATTTTTTCTTCCAGGAGTTGGCAGGTATGGTCACCACTGGGGGGGGGGCAAAATGCTGGGTGGCACTCAACACGGGGCCTGCAGCGTGCCTGAGCCATGCGTCTCTCCTGTGAGTGACGCAGTGGCTTGGGCACGCGCAGGCTCCGCGCTGCCCAAATGGTCCGCCCACTGCCTCCCCCCCAGCTGTAGGGTGGCTGAGTGGGAGGAGACAGGCAAACTCTGGAGGCCCCGCAGTGCATCCTGCCCCTATGGGTGGCTCGCCCCGCCCCTGGGCATGCCGTCCCAGGCTCCCAAGTGGCTTCCTCTGCTGCTGAACATGGGGTCCATAATCTTTCCTCTTCATGCTGCTGATTGCAAATGACTCAAACAAAGCTTTTTGCTTCCAGGTCATGGTGCTCCATGTAAGAGAGAAGGATTTTGATCACAAAAAGGTGGTGCATAAATTATTCTCTGTCGCTTGCTGTCTCTCAGAAATGTGCTTTTGGTAAAGTAAAAGGACCCCGGGATGGTTAAGTCCAGTCAAATTTGACTTTGGGGTGTGGCGCTCATCTCTGCTTTCAGGCTGAGGAAGCCAGCATTTGTCCTCGGACAGCTTTCCAGGTCATATGGACAGCATGACTAAACCACTTCTGACACCGTGATGAGCACATGGAAACGTCATATATCTTCCTGCCGCAGCAGTACCTATTTATCTACTTGCACTGGTGTGCTTTCAAACGGCTAGATTGGCAGGAGCTGGGACAGAGCAATGGGAGCTCACTCCATCGTGGGGATTCGAACCACTGACCTTCTGATCAGCAAGCCCAAGAGGCTCTGGTTTAGACCACAGCGCCACCTGCGTCCCTCCTGCCCTTGGAGTGTGGCTCCTTCAAATAACCCAGTGTAGGAAAGTGCTTGAATTAAATGGCTAACTAAGCAGAAAGCCCTTCAAGGCTTCTAGAAGTCCTGCAGAGTTCACATTTGGTTAGGATGCGGGGCCTATTTTCCCCCTTGATTCAAATTCTTGCAAATCTGAATTTTACATAGAAGTCTCCCCAACCCCCAGGCTTTACAAATACTCATATATGGTACTTGCAGATGAGAAACCCAAAAGGCACACTATATGCTTGGTCGACATTTAGCTCCCACAGTGGTGCAAATCAGAAGCATCTCCAATTAATTGAATTAAATGATGTTCATCTGGTGTAAAACGTTTGTGGGAGCCACTACCACTTAATTCAACTCAATTATTAGTGCTCTATTAATGAATTCATTTCATAATCCAGTGGTTGGTAAATCGTTTTCAAATTAAAATAAATGTTTCCTTTTAGGTGAAAGAAAAAAGGCATACATATTCCCGGATGATCTCATTGCCCCTCATATTCAGTTGTATGAGTGGCCTTCACAGTTCATTTCAGGCATGTGCCAAATCTAATAGGAGTAAACGCTTGCTAAGGGGTGAAATTCACTGGAATCTAAACCAACTATTAAGACGAGACTGATGTAATAAAATTATAAACTTATTATGGAGCTATCCTCGGTTGGTAAGCATTAATTAATAGGATTAAGAACATATTTATTTTAGAGTTTATCCTTGCTTGAAGCTGCAATCATTTATTCAATCCCCCCATCCCCCGAACTTCAAATATATTCCAGTGTCCTTGTGAATGCACAGGTTTTTAAAATAATTAAAGTGAATGTGAAAACCTTAGTGGCTGATGATACCCTGTGACTGCAAGTAATTATGGGATCACAATAGGATAGTGTTTCATTGAAGAGTTTGTACTAGGAAGCCCGACAATTCCAGGCATCATAAAACACAACCTTAGCATCAACTGGACAGCCATGTTCATTAGAAATGGGAAACCTCTGACTTCTGGATTCCAGAGGAAGCTTTTATTAGCTGAGACCTGCACATACGGTACCTTAAATAAAAAGAAACATTTTACCAGGTGACACAACATGAAAAATCCGGGATTGGCATGACCGAAGTTATGGTAATCTTCCTCTTTGCCTTCAGCCTGCTCAGAAAGCATCCTGCTTTCCATATGTTCAATATATGATTTCTAGTCCAGTGGGGATCCTGTGTATAACACCAACACCAACACCAACACCAACAACAACACCACCAACGGCATTCCTGAGACATAATCATGTCTGAATTTCAATCTGCTACCTCACCCTCCCTAAGTGGCACCTTAGTCCAAAGCCCTCCTGGTGTGCTTCATAAGAAACAGCCACAGAGATAAGAGATGCTTTGAAGTGGTGGAAAGGGATTAGGGCTCATTTGGTGCATATGCGTTCAGCCAGTCCCTGGCTTCTATACGGCGGGTTCTCCTTCATGGAGAGCACATGTTGTGGTGGGGCCTAGAAAACTACCCCTGAGTTGCTGGGGTGGGGGCTTTGAGTGGCCACTGTTCTGATTGGACCCAGGTTGTTGGGGGGGGGAGCATGTTGCAATTTCTGTGGGTCAGCCAGGGGTATAAAAGGCAAGCACGTGGTTTATTCCTCCTCTTTGGCTGCATACTTCGGATCACCCGCCCTCCCTCCCTATTTTTAGGCCTCTGTGTTGACCTTGCTGTGCCTGTCATGGGGTTGTCTGCTTGGCAGGGGCCCGGTAGGAATTTTCCCATTTGGCTGATTGGCTGGTGCCATCTGCTTTTTGCCTACTGCATAGCAAATAGGCACAACCTGTAAGGTTGGCGGTTAGGCATTGGTTATTTTGTTGGTTGTATGAGGGGTCTTGTTGACTGTGTTGGCCCCTCAAGTTAATGCCTGTGTAGGGAAAATTCTGTTCAGGAATACAGGGGCTCGATATGCAATGTCCGTAACCCCCTGTCGGGGGCCAGGGCCGCGTGAGAGCCTCTGGGAGCCTGAAAGGAGAGGGGAGGGCTAGCACACCCAGCTCCCTATCTCTCCCTGTAGGGTTTCCCCTTGCTGACTTAAGGCTAGTTCTGTCCTTAGGGGACAGCTGGTGAACCAATGCTTATGCAACCACTCACATATTTTGTATTTTAATAAAGTTGTGGCCAAATTCATGCCAAAAACCCCAAACAAACATTCTGTCTGTGGTGTGAATTATCTGAGGGGTGGTTTGGGGACCTCAATGTGCAATATCTCTCGTCTGAATTACAAGCCAGAACGTTGTGTCTGTCCTTCCCAGATAGTAATATTATGCAGAAGAAGCTTGGGGTATTGCCGCTGTTTGTATGCATTTTTCCTCAAGGACCCATTATTATATTTCTACAGTAGTGCAGATGAGTAAATGTTCTATAATGGTTCATCTGTTCCTAATGAGTCCTCTTCTATTCCTTCATACATTTGTCAGTGTAACTGGCTCTAAAAATAGGGCACATTCAGGGCTTCGTTTAAGCCACCTCTTGTTCCCTGGAGCCTAGTTGTTGTTGTTTTTTGATAAGGCGTGAAATAAGCACAACTACTTTCCACATATAGGGTGGCTAGAAAACTGGTGTAGCCATTCTCCATATTGGTGCAAGAGCTTACCCTCTGATTCTCACGGCACTCGCCTATAGTTCTACTACATTCATCTGAAAAATGGCAAATGAAATGAACACTTACTTGGGCTCGTTTTAATTTTCCATTTTAGCGGTGGCTAACTCAATGCCTTGGAACAGAAATTAGCTAAACTTAACCATTTTCTTGTAAAAACAAACAAACCAGCCAATCCCTTCCTACAGAAAGCACTGAGGGGGGTTACTACCCAGGTTAAGGCCTCCAGCTCATAAATCTAACAACCTCAGGAAATGATTCATGGTTTCACTTTGGAAAACCTCGCAGGAAAGAGCAGAAATCAAATGCATATTCTGTTTCTAAAACTAAAGCCATATATCATGTTCCAGTGCTAGTCTATCTCCCCCCAAGGGCTCCAAAAAGCATATAGGGCGACCACTGAGTTAAGAAGGCTTTTGTTATATCGAGAGAATATTACATTCAAGCAAGAAATGAACCACACAGTTTGGCTGAATGTTAGAACATTATCCCATCCCTTTTTAAAAAAAGAAAAATAAGTCGGCATTTTAATTTTTTTTTCCTTTTAGGTAGTTACATGTATCAATGCTCGATTAAATGGCTTGGCATTCCACTTGGAATTTTAAAAAGCTAAACTAGGATAATTGGAAAACTCTGCCCCTTCTCACCCCCAAAATAAAACTTGTCCATATCAGAAGATTTTGAAACTCTAGAGAAAATTGCTTACTTTTGAACAAGACTAAGGTAAGTTCAGAAGAAAGCATCCAAAATGTCTCTCTGTGGCATGCACTGCCTTAATTGTGTCAATTTAAGCAAAATGAAAAATTCCTTCAGTAGCACCTTAAAGACCAACTAAGTTTATATTTTGGTATGAGCTTTCGTGTGCATGCACACTTCTTCAGATACACTAGAAACAGAAGTGTCAGACCCTATATATATACAGAGGGTGGTGGGGGTGGGTGGGAATGGGAGATGGGCTGATGGGAGTGGTAAACCTGATGGTGGGTGTTAATGGCTGCTGATGGCTGCAATTAGTCCTGGGCTGAGGTGCTAAAGAAAGCTTGATCATGCATAATGAGATAAGAATCCGATATCTCTATTCATCCCAGGTGCTTCCATGGTTTTAAGCTTGGTAATGATTTCCAATTCAGCAACTTCCCTTTCCAGTCTGTTCCTGAAATTTCTCTGTAATAAAACAGCTGCTTTGAGATCTTGTATAGAATGTCCTGGGAGATTGAAGTGTTCTCCTACTGGTTTTTCAGTCTTATGGTTCCTGATGTCAGATTTATGTCCATTTATCCTTTGGCGTAGGGTTTGGTCTGTTTGTCCAATATAGAGAGCTGAAGGGCACCGTTGGCATTTGATGGCATACACAATGTTAGAAGATGAGCAATTAAATAGTCCTGAGATGGTATGTTGGATGTTGTTGGGGCCAGTAATGATGTTGTCCGGGTGTATGTGGCAGCAAAGTTGGCATCTGGGTTTATTGCAGGCTCTGGTACCAGTGTCCATGTTAAGTCTGGTGGTTGTATTATTGTGGGTGAGGAGTTGTTTAAGATTGGGTGGCTGTCTGTAGGCAATGAAAGGTCTTCCTCCCAGAGCTTGAGAAAGGGAGCTGTCATTGTCCAGGAGAGGCTGTAGATCTCTGATGATGCGTTGTACTGTTTTAACTTGGGAGCTGTATGTGATGACTAGTGGTGTTCTGTTATTTTCTTTTTTGGGTCTGTCTTGCAGCAGGTTCTCCCTAGGTATCAGTCTGGCTCTGTTGATCTGTTGTTTAACTTCATCAGGTGGATATTTTAGTTCTAAAAAGGTTTGCTGTAGATCTCTTAGGTGAGATTCTCTGTCTGTAGAGTTGGAACAGATACGGTTGTAACGTAGGGCCTGGCTGTATACGATGGATTGTTTGGTATGTTTGGGATGGTAGCTAGAAGCATGTAGATATGTTTGTCGGTCAGTTGGTTTTCTGTATAAGGTGGTGTCTATACGTCCATCCTGTATTTTTATAGTAGTGTCCAAAAAATGTATTTCTTGCATAGATTGGTTCATTGTTAGGTTGATGGTGGGGTGAAAGTCATTGAATGTCTGGTGGAAGGTTTCCAGGGTCTGTTGTCCATGTGTCCAGATAATAAAAATATCGTCAATGTATCGTAGGTACAAGAGAGGTTTGAGTGGGTAGGAGTCTAGGAAACGATGTTCTAAATCTGCCATGAAGATGTTGGCATACTGTGGGGCCATGCGGGTGCCCATGGCTGTGCCGCTGATCTGGAGGAACAGGTCATCACCAAATTTGAAGTGGTTGTGGGTAAGGACAAAGTGGCAGAGTTTGGTAGCAAAGTCCGCTGTGGTTTTATCTGAAATGGTGTTCCTTATGGCTTGTAAACCATCATTGTGTGGGATGTTGGTGTATAGAGATTCCACATCCATAGTGGCTAGTATAGTATTGTTAGGAAGATTGTTCAAAGATTGTATTTTCCTCAGAAAATCTGTGGTGTCACGTACGTAGCTGGGAGCACTGATAGCATATGGTTTCAGAACAGAGTCCATATAGCCGGAAACACCCACTGTAATGGTGCCAATACCTGAGATGATGGGGCGTCCTGGATTTCCTGGTTTGTGTATTTTAGGTAGAAGGTAGAAAGTTCCTGGTCGAGGTTCCGCTGGTGTGTTTGTGAGGATCTGTTCTTGGATGTGTAGGGGTAGCTCCTTGACAATCTTGTTCAGTTCTTTTTTGTATGCTTGTGTGGGGTCTGAGTCCAATTTCATGTAAAAGGCAGTATTGGAAAGTTGTCTGTGGGCCTCTTGGATGTAATCAGTTTTGTTCATGATGACAACAGCTCCACCCTTGTCTGCCTCTTTAATTATAATGTCTGGGTTGTTCCTGAGATTTTCTATGGCTCTCCTTTCAGCATGGTTTAGATTTTGTTGTAAGTGATGGTGTTTTCTGGTCACATCCGTTTGGATTCTGTGGCGGAAGCAGTCGATGTACAGATCTAGTGTGGTATTGCGTCCATCAGGAGGGGTCCACGTGGAGTCCCTTTTTGTGTAACATCTTTTCGGTGGTGGTTGGTGGTCGATGTTCTGTTCATTAATGCGTTTGGAGGGTGATGGTTGTTCCCCAGTAAGTTGAGAGGTGTTGTGTTGTGGGGATGTAGTTTGTTCTACTTTGTCTTGTTCTTCTTTGTGATGAAAATACTCCTTCAGGCGTAAACGGCGGAAAAATGCTTCCAGGTCCCCGCAGAACTGAATCATGTGTGGGGATTTAGCAGGGCAGAATGATAGACCCCGTGAGAGGACGGATTCCTCAGCCGGATTCCTCACTGTGTCAATTTAAGATCATATTGGCATACCCTCCAACACTTCTCTGATGAAAATAGGGACTAATAATAATAATAATAATAATAATAATAATAATAATAATATTTATACCCCAGCCATCTGACTGAGTTGCCCCAACCCCTCTGGACAGCTTCCAACATATATGAAAACCTAGTAAAACATTAAACATTGAAAAACTTTCCTATACAGGGCTGTCTTCAGATGTCTTCTAAAAAATTGTGTAGTTACTTATCTCCATGGCTCGAGGGTCACATACCCTTCATCATTTCTGAAATGAGTATAGGGACATCCTAAGGAAAAGAGGGAAATTATGGGATCATATCAGAAAGCGGGGTGACTTTTGTAAATCCAGGACTGTCCCTGGAAAATAGGGACACTCAGAGAGTCTGTAATGGATCCTCAATGGAGTATGAAGACATAACGGAGTCACACATTAGGATTTTTGCTTTCTTTCCTTCAGGCTACATGTGTACCCAGGGCTAATCCATGACATTTTGCTGTCTGAAGTGACAGCCAATATGGAACCCCTCTCCATATGGGACTGGAAGTAGAACCTTTCTTCCATACAGACAACACTAGATAGCCACTGCTCCTGAGGCAGCAGGCTAGTTTAGCACTCCAAGAGCCAGTGTAGTGTAGTGGTTAAGAGCGGTAGACTCATAATCTGGGGAACCGGGTTCGTGTCTCCACTCCTCCACATGCAGCTGCTGGGTGACCTTGGGCTAGTCACACTTCTCTGAAGTCTCTCAGCCCCACCTACCTCACAGGGTGTTTGTTGTGGGGGAGGAGGGGAAAGGTTTCAAGTGTATCTGAAGAAGTGTGCATGCACACGGAAGTTCATACCAAAATAAAAACTTAGTTGGTCTTTAAGGTGCTACTGAAGGAATTTTTTTATTTTGCTTCGACTCAGACCAACACGGCTACCTACCTGTAACTGGGAAAGGAGATTGTTAGCCGCTTTGAGACTCCTTTGGGTAGTGATAAAGCGGGATATCAAATCCAAACTCCTTCTTCTTCTTCTTGTGTTGCATATGCAGCTTGGTCCTTCAACAAGACAACAACAAGATGGACCAAGAGCAACCGCCAAATACTGCTGTTGCTTCATCCAGCATTTTCTGTCTGAGGCACTCGCCTCACTCTGGCTAATGATAGGGCCAGCCCCGCCTGCACCTTTTTCCATTTGAGACTGCAATGCCATACGATCTCCAGTGTTGTAAACAAAACCTCCCCTTTTCCCCTTATGGGGTACCCAAGAGCCCGTAGAGAGTCCTTAAGTGGGTTCCCTATCGGCAGGAGAAAATAACAGAGGCCAACCAGAGAATATTGAAAAGCAAAGCAGCTAGTAAACCTGATTTTTATTAAACTGTTGCAACAGGGTCCTCACTCACCACAAGCAGAAGGGAGGAGGAACACAGAACAAAGGTGTGCCAGCCCTTATATAGACTTTTGAAATTGCCCACCCTCAAACTCAAGACCACCCCCAGAAACATCATACATACGTCACAGAAGGAGGTGGTCTCCAGCAAAATCCTGTCTGGCAGAAAACCCGTCAATGGTCACTGATTGGATCACCCGGGCAGCCTGGCCATTCTTTTGTCATGATAAATACTTAATTCCTGAGCCAGGTCACAGGCTCACCCTATTCACACCTTAAATGTGCACTTAAGGCAGGATTTGTGAGACAATGGGGAGGTTTTTTCATTTCCTCCCTCCTTGCAGTGAAGCATTGGGTCAGTTTGGGAGAGTCAAAATAGTTTCAGGACTGTCGTCCTGTACTGTTTCAGACATATGGTTTAAATATTTATGTATGTGTTTGCCTTGTACATTTAATTTATATGTTTGAGACCTTAAATTCTTATAACACCAGCAATGTCCCCCTGCAATCTTTCATTTCACCCTGTAACTGAGATTGTTTCAGATGGAAGGATTGAACTGGGAAATGGGAAACGGAACAGCAGGTGTCCACTCGCTGCTGAAAAAAACGACAAACTGAAAGGAAGCCCAGGATGGAGGGGAGGAAGAAGAGAAATGATAGTTTGCCATCTAGACAAAAACACTCTGGTTCTAAACACAACACGTCGCTTTCCCACACTTTTCAAAATAAGTGTTGTTAAAGCAAGGCGGGAGGAGGGAATCGAGCTTCTTTGAGTACAATTCCACCCTCAAAACAGGGACTGTCTTGTTATCATATAGGAGTAGAAGCTCTGGCAGAAGAAAAAGGATCTTAAGAAAACAAAACACCTACCTAAAGTAGAGGTTTGTCCCATTAGCTCACAATGCCATCAATCCAAAGCGATTTGGGAAAGTACTGGAATAAAAATCAAAGATTACCTTTCTTTTGCTATTGCACTTGTGCAATGTTTTGAAAGGGAGCTTGCACACTTCCCTGTGTGGGGAATGAGCCACATCTCCCCCTCCCCTTTTCTTAAGGGACAGAAGGCCATTCACAAATATAATAGTATTGAATGCTGCCTACATTCTGCAAGCTGTCACTGCATCATCTGTTTGAAGCCTGCAAATGGAGAGAACATATACTGTACTGTCCTCCATTCGGTTGCAAGCATGGTTCGACTTGCTCTTGGCTAGAGCACTGCTGGCTATTTATGCATTTATTTGTTTATTTAGGTGGCCAATAGTGTTTCCCAATAGCATAATTAAAATGTGATTAAGGGTATCATATTTGCTCCTGCTTCTGGGTCTGCGAGTGCGGTGCTTCCTGGTTGGGCAGGCCATTCAGCGGTTGCTGTTCTTCCTTGCTTGCAGAAGGTCCCAGGTCCAATTCCTGACGTGTCCATTCAAAAGGACCCCACAGAGTGTGCCTGGGAAAGGACGTACCTTAAGGTTGCGAAGAACCCCTGCCAGCCGGAGCAGATCAGTCGTAGCCAAGATGGCGGCCTCCAGATGTTGGACTACAGCTCCCACAATCCCTAAGCGCAGCTCGTATAATCCAACATTCATGGAGGGAAGCACAGCAGCCACCCATAGAGTAGTCAGCAATTTTGGGCTAGATAGCACTCTAAGGCAGCTACAGGGTCTTCGTATGTTGAGGTATGGCCAATGTGTGCCTAGCTGCAACTACTTCAAAAGACAACTGAAAGCACAGGTCCAGTTTAAAGTGAGGAAGGTATTTATTTCCTCTTCTCTTGTAGAAAGGTAAATACATAAGTATTAGATTCCTTGTGGTAAAAAGGTTGCCAGAGGGTTGATAACAAACGGCAAACAGGTAAAGACCCGAACCTTCACTCAAAACTACAGCTTCTCCAACATGATTGACACTGATGTGTGTCAGCTCAGGGATGTGTTACACAAAGTTGTACATTTGTTCTTCAGTTTGCCTCTGGAGTACCGTATATTCCGGCGTATAAGACAACTGGGCGTATAAGACGACCCCCAACTTTTCCAGTTAAAATATAGAGTTTGGGATATACTCGCCGTATAAGAAATATGACCCGGCATTTAAGACGACCCTCGACTTTTCAGAAGATTTTCCTGGTTTAAAAAGTAGTCTTATACGCAGGAATATACAGTAATTTTGATGGTAATAACTTCTCATCACTCTCATCTCTATTGCATTTTGGACCAAGGTTCTGGCTTATAACCTGCTCCCAGGATTCAGATATAAAGAAAAAGTAATGGCCCCAATAAACCGATTTTTTTTTTTGAATGCATTATCTGTTTTAAAAATTGGTGCAGGGGGACAAACGTGATGTTCTTCCAAATACTAGATATTTCCATCATGTTTTCAGTAACCATCTGGTGAGCTCTCGGCCCTCTGTGACATTACAATTCACCACAAGAAATTCTTAATGTTGTAGACACTAGACAAGAGATCCATACATCTTCTGAACTCCCTAACCCAGACCTAACACTGGTACAAGGAAAAATATGACTATTGTGGCATTTGAAAATGGCCAGAGTGTTGAACTAGGACCTGAAAGACTAGGGTGCACACGCCTAGTCAGCCACAAGGTTCACCTTGGGCCAGTCACAATCTTTCAGCCGAACCTACCTCACAGGGCTGTTGTTTTTGAGGATAAAGTGGGGAGGAAGGGAACAATATATGCCACCTCGAGCTCCTCAGAAAAAAGGTGGGATAGAAATGCAATAATATACACATGCATCTCTACACCACAATGGAGATGAAGCATCAAATGTTCCCTTTAAAATACTTCCTCCACCTAAAAACCTACAGGGTCAGAGAAAAATCTAGGCTAGAATAACTTTTCTTTTTGCTATTCTATCATACCATCAGCTTACCTTCCAAGTTCCGGACTGCAGAATCCGGGACTGGCAGCCATTTTACACCGGAAGTTGCGTCGATGTAACTTCCGGTGTTGCTTTGCCCTTCTATGGGCACCCAAAATGGCCGTCGCCAGCTTCAAAAGTCGCTTGTACGCATGTCAGGAAGTGTGCCGACGCAACTTCCGGTGTCGTTTCGCCCATCTATGGGCACCAAAATGGCCGCCGCCAACACCGGAAGTCACGTCTATGCACTTCCGGACATGCGCAGATGCGACTTTTGAAGCTGGCGGCGGCCATTTTTTTTGCCCATAGAAGGGCAAATCGGAAAGAAAAAAAATGGCCGCCGGCAGGAGAAAATAATGGAGAAAAACGGGAGACAAAGTGATACGGGGGACCACCGGGAAAAGGTAAGAAAAAAGGGGTTTTCCCGGGGAAAACGGGAGACTTGGCAGCTATGTACCATCAGCCGTACATTTATCAAGGTGCATTCTGAAGTGCTTCGTCCCAGGAAGACATCTAGCACGGTGGAACGGTCTCCCTCAGAAGGTTGCGGACTCTCCTTCCTTGGAGGGTTTTAAGCAGAGGTTGGGTGGCCACCTGCCATGGATGCTCTAGCTGAGATTCCTGCATTGCAGGGGGTCAGAGTTGGTCCCTTCCAACTCTACAATTTAATGATCCTGTGAATGCGCAGGTATCCCTCTGCTGACGCTTAGACACTTTGTTTCCTCAAGCTCAGACTGCTTTTGCTTCTGCAGCGGTTGCTGGCTCCTCCGTAAGATCAGAGCAACCCATTTTGCCAGTTAATGAATTAATTAATTACCCATTCATCCTTAATTGAATATTTTTAAAGCAACGGAATCCATCCATGCACTGATGTTACTTAGCACTCTTCGGGTTAGCGCATCACACGTCGTGGAGCAATGCAAAAGAGCCTTCCCCAAGTGCTTTGTTTCCCAGCTGCTAATTTAATCAACTTGCCAGGATACACGGGAAGTAATATAAAGGGGCAGAGGCTGGGAAGGAATGCAGATAGAGAGATATCTGCGGGGTGATATAAATTCATGGGGTATAAACTTTTAGGGCAGTCTTAAATTTGTTTTCTTTAATAAAATTTCTCCAATAAAATCTTTGAGGTACAAAGAGAATGAATGGTTGTTGTTGTTTTTTTAACTAAAGCATATTCACACACACTGGTTAAAATTTTAACCAGTTTGTTTAAAAAAGTTTGGCCATAACACTGGCTTGGTCTTGATCCTATTAATGCCATGTTGAGCCATTTTTAGCTAAATCTGCCCTGTTCTTCTATGATACTTGGGTTTTTTTGGTTTTGTTTTTTTTTGAGTAGGATGAAGTAGCCATGAGGATTAAGGCCTGATCCTAAAAAGCAGGTGCATTTAAAAAACAACAACACCTGACGTATTTGTTTTAAAATGTCATATAATGACTATGCAGCTCACTAACCTCTTGCCTGCAGGATTTCAGCAGATAATAACTGGTCGAGTAATTTCTCCATCATTTACTTAGCACCTTCTGGCTGGAAGGATTCCACAGTGTTTTAGAAAGATGGTGCCCATTAACAGAGGTTTCATTCTTCACTTTTATTCCCCCTGCATAAAAGTTATCACATTTGCAGAACAGTTTTCTCCTCCTCCGCCAGGTAAACTTTCTTGCATTCAAAGCCTGAGATACATTTTTTTTTTTTTGCTTTGCAGAAGGAAGCTACCCTGTGATTCATTGCTCTAAAGGATTTGCTGACAGATGACTCTGGTCAGGCTAGAAAGTGAAGACCTCTGAGAAGTCCCCTGTCATTTTAGCCAAACTGCCTAAGCTGCAGTGAAATAGATTAGCCATCCCTCAAGATGCTATAACAATAGTTGGGTTCCCAGTGGACTCCTCTGGCATGCTGTGCTGCTGTTGCTGTTTTTAACAGATTTCACCAAAATATTCTAGAGAAGGAAGCATCTAGTGTTAAAAACCAAGCCTTTTTGAAATGTTTATTGTTCGTGTCGATGAAGTTTCTGTTATATAAAGAACTGACAGTGTTAGGACTTATCCAGGCAATCAAAAAATACCTTCTCCAACTGAATTTTAGCCGTTATATTAGTTCTGATATCCACTTTGTAGAGTAGGATATCCACTTTGGGGGAGGAAGAGGGACGCGAATCCGGGCTGCAGGATAACTACAGTTCCCCCCACATCCCTTTAAAAGGTAAAGCCTACACCAGGGATGGAAAAGCTCAGGTTTGGGGGCTAAATGCCTCTCTGGCTGGTCCTCAGGACCCTCCTCAGGCCTCATGCCCTCCTCAGCCAACCGCATCCCTCCCTGTTCCTGCTTAGCATCTTCATAAAGTGTTTTTGCCAGACTGGAATGTGTCTGTGAACTCTGATAATGTTTCTTGCTTGCCTGCATGGAGGATAGAAAGGGGTACATGAATGCATAGCGGCCAAGTCTCCCGTATTCCCCGGGAAACTCCCGTTTTCCCAGCCATTCCCAGCTGGAAAAACGGACTTTTTTTGTTTTCCCCTGGTTTACTTACCGGCCGGGGGAGGCTCCTTCTGCGCATGTCTGGAGTCTCTGGACATGCGCAGAAGCAATTTCTGGCGCAGCGGCCATTTTGGAACTGGGCGGAGCATGCTCAGAAGCGGCTTTTGATGCTGCTCTGCCCAGTTCCAAAATGGCTGCAGCGCGACTTCCGGCACGGCGGCCATTTTGGAACTGGGCAAAGCAGCATCGAAAGTGGCTTCTGAGCATGCTCCGCCCAGTTCCAAAATGGTGGCAGCACTACTTCCGGTCTGCCGATCCCTTATTTTTCCGGCAGGAACTTGGCAGGTATGTGAATGTGTGCAGAAACACCAGGGAGATCTTTCTGGCAGTAAGAGCTGTTCGACTGTGGAACGGTCTCCTTCGGGAGGCTGTGGCCTTTCCTTCCAGAATGTGGCAGCTAGACTAGTGACTGGGAGTGGCCGCCAAGACCATATAACACCAGTCCTGAAAGACCTACATTGGCTCCCAGTACGTTTCTGAGCACAATTTGAAGTGTTGGTGCTGATCTTTAAAGCCCTAAACGGCCTCGGCCCAGTAGACCTGAAGGAGCGTCTCCACCCCCATGGCTCCGCCCGGACACTGAGGTCCAGCGCCGAGGACCTTCTGGTGGTTCCCTCACTGTGAGAAGCAAAGTTACAGGGAACCAGGCAGAGGGCCTTCTCGGTGGTGGCGCCTGCCCTATGGAACGCCCTCCCATCAGATGTCAAGGAAGTAAACAACTATCTGACTTTTAGAAGACATCTGAAGGAAACCCTGTTTCATACCTGCCAAGTCTCCCGCTGAAAAATGTGGGATCAGCAGCGGCGCGGCACCGCATAGAAGCAACTTTTGGGGCCGCATTTCCCATGTGTGGGCACTGGAAATCGGGCAGAGCGGCACTGGAAGTTGCCGGCCCCAGGCATGCGTAGAAGCGACTTCCGGTGCCGCTCTGCCCGATTTCCAGTGCCCACACATGGGAAGAGTGGCACCCAAAATGGAGGCTCCCTGGCAGGTAGGAAATCCGGGGGATTTCCAGGATTTTTCTCCATTTGAGAGAACAGCGGGAAACGGATTAAAATCCGGGGTTTCCCGTGAAAAACGGGATACTTGGCAGCTAAGCCCTGTTTAGGGAAGTTTTCTAATGTTTGATGTTTTATCGTGTTTTTAATATTCTGTTGGGAGCCGCCCAGAGTGGCTGGGGAAACCCAGCCAGATGGGTGGGGTATAAGTAATAAATAATAATAATAATAATAATAATAATAATAATAATAATTCATCATCATCATCATCATCATGACGTTGGGTGGCTATCTGTCAAGGATGCTTTAGCTGAGATTCCTGCATTGCAGGGCATTGAACTAAATGACTCTCGAGGTCCCTTCCAATCCTACAGTTCTGTGTTTCTTTGATTCTACCCTACAGGACAAAGGTAAAATGTACATTCCTTGCTCTGCCTGCTCTTGCCTCTGACCCCATCCGCCATCTACATGTGTGCCCCAAAAGTTTGCCCGGAAAGGTATGCGGCCCTCCAGCTTAGTCTAAAATATATATTGAGGTGTGTTTGATATTCACATGAGCGAAACATTTGTGATTTTTATGTGATGACATATGTTTTGAAAAACATATTGTTTATAATCAGATCTCTCTCCCCCCCCTCTCTCTTCCCATTTGTATGCTGCTTTTCTCCCATAATCAAAGCAAGGCAGGTAACATTCAGTACCAGCTGGTGTATCATCATAGGTGGGGTACCCTGCTCTCTACCAGCTTCCAAACATGGGGGTTGGGGAGGGGAATTCATCCCAGTGGCAGGAGTGGCAGGTTGGATGAGGCTGGGGGGTTACGCATGCAGCACCCATCTGCACGTTTTGCATCTGCTGTCAGAGGCAGTAATGCTTCTGAAGGCCAGTTGTTGGAAATGGCAGGAGGGGAGACTACTGTCGCACTCAGGTCCTGTTTGCAGGCTGCCCATAGGCACCTGGTTGGCCATTGTGGAAACAGGGTTCTGGACTACATGGGCCACTGGTCTGGTTAGGTTCCTACCCAGTTTTTGATACGTAGAAGCCTGGTTCCACACCTGAAAGATCCCTAGCTAGATTGAGGTGCTCATATATCACGCATTCTGGTGTCTCCATCAGGGACTGGGCAGAGGAGGAATGGTGGAGACCGCCTCCCCAGCCTGACCCTTCCAGAGAAGAAGGAGACAGTTCAGAATTACAACAGAGGTTTGAGGGAGATCACAGCTCAGAGGCGGATGAGGGGGAAAACTGGGAAATAATGGGAGAGGAGGAAGAAGAAGCAACAACAGAGGGGGGACGGCTGACGGACACAGTGTCTTTAGAAAGCATTCCAGACCCACCCTCTCCCAGAACCCGGCGGGCCTTGAAAGTAGGAGAGCAGAGAGCTCAGAGACAGAGGGCACATCCCAGCATCCGTAGTGATGACGCATAATAGGAGAGAGGGAGGGGGTGGAGACTCACTCGGAGCAATGCCATTACTCCAACAGGCTGCATTTCTAAGCATTCTAAGCATTTCTAAGCCTCTCTCTCTGTGAATATTGAATAAAAAGCATTGGTAAGAACTTTCCTTGTCTTATCCATTCCTGGCAACCTACCAAGGGGGTTGGATCCTCTGGCTCTTAACAGAGCAGTTGTTGTTGTTGTTGTTGTTTTAAAAAAGACCATTCTAGTGTACTCTAGTGCCCCAATGAAAAATCTTTGAGGTATGTTGTTGTTTTGCCTGAATATCTAATTACCCAGACCCAGAAAAAAGACAATGTAATTTTCAAAGGAGAATTGTTTATAATTGTTTTTTAAAATTATTTTAATAAGTTTTGATGGTATTTTGTCATTTCTGTAGTGTTGTAAACTGGCCAGAGGATCGAGTTAATGTGTGACATATAAACACAATGAATAAATATAGCAGTCAAGTAGTCCAAGGCATTGCTCCCTTTTCTATGCTCTGAAAGGCCAACTGTTAAATTTTCTTATCTATTGCAGCCTTCCATGTCAACATTTTTATTTGATTTTAGAGCTGCTCGCTCAGATTGGTGTCTCTGCCGCCTGTCGCCTCCAGTCCGCCTGTCATCTTCTCCAGCAAAGAGCCGAGTGTTAACAAGCTCAGTTTGCTTCCACCTAAACTTTGACAATCTCAGGTGGCGGCCAGCTTGACTCTCCTTAGAAGGTGCCTTCAGAGAAATCTTACTGAATGCCTAATAGGTTCCCCAGTTCCATTTAATGCCATTTTGATTGGCATTTGGCTTGTGGGCGTAAAACTCATGTTTTGCACTGGGGCCCCAGGGAGCAATGAATGCCTAGGAAGGGCAAGCGTGGTAATTATATTGCGAAGTGAATTCAGAGGATAATTACTGTCCCTTGACTTAACCAGAATTGGAAGGTAACTTTCTTGGAAATGGGATGCCCTCTGAAAAGTCCTGCTATTGGTATATATCTAAACTGCATTCCTTCCATTACCAAAAAAATTGTTATAGCAGTTCCTATGGATTGTATTGAACTAGATAGAGCAGAGGGTGATACGTAAAGCCTGGTTCCACACCTGAAAGATCCCTAGCTAGACTGAGGTGCTCAAAAACACACATTCTGGTGTCTCCTTCAGGGACTGGGCAGAGGAGGAATGGTGGAGACCGCCTCCCCAGCCTGTATTGAACTAGATAGAGCAACAACAACAGTGAATATTGATTGTGTTCACTGGAATGATTTCCATTCTGGACATGGTATGAATATAAGCAACAGTCAGAAATTACCACTTCCATTTCCATTTCAGCCAGAATTCTCTGCTATCTGTAATCCCAAAGTTAGGGTTGGGGTGGCAAAGTTTCAAAAAATAAAATAAAAATTGACGTAGGGTTGTCTTACTTAATTTTCATATGATGACGTGACTGAGTGGGCTATTTTTCTTTGCCTTTGCGAAACCCATACAGGGCCGTCTCAAGCCGGTTGGGCGCCCTGGCGCCGTGGTGCGGAGATCGCTCTGGCACCCCCACCCTTGTGGGCGGGCGCAGCGCGCAGCATGGCTTCCGTGCGCCTTTGTCGCACAGCGCCCTTCTGCTGGCCCGCCGCCCTGGCGCCCCGCGCCAGCGAGACTACCCCTAGAGCCGGGCCTGAACCCGTATGTGGTTCATCTCCCAGCTTCCGGCTGCATTTAAAATTAAAATTAAATACCTTGTGTGTTCACTGCAGCCTCCCAACAGCATGAACCAGGCAGAGGGCCTTCTTGGTAGTGGTGCCTATTGAGGAAAACATCCCCTCAGATTTCAAGGAGATAAAAAAACGATACAACTTTTTGTAAAGGGAAGTTTTTAATGTTACATTATGCTTTTATGTATGTTGGAAGCTGCCAGAGTGGCTGGGGCAACCCAGTCAGATGGGTGGGGGGTACAAATTTGTTTGTTTGTTTCCAGGGCCCAGCTGGAAGGCTGCAGAGAAGGCCATGGGATGATGGCATGATGTTTAATCCTGAGTCTTCCTGCTCTGTCTTACCTTGCTGTAGAGGGAGGTCCCTGGCAGTTTGACTGGGGTTACTTTAGTTGGCCTTAGGCTATCTCAGAGTCCTTTTTAATGAAAATTCAGCTGTGAAACGTTTAGGGCAAATTCAACTGCTTATACCTCCAAATCACATCTGGATGATATTACAGTATCCTAAGGGAAGCTGTTTGCAAATTAGAAGAATAAAACAAGACGTTATTAAGGATGAAGGAAAATGCTCAAAATCTTTTTCCTCCTGTACCTTCTTACTAAAGATATAAAAACTGTAAACACTTATCTAGGAACTGTGGAGATCTTTGAGAGGAAATGTTAATTTGATAGTTTAAGTAGAACAACCTAATTTTGCAGAGACACCTGCTAATGTGCCATGATTTAACAAAGTAAATTTGGAAAGGAAATATTGGCCCATCTACACACACACACACACACACACACACACACACACACACACTCTATTAAATATCTCTGAATCAATATGAAATAAATTGGCCTGTGCCAATTCCAATTTATCTCCTTTATTAATTGGCTCTTAAAGGTTTCTCAAATCAACAAAAGGTATGAAACATTTTTGCAATGCAGAGTGGCCTACTGCTCTGAGCAACATCTCTGGGGGTGCTGAGACGTTCTCCTGCACAAACCCTTTAAATGAATTGGAGCCACTCAGAGAACTATCAATAGAGGGGAATTATTGTATGTCAGGAGGCACTGCAGTTGTGGGGGGGGGGGCGTTGTGCTTGGTGGTTGGGCACAGAACTGCAGTTTGGTACAGCAGCCCCCACCCCACCCCGTGCAGGCTGATCATTGGTCCCTTCTAGACAGGAAGAGGCGGTGGTGTCAACAAAATATTGGGGTGGGGGCCCCAGGTAAACCCCACCCCACATAATCAATAACAAGATGTGGCATGCACACACCATTTGAATGGCAACACCCATCAACTTTGGGGGTTCTGGCCCCCTCAAACTTTTTTTGTGGGAATGTTAAGGATTGTAGGAAAGGATATACTAAATAAGTGTTATCGTTCCTTCACTCACGGTAGTAAGCGATGTAGCAGAGCAGATTCCCCTCAATATACTGTAACTGGAAGCTATTTTGCAGATTTCTTTGAATTTCTTAGTTAAGATTATTCCCAGTGTCCCCTTAAAAGAACAAAGGCACAAGAGTCTTTATGAGTAAAGCAGGGGTCCCCAAACTAAGGCCTGGGGGCTGGATGTGGCCCAATCACCTTCTAAATCCGGCCCACAGACGCTCCGAGAATCAGCATGTTTTTACATGAATAGAATGTGTCCTTTTATTTAAAATGCATCTCTGGGTTATTTGTGAGGCCGCCTGCCTGGTGTTTTTACATGAGTAGAATGTCTCCTTTTATTTAAAATGCATCTCTGGGTTATTTGTGGGGCATAGGAATTCGATCATTTTTTTTCCTTCAAAATATAGTCCGGCCCCCCACAAGGTCTGAGGAACAGTGGACCGGCCCCCTGCTGAAAAAGTTTGCTGACCCCTGGAGTAAAGTAACAAAAAGTTTACTCACATTTCAGTTCACGAGATGTCCCTGAAAGGCAGGCTTTATTTAGTGGTTACATAAAAAAAATTTGAAGTTCATCTCATATGGAGACTGAACTCATGTGCTGCTGGCTGAGTGCCAGCAGACAGCAAAATTACCATATTTTCCTGTGTATAAGATGATATTTTTTCCTTAGAAATCATAGGCAAAAATTGTGGGTTGTCTCATACACGGAAAGCGGAGGAGGGGGCGGGCGATTGGTGTCAGCAGCCAGCAGGAGATTGGCAGTGTCGATTGTGTGTGTGATTGTTTGCTTCGTGAAAGCGTGCTGATGCTTGGCTGTTGCTGTGTCAATTGGGCGGGCTATTTATGGCATTGGCGAGGCATGTGTGCAATCTTCTGTTTTTTCGTTGAGTGTGTGCTTTTGGTGGCGAGCGTGCAGACGATTGGTGGCCGCGATGATGCATGCGGTTTGCATTGGCGGGCAGTGTGTAGAGAGATTGGCGGCAGTCACCTCCTCCCCAAAAAGCTGAACAACTTTGGGCATCCCCCCCCCCATATTATTATTATTTGCGGTCCCAAAGAAGGAAGGGGCTCGTCTTATACATGGGGACGTGTTATGCACAGAAAAATACGGTGCATTAAGATTACAAAATGGCTGCAGGAGAGCAGCATGGCAGTAAGAGAGAGAATAAGAAAAGAAAAAGAAAAAACAGACTGAGAAAATGGCTCCGTGACTTGGCTCTTTTATATAGTCAGCCAGAGCCATGCCCATCTCCCAGATCCATAGCTGCCAAGTCTCCCGTATTCTCTGGGAAACCCGCGTTTTTCTAGCTGTTCTTATGGGAATGTTAGGGATGTGGATTAGGATATATTATTAGATAGATCCTATCCAAGCTTGTGTTAGCAAGCTTCCAATATCAGCAGAGTGACATTCCCCTTTTGTGCGCAGCAAAGCATGTGCGTTAGATTCGCTAGAATCTCTATAACAATATTACACTTTATAGTTCAATATTACACTTCCTGGCAAAGGTCCCCTTTGTCCCTCTTAAAAGAAATACACAACACAGTGTTTATAAAATAAGATAGAGTTTACTTACAGTTTCATCCTGAGTTACAGCATAATCTCAGAAAGGCAGGCTTGCTTAGAAAAGTTACAAGTATATATACATCTAGAGACTACTTAGTAAAGTAAGACTCCATTTGGTCTCACTCTTGGCTGCAGGCCTAGAGTGAGAACCATGCTAACTAGAGATTCTCTGGAGATGTGTCCTCATCGAGGGAGGAAGTAGCTAAGAGAGAGAGTGATTGCAGGCTAGGGCTTTTGTCTAATCCAACTCATTTGCATGTCTGAGGGAACAGGAACTGACCTGTAGTCAGGTGTCCCTCCAGGTGAGTTCCTGTTAGTGGACACTCTAGGAACTGTTGTGACTTGTCTGCCCCAGTGTTCCATCCCACAGTTCTCAGCTGAAAAACGGATTTTTTTTTGTTTTCCCCCGGTTTATTCTGGCGCGGTGGCCATTTTGGAACTGGGCAGAGCATGCACAGAAGCGACTTTTGATGCAGCTCTGCCCAGTTCCAAAATGGCTGCAGTGCGACTTCTGACACGGCGGCCATTTTGGAACTGGGCAAAGCAGCATCAAAAGTCGCTTCTGAGCATGCTCCACCCAGTTCCAAAATGGCGGCAGCGCTACTTCTGGTCTTCTACTTCCGGTCCGGTCCCTTATTTCTCCCACAGCAACTTGGTAGGTATGCCCAGATCACATGCAGGGGAAGGATGCTCCAGACTAGTGGGACAGGAAGTTACACTGGCTGGATGTCCCCGTGCCTGTGTCCACTCTAGGAAAATAAGGAATGTTGCACTTGACTGTCCAATGGATTACATTCCACATTTGGGGGGACGGGGGATGGAAGAGACCTCAGCCCTTAGGAATTGGCTCCAAGGGGAAGAACTATAAAAAGCTTCCTGTTTAGCTGGGATCTTGCCTGGCAAATCTGTGGTCTCCTCAACCCTGCTGAGTTCTCCAGCTGTAATTCAAAGTCTGGTCTCTCAGCACTGAATCTTGTCTCTGTTTTGACTTGTTCACATGACTCCTGGCTCCCACTTTCCTGTCCCTGGCCAATGGCTCAGTCCCTTATATAATCCTATTGGATCACCAGAGTGGCAGAAATTGCGGAGATTTATGGCTAGTGAATTGTGTAAGAAGAGGGAGCCAAAGTGAAGATAATAAATAACCCTGGATCTTTCTCTGAATTTTTATATGAATAATAACAAATCTGGCAGGAACCATAACTTCAGTTCTACAGAAGATTTTAGCCGTTATACTACTGTTCCTCCATGTAAAAAAAATAAATAAAACTTATAATTCAGTACCGGAGGAAAACAAAATATGAAAAGTCACAGCAACAGAAAATGTGACAAATAGCTTGGTACCAAATGTTATACATCATAGGTGTAATCCTGTGGAGTAGGCCCCCACTGAACTCAGTGTGATTTGCTTCTGAGTAGAAATGCTTAGAATTGCCCTGTTGTTAGTTGCCGTTTTTTAACTATAACTAAACAAATACTAGGAGGGACCCAGGTGGCGCTGTGGGTTAAACTACAGAGTCTAGGGCTTGCTGATCAGAAGGTCGGCGGTTCGAATCCCTGCAACGGGGTGAGCTCCCGTTGTTCGGTCCCAGCTCCTGCCAACCTAGCAGTTCGAAAGCACATCAAAGTGCAAGTAGATAAATAGGGACCGCTCCAGCGGGAAGGTAAACGGCGTTTCCGTGCACTGCTCTGGTTCTCCAGAAGCAGTTTTGTCATGCTGGCCACATGACCCGGAAGCTGTCTGCGGACAAACGCCGGCTCCCTTGGCCTATAGAGCGAGATGAGCGCCGCAACCCCAGAGTCGGACACGACTGGACCTAATGGTCAGGGGTCCCTTTACCTTTTAAACAAATACTAAGGCAATGGCCTGAAATTGAACAAAAACAACTAGCTCTCACACGGATTCATCATCTGTTAAAAGAAGGATAATTTATTGAGTATTGATACATGCAAACAAGACAATTCTTCATAAGAGGGAATAAAATGGAACAGGAATAAAGATTCTAATTTTCTAACACTTAAAAAAGTGGGGAATAAATTTCCCTTTGAGCTGTTTCATAACCTATTTTGTTTGTTTTGCAATTAAAATGTTCCATTAAAATTCTGCCATAAAAACCACCTGTAGGAACTTTCTGTAGACTTACGTAGTGGTCCTTAGCCTTTGGCCTTGACACATAATCAAATGTGGAATCAGTTGGTATTACAAACAAAATATATCCTCAAGTAAATGTATTAAAAGCTGATGATATGCTGAAGTCTGACAATAATAAATTCAGTGTCAAACCCAATGGAAATTATTAATGTTTAAACACAAAAATCTTGTAGTTTCTCATAGACCTTGCATCATTTTTACAGCAATTATAGCTCTCTTTGCTGATGCTGCCAGTTTTGGATGTACAAAAATTGCAATAGTAAGTTCCGCATAGCATGAGGTTCTGTTTGAAATGAATCCCTTCAAAGCTGTCACAAACCCTTGTCTTCACTAAGGTCAAGACACATGACAATTTAGCACTTTGGAAGACCAATAAATTTTATCACATTGTGACAGAGAACATGGAAACTGAGGATGATTTTTAAAGGGCCAACACGTACAGATTTCAAAACACGAAATGAAACAAATGTAGTCATGTTGGTCCAAGGGGTGGGGAAAATCCAAGGTGACATAGTTTATTAAGGTGGAATCTAGACACATATTTAAAAATGCTGTGAAAATACTTTTTTAAAAAAACGTTTTGAAAAATATATTGAATTTGCCATAAGCTCACCATTGCCACCTAGTGTCACATTTTTATAATGCACTTAAAACACACTTAAAATGTTATAGTCGCCTTTGCCTGGACTTAACCATCCAGGGGTCCTTTACCTTTATCTTACAGATTGATAAGTTCCTGGCTAACTGGTTCTCCCACTTACAGCACTTCCATCTTCTCTGGAAACTGACCAAACTGACCTCCAAGTTCCAGTCTAAAAGTTTCACAGCCTTCCTGGGATAAGTTGGTGGAATTAGAGGAAGAGCTGAGCATCATCTGCAAACTGATAACATTTCATCCCAAACCTCTGGATGGCTTCTCCCTGCAGCTTCATATAGATAGCAAAGTCTGGGAAGCAGAATGGAACATTGAGAGACCCTCCAGAAGGATGAAAACTGCTAGACCACTGTTCCACCAACCCCAAGTCAGATAGATGATTCAGGAGGCTGCTATGTTTGATAGCAAATGCTAGACCTCTATCACAGATTCTTACCTTTAGTTTACTAACGCTGAAGAAAAACATTTTTGGCTCCAGTCCCCAAAACGTTTTCCCCTGATACAGGTTTGGTGGCTAGAGGACTCTGTTGGAGTGATTTATTTGTTTTGATTGATGACGGGCAATTTCCCTTGACGTGACCTAGTATTAGCTTGCTAATTACGGACTTTCTCGGTAAGTGCTGTTTTCCTGGAGTTCTCTCCCTGCATGTAATGTTGGTGAATTCTGGGCACTGATGAGGCTGCAGTTAATGTTGTGCCCCCTGGAAATTGTAGCCCTTAGCACCTCTGTGATTGAATGCCACTTGAGATTCAATTTAAGTGACATCGAGAGTTAAAGGTGCAATGAATCAATAGATTAAATGTGTTCCTCAATCAATAAGTGCAACTGATGTCTAGTAACTCTAGACCTGAAACTTGGAAGGGACTATCGGTTATTGAAGCCACATGGAAACATTGGCTCCTTTCTCCCTGAACTAGTCTTGATGCAGACAAATTAAGAAATGACTCCCCATTCCAGTTTTTATCCAGTGACAGCACATAGTTTATCTTTCAATATCAATTTCCCAAAGGAGAGTCTTCGACCTGAAATCATTGTCAGCATCCCTCTTGTATCTCAGTCATCCAAAATACTGATGGACTTTGAACTTACTTTGGCTTGCTGTTACCATAGGGAAGGTGTTCTATTCCAAAGTTTGATTAAACTGAGAATATTAAAGTTAGTCTTCTGGTAATAAGTGATAGCTTTCTAAGAACTTGGAGCAGGGGTTTTTTTAGCATGGATGCCCCTGTTCTGTGGAACAGCATTCCTGTCAAGATGCAATGTTTACACTCTCCAGAAATAATTCACAATATTTTTGTACTGACAAGCTTTTCCATCAGGATGAGTAGGTTTCTGCCTCGGTTACCTACTTTGTATTGTTTTAAAATTCATTTGTTGTTATTGTCTGTTAGTTTTTAGCTGCTTTTATCGCATTTTTTGTACATTGCCATGGGACGTGCGTGCAAGGTGATTAGTTAATAAATAATATTAACAACAGCAACATTGCAAGTGAAGCATAATTTGCTTTCAGAGAGAAGGCACCTTTAGTGAAGTTTTGAAACATGTAAATATATTTAAATGTGATGAACTAATAATTAAAAAGCCAGGTCACGAGGTATTCAATTGACTGTGGATTGTGCCCGCCTGTAACTAAACTGATTTTTTAAAGCTCTCTTTCCAGGTTATGTGATAGCTAGTTTCCCAAAGAGTTTCAATACATTTTATTTGTTTTAAAGAAAGTTGAACATGTTTTAAAATATGAAATGTTTCAGTCTTTACTAATTCCCAACTGAGAAGCCCCATTTGCCAACTCTTGAGAGCCGAGGCCCCATTTCTTCAGCTACAGCTGGGACTTTGTCATTTCCCCTAGTGAGAACAGATTCCAGAAGCGAAGCGTTCTTAATATGAACCACACTAGATTGTATTGTTAATAGCAAATACATTACTTTGTATTTGAAAAGAGATTCTCAAAATAATTGCCAATAAAAGCAAAGTTCAAATATTGCAGCTAAACTCCCCAGGCAGGGCAGATTGACAGGCACAGATAGCCAAAGAAAGGAAATTATCACATGAGCACAAATTTCCATTCCTTTCCACTATCATACCTAACAGTCTTCACAGCAGGATACCAAACTGCAGCTATTTACTGCAGGAAGAAAAGAACATCCCCCCCAATAATTCAGAATGCTAGATTTATTTGCTAAGATTCCATAGACAGAGCCATCTTCATGTAAACGAAGCACCAAATTAGGCTTCTGTAGGATAACAGCAAAAACACCAAGTGATAAAACAAGAAATCCCTAGTAGAAATATTGCCACGATCTCATGAGGTGGCCTTAGGCAAACCTTTGCTTCATCTGCAAATATGGGGATAATAACATTGTCCTATGAAGTTGTTGTGAGGGTTATGATCATTCATGTGAAATGCTTTGGAAGCTCTGAAGGACGTGGTACGGCAAGCCTGCTGAAGCTAAGCAGGTCCAGGCGTGGTCAGTACCTGGATGGGAGATCACTTGGCAATGCCACGTGATGTCAGGGACTGGGCTGAGGAGGAGTGGTGGAGACCGCCTCCCCATCCTGAAACTTCCAGGGAGGAGGAAGATGAAGACAGTATAGATTTACAACAGGGGTTTGGAGGAGGTAGTAGCTCAGAGGGTGATGAGGGGAAAATCAGGGAAATCATGGGAGAACCGGAACATCACCCAGCCATTAGAAAGCATTCCAGACCCTCCCTCTCCCAGAACCCAGCGAGCCTTAAAAGTAGGGGAGCAAAGAGCTCAAAGACAGAGGGCACTCAGCAGCACCCATAGAAGTGACGAATGAGGAAGTGGGAGAGGCGAGGAGCGGGGTGGAGATGCACTTGGGACGACGCCATTATCCAAGAGGCTGGGTTCTATAGCCTCTCTTTGTAAAGATTGAAATAAAAAAGGATGGCAAGAAACTTTCCCTTGTCTTTATACTGTTCTGGGCAACCAGCCGGGGGCCGCTGACAGCATCCTGACACTTGACACCTGGCTCAGGGTGGTAGGGTGCCTCAGAGGGCAAAACTGTCTGCCTCTTGTGTGCCCTGATCCTTCTGCACACTAAGGTGTTTGGGAAAGAGGAACGCATCAGTAGCAGTACTCATGGCTCTTATCCCCCCCCCCATTCCAACTGCTCCATGTCCCTGTGACCCTGCTGTCCTGAATCTTCTTCCCCTTGATGCTTGTCACCTCGTTCACTGTAGGAATCTCTAGGAATCTCTCATCGTCATTGGCCTTGTCCATGTCACTTTTCTTTCCACAATAAGGTCCTTGACTTTCCCTCACAATGGTTTGGGCACTTGCGCATTGGCACCTGCTCTGCTAGAGCTGCTCTCTTTTTTTTGGGGGGGGGAGGAATATTTTTGTTGGCTTTCATATAGGTAAACTGGCCCGATTACACTCATAAAATGGATAGAAATATATGTTTTAAAAATGGTGACGCAGATCATCTTACACAATGTCCTGGGGTTAGAATTGGCGCACACATGAGGAGTGGGTTTAGAAACGCAAACAAGGAAGATCTTATTATTGATCTCAAAGACAGGAGTTACATAGTCCATATGACGCTGGTAACGTCTGTTGCAGCTGTTCAGCACTGACGTGCAAAATAAAGTCTCTGCCACGCTGCCTAAAAGGAGTCTGGTTTTAAAGTCCAGACTCATCTTGCCGGGGCAAAATGGGCTATGAAGCTACAGGGAAGCCTGAAGTGAGATGGCTCTTGAGAGCACCTCTGAGCTCTATCATGGAAGAACGACGTTCATGCTATTTGAAAATGCAGCAATGTTTAGATCAGCCTTTGCCAGCCTGAGGCCCTCCAGATGTTTCAGACTCCTGCTGCACCCTCCAGCCCCACCGACACAACCATGCCAGCTGGGAATGGTGGTTCAACACATCTGGAGGTTGACGAAGGCTGTATGAGACAATGTTTGCTTTAAGAGCCCTGGCAGGGGACGAAGCTCCTCGCCTAGATGAAAAGGTGTGCCGCTCGGTTGTGGCACCGCCACAGGCAATACAGTAGCAAGAAAGGGGCCTAGAAGCACCACTCCCAGCTGTGTCCAAAGCACACTGCCCCAAATCCGTAAGTGATGTCCTGTGCAAAAGGTCGAGATCCTGCACGTTTCCGAGCACAGTTCAAAGTGTTGGTGCTGACCTTTAAAGCCCTAAATGGCCTCAGTCCAGTATACCTGAAGGAGCATCTCTACCTCCATCATTCTGCCCGGATACTGAGGTCCAGTACCGAGGGCCTTCTGACGGTTCCCTCGTTGCGAGAAGCCAAGTTGCAGGGAACCAGGCAGAGGGCCTTCTCGGTGGTGGTGCCTTTCCTGTGGAACGCCCTCCCATCAGATGTCAAAGAGAAAAACAGCTACCAGATTTTTAGAAGACATCTGAAGGCAGCCCTGTTTAGGGAGGCTTTTAATGTTTAATTGTTTTATTTCATTTTTCTGTTGTAAGCTGCCCAGAGTGGCTGGGGAAACCCAGCCCCATGGGCGGGGTATAAATAATAAATTATTATTATTATTATATTATTATATTATTGCATCTGGGGTACCATCTTAGTTGAAGAATGTGGCACTGAGAATTTTCCGTGTGGTGGTGCCCTTGTTACATGGAGAGAGGCCCATCTGACCAGCTCCCTGGAGACTTTTATGAAGATCAAATTGTTGTTGCTATCATACTGTAGAAAGACTTGGGGTGCGGTAGGTGGCTGAGGAGGAATGTGATTTCATGACCCTGTTTGCTGGCAGATCTTCTGCTTTTTCTTCTTTCTCTTGGAGGTCTCAGTATGTTTAAATTATTTCATCTTGTCACAGTGGCCGGAGCGGGCTACTTCAGAGTAACGACTCTACACAGCTCTGCATTTTATCTTTTATTGGTGCTGCGTATTTACAGTGCTGAAGGCAATGCTATTTACAAGGACACATCTTCTCAGCTTGAATCAGAACCTCCGAATGGCGTTTGGCGCGTTTTTCTCCAACATAACAACTTTGGTAGACCCATCCTCTTCCCTCTCCGCTTTCTGCGCAATTCCGGAGTTGGGGGGATGGGTCTGCCCCCCTTGCTTGCCCCTTCCTGTCCCACCTGGGTCCCTGGCTCCGCTACCTTGTCTGAGCCTCGGACACGACTTCCTGCTTCCCCACTGGAATCGGAACTCTCCCTGCTTTCCCCTGCGCTCGGGGATGGGCTTGAACTCAGGAGGGGAGGGACTTCGCGATATCCCCTGTCCCTCACACATCTCTTGCAACATTATGTTTTATATTTTAAATTCTTAGCAGCCACCATCAATGGAAAGCGAATGTTAAACTGAGTATAGTAAATAAAGTCTGGGAGCCTTTTGTACAAGTTTTGGTACTTTTTTTTTTAAAAAAAAGTACTGTAGTGGAAACATGCCCACTTGGTCTGAGAACACTTAGACCAAGCAGATTTAGTTCCCAGGTTGGCACAATCTGCCATTGATGATCACATTAGGAGGTGGCGCAGTTCACATTTCATCCTGTGATCTTTCTGTCTTTCTTCCTGTTCAATGCTCTGCTTCGGAGTTTTCTTGTGTGAAAGCTTGTACCTCATTAAAGGTCTTCCTGCAATTAGTCTCCAAAGAAGTCTCACACTGTTCCTCTTCTTGGCCCCTTCTCCCTTATTTTCAGACGATTTCTTTTTTCCATTTTTTTAAAATCATGCTGAATTGGAGCCATGTCACCACGGACCCATTCTTCATGAACATTGTGTTAATTCCTACTGCTAATTTCTTTTAGCAGATGCTAAATCTGGCGACTTCACAATCCAGCTCCAAGGTTCTTCCATCAATTAGCGAGGACACGCTTTGCTGAAAGCACTTCTTGTGACTTCTTGGGGGTACATATGGATGCAAGAAATGAATCAGCATTCTTTCAGCAAGAGAGAAAGAGAGAGAGAGAGAGAGAGAGAGAGAGAGAGAGAGAGAGAGAGAGAGAGAGAGAGAGAGAGAGGCGATCCAGGCCTGCAGTTTTGGTATGATGAAGTATGAATGAAAGATACACTTAAATTTAAAGAAAACAATGAACAGAAGTGCAATGAAGTGTGCCTGGACATAGCTTTACTTGAGGCCTCAAATGCTCTTGCAGAAATCTTTTCTATTTTTTAAAATCAATAATTTCCCAGTTAAATGGTTTCAGGACAGTGGTGCTACAGAGTAGCATTTATTATTATTATTATTATTCTGCTCTGACTGAACAGCGGGATTGCCATCCAGACTTTCTAAGCAAGGCAGGGGGGGGGGGGAACACGTGAAGACTCATAAACCATCTTGGGTAAAGAGTCCAATGAAAAGCAAGAGGTATTGGGAGAAAAGAGGACATCTCTGCTGAAGGATAACATCTAGCAAGCTAGCATGTAGGTAAACAGAACAGTGCATACAAAATACAATTGAATCCTTCCTGTGCCAGAGATAACATTGTCTCCAGTTTCTATTGAAACTTCAGGCTTCACTTTCTTTAGAAACATGCACAGGGAAAAAAATCTGTTCCCAGACAGACATTGCAACATTTCATTCAAGCTACTGCGGTCTGTCAATGTTCCCGTTTCCTCTTATCAATTTATTTCAACCTCAGTTTTTTTTTTAAAAAAAAGAAGTCCAACTATTTCATTTTTCAGCTGCTGAAATCCTTGCACATTTGCTTAATGTTAAACAAGAATAGCCCCTAGATTACTTTTGAGGGTGCACCGAGATCTCCGTATATGATGGCGATTAGGATCAGGACAAGCAGCACTGAGTTCTATTAAATCAGTAGTTGTGTCACTCACAGACATAATTTATAGATTTGGTGCTGGTGACAAGCTCCTGTATGATAATGAACAGGGGTAATTGGTCTATAACTGGGAGTTAATCACAAATCTATAAAAGAGGTTTCACAATATTGATGACAGGTGAGAATTTTTTTTTTAAAGGGCGGCATTAGTGTGCATTGCTAATTAATTGCATTTCTTCAAATCCAGTCACAAGAAATTCATCTTTAAAGCCCCTTTTAATTTCCTCTTGTTGGTGTTAGTCTCTTTCCTCTTCTCATCTCCAGTGACTGAATATAAATCTCCGCTGTCCTCAGCTGATCAATACAACAAAATCCTGTTGTGATGGTGTTTTAATTTACTGCCGCTCTCTTTGAAAATGGATTGGTCTAAGAGAATAATTCTCAACCCAATGGAGTAGCTGATTTCCTGTATCCAAATTCTTATCTCCTAGCTTTAGTGACAAAGTAAAGGAAAGCGATTCTTTTTCAACACTCTCTCTTTGCATGCAGAGTCAAAGCTCTTAGGGGTGAGGTTTTCGACCTTTTTGAGTCCACGGCTCCCTTGGCCAACTACATTCTTTCTGCAGCACCCCTGTGGGGCTCGGAAGCCCAGTTGTGTCACCCCTTGCCTGCAGAGCTGGCAGCCTCTCACCCTTTTTCAAACACCCACCCCTTGCGGAATGTTCCCTCAGCCTCCTCTCCTCTCCTTGGGAGTCCTCTGGGCAGCTGCTGCCGCTGGTCTCTGAGCTGCCCCCCCCCGCCCCAAAGAGAGAGGTGCCTCCCAGAGGCACCATTCGCCTGCAGAGCTTATAGCCAGGGCTGCTGCAACAAACAGCTGTGCAAGCCTTTGGGAGGGAGAACATCGAGGAGGGTGGGTAGGAAAGAGGGACAGAGGTCAGTGTTGCCTGCTGCACCCCAACCATCATTCAAGGTGCCCCAGGGTACCACGGTACACTGGTTGAAAACCACTGATTTAGGGAAATACTGATATATTCTGTCTTGTGCATTATGTACAGGAGGGGTCACTAATGTGATGCCCATGTGGGCAACATACCTGCCAAGTTCCTGCCGGAAAAAGAAGGGGCCAGAAGACCAGAAGTAGCACTGCCACCATTTTGGAATTTGGCGGAGCATGCTCAGAAGCGACTTTTGATGCTGCTCTGCCCAGTTCCAAAATGGCCACCATGCCGGAAGTCGCGCTGTGGCCATTTTGGAACTGGGCAGAGCAGCACCAGAAGTCGCTTCTGAACATGCTCCGCCCAGTTCCAAAATGGCTGCCCCCAGAAATCGTTTCTGCGCATGTCCAGAGACTCCAGACATGCACAGAAGGAGCCTCCCCCAGCCGGTAAGTAAACCGGGGGGAAAAATAAAATCAGTTTTTTCAGCTGGGAACAGCTGGAAAAACGGGGGTTTCCCGGGGAATACGGGAGCATAGCTGCCAAGTTATCCCTTTTTTACAGGGATTTTCCCTTATGCTGAATAGGCTTCCTCGCGAGAAAAGCGAAAACTTGACAGCTATGTACGGGAGACTTGGCAGCTATGGTGGGCAATGGTGCACTTGAAGTCTTCTGTTGTTACCCACAATGCCTCTGAGCTACTGTTCACATGGCCTTATTGTCCCCACTTTGGGCAGTGCACTATAATGTCGTTTTGCCACATCTGCACTTATATGTAGTTTCATCTGCTTAGTCACACTTCTGAATATTTATATTTGAAGTTCACTAGCGCAGTCATAGAATAGTCCAACTAACATATTGTCAGGGGACCACCAGGGGTCAGTGGAGAGTCCAGGAAGTGGGGACAGGGGCTCTCTGATGCAGTAGGAGCCTGGGATGGCAGCGCTTCAGAGCAGTCCGCAGAAGGTGGTGCTGACCCTCAGGAAGTGGTGCAGAGCCTTGAGGATGCTGAGAGGGGAAGGTTCCCAGAGGGAAGCGTTGGAGGGTCGGACCAGAGAGCTCAGGAGGGGGAGGTGCCAGAGGAGACAGCACCAGCCCCCCAGCTGGGCAGTTCCAGTTGGGAGGGTTCTCCACCAGCCCCATTACCCCAACAGCAGAGTGGTGAAAAGAGGCATGCAGAGAGGAGGAGATTCCGAACGCCCAGCGTGTTCTGTTGGCGGAAGTCCTGAAGCGCGGTGCTTCTGGATTCTGATTCAGGATAGAACGGTCATGCTTTTTGTTGTTCTGCCTTGTACATATGTATATCATAAAACTCTGTAAAAACCAGCCACAGAGTTTGGAGCAGATTACTCATGAGGAAGCAACCAGCACCATTACACACACATATATAATTACATCCTGCCTTTACTCCAAGGAGATCAAAGCAAAATACACCGTTCCTCTAATTTCCCCCTCACAATGACCTACCGTGTGAGGTAGGCCAAGCTAGAAGATACTAACTGGGCCAAGGTCACCCAGTGACCTTCAGGGGTGAGTGGAGATTTGAAACTGAGTCATCCCAGCCATTGTCCAAGCACACTCGCTCTTGCCTACTTGAGCTGATTTCAAATAGGAAATAGCAAAAACAAAAGTTCTCACCCAACTCTCACCCAACATGAAGCGTGGAAGATGTGGGAGATAAGCCAACACTTGGAGTTTCTTCCTCTCTCTTTAGAGAGACCTCCAATTATCCCTATTTTCCAGAGACAGTCCTTGATTTACAGAAGCTGCCCTGGTTTCAGATTTCATCCCAGAATGCACCGCTTTTCCTTAGGACATCCCTATTTTCATCAGAGAAATGTTGGTGGGGAGTCTCTATTTTCATTGGAGAAATGTTGGAGAGTATGGAATAGGATGTCCCTATTTTGATTGGAGAAGCATTGGAGGGTATGTGTATGGTAAAGAGAAATGTACCTTCATTGCATAACAATGTGTCCTCCTAAAGCACATCTCCTAAGTTAGCTAGTAGGCCAATTTGCTGTGCCTTCTGTGGCTGCTTCGCTTGGCCTAAAGAGCTGTTCCAGGATTTACATAGTGAACAAAGCGGAGATATATTAGTTACTCAGAGTTTCATCTGAGCTTTATATGGCACAAAGAAACCTGCTTTTGAAATGACAGGCAGGCACTGTTCCTTTTTTAAATACTGGGGAAATGTTCCTATTCACACTCGGCACATCAAGACACATGGAAGCCAGTGATGCAGGGTATTTCAAAGGTTGTGATCAGCGAGACGAATGAAAAATTCCTCTGGAACTGCACATGGTATTATATCCGCTAACACCGAGAGAATTTGTCACAGTTAATGTTATTATAGTGATTGACCACTTATACAGAAGTGCTAAACGGCAAGGGAAGCCGGCAATACATCTGTTGAGGGAGTCTTATGGAAAGCTCACGTAGGAGATGGAAGCTAAAAAATTCTTTATATTCAAGCCAGTGAGGCAGAGCAAATGGTACTTAAAGTCTCAAGACAACTCTGACAAGTTTATCACCCGCTATTTTACAGATGCCAAGACAACGTCAAAGGCAGAGCACACCTGCCTGGAGACCTTGGGAGAAGACATGTCCAACTCCCTCTTGCAGTTGGATAACTGTGGTGCTCATCTTCAGAACTGTTCGATGAACATGTTCATTTGGGGCTTCTTCCTCTTGTATGTGGCAGTTACCTAGGAGAATAGGGATCTCCTAAAAGAAAAAAAGGTAAAGGATCCCTAGATGGTTAAGTCCAGTCAAAGACGACTATGCGGTTGCAGTGCTTATCTCGCTTTCAGGCCAAGGGAGCCGGCTGTTGGGGCGCCAACAGGTTGGCGTGCTGAAGGTGGCAGTCAGATGAAGATGGAACCTACCGTGTTTCTCATAATTTAAGACACCGTCTTATATTCATCAAGAAAATAAGCCTATGGCTTACTTTTGGGGGTGTCTTTTTTTTAAAAAAAAATTACCTCCTCTTCCTGTCGTGGCTCGGCGCCCGGAACTGGCTGCTGCTGCTGCTGCTGCGCGCTTTGTCGGCGCTTCAGCAGGGCACGCTGCTGGGTCCCGCTGGGTCAGCGCTCGGAGCGGCGCGCGCTGCGGCTCTTGCCATGTCCCGCCGCCGTGTCGGGGCTCCGGAGGCAGCCTGCTGGGTCGGCGCCCAGTGCGCCCGAGCCTCCGGGAGCCTCGCCTCTTCCTTGGCGCCCTCCAGAACGGCGCCTACCACTATGGCTTATTCTTGGGGTATGCCTTATATTTCTCAAATGCTTGAAAATCCTGCTACGTCTTATTTTATGGCTACGTCTTAAAATATGAGAAACACGGTAGGTCCAACAGTCCGGGCCAGGAACCAGCCAAGGTTGGGTATCAGTACCGGGGATCAGGAGAAGTCGAAGTCAGGAACACTGGAATCAGGAGCAGGATGTGCAAGGGCAACCATGTGCTTCAGCACAGCAGTTGCAAGTGCTGGCGAGGGAAGCAGCTGACATTCCTTAAGTAGCCGGCTCATCACCACGCCTTTTATGAGCTGCAGCTGCCTCCAATTGTTCCCTCCATTTCTCAGCTCTACGCTCTACAGCTGAGAAGGGAGGAGCCTGCCACCTCCTCTCCTCACGAGGGCCTGATTCTGCCTCAACTCCTTCCTCCTCCTGTTCTGGTCTTCCCTCTTTGCTATCTGATTCTTCCTCTTCTGAGGAGTGCCGCCACCAGTCTTCTCCAGGTATGAAATCCTCCATTTCCCCAGATTCTCCCGTGGGGGCATCCTCCCCAGGGGGGGCTTGCTGCCACCACTCCTCCATATCTGGCTCAACCCTGACACAGACAGCTTTCTGGGTTATGTGGTCAGCAGGACTAAACTGCTTCTGGCACAATGGGACACCATGACGGAAACCAGAGCACATGGAAATGCCGTTTAACTTCCCACCTATTTATCTACTTGCACTGGCGTGCTTTTGAACTGCTAGGTTGGCAGGAGCTGGGACAGAGCAACGGGAGCTCACCCCGTTGCGGGGATTCGAACTGCCAACCTTCTGATTGGCAAGCCCAAGAGGCTCAGTGGTTTAGACCACAGCACCCAGGGATCTCCTAACTATTCTCAGCATCCTTAACAAAACTACAGCTCTCAGGATTCTTGGGGCGGGGGGAGCCATGACTTTAAATTTGTACGCTAGTATCCTAAATGTTTAGTGCAGATGGGGCCTTAGATCTTGTTCACAGTCTCAGCAATGATTATGGACAGAGATCTGCAGGGATTTAGGTGAACGGGTGATGCTGCAGGCTTGTGAGGTGTGCTCCTTTGCAGCGTTGTGTTGGCTCTCGTTTCCAGGTTGTATCCGTCTGGTCTCTCCAAGGTCTCTCATTCCTCCAGCAAAGCTTTTGGTTTGGTATGCTCACCCCTTTCCACAACCTGAAGATCTTAGGATGCCTCCAGACAGCCACTATTATGTGGCATGGATTCAAGTGCGTACCATAGCTTTGGGTTTGCACAGTTAAAGCAGATCAAAACAGCTGTTGCCCTCGTGTCACAAATCCGCTTTCAAAAAACAACAACATCCACCAGACCTTTTGCAGTTAGGAAAGTGATAGGGAAATACAGTACAGTGAAAAGTGGGATGAACTAATTATCAATGTTCATCCTGAATGATTAATTCTCAGGGTGACCGCTCCATATCGTATACCTACTCTGTAAACAAATCTGAATGAATGTGCAATAAAGATGTCTTGATCTTTATACTTTATATAGACATTCACGGAGAAATTATGAGTAGATTTTATAGTTGCAAACTGCTTAGAAGCCATTATGTCATTCAAGCAGTATATGAATTAATAATAAATAATAATAAAAGACCGGACATAGTCTATCCAACATGTAATCTTTGTGTAAGCAAATTAGGATGAATGTCAAATAAACAGGTTGCCTGGAAAAGCCTCCTATCTGTGAGACAATCACCATACAACTGGGCAGATGTATAAATATATTTTCATAGAATCATAAAATTGTAGAGTTGGAAGGGACACCAAGGGTCAGACCCCCTGTAATGCAGGAATCTCAGATGGATAGAAAGAGGCATGGGCAAACCACGTCAAAATAACAACAACCCATGTAGACGGCTGTTGGTTCCATTAGCAAATGGCCAAGCCTTCCCTCGATGCTCCTGGATTGCCCAAGAAAGAGAGCTCGCCAGCAGACACAAAACAGCTGCTCAGTATGGCCTCCCCGTCGTTGCGTAACCTGGGCTCCCGTTGCCATCTGTGGGAGGCTGTTAATCTGACTGACAGGTTCAGAATTAAGTGCTAACCAAAAGGAGGCAGGTCTGTCGAGAGCATGGGACGCAGCCGTCAACAGGAAGGGCGGTTCACCCAGAGTTAATGCTTGCAGCGAGCATCAATTTGGCCTCTAATAAGGATAAAAGCTTTTAAAAAGCGGCGGAGAAACAGATATCTGTGGGAGGTATGGCGAAAAGAAGAAAGAGAGCACAGCATATGATGTACTTTCATTTCCTTACATAATGTTCTGGGTATGCCCTTGCTTTGATTGCTAATGTATTCCTCCAGCGATACAACTCAGCCTTCCTCTTTCTCATCAGTTCAGCTGCACATATTGCTGAAGGCTTGGGGGCCTTTTGCTACCATTGCAGTTTTTTCCTTCCTTTTTTTTTTTAAAGCTTCCTGATCAGTATGCTGGAGCTCCTCTCTGTTTGCAGGGAAAAAAATATGTTTCCCTTTTTCATTCATTGCCCTAAGCCGTACGGCACTGTTTAAACTGAAGTTTGCCACCTAAAAGCTTCTGTGTCTGGACCGGGAATGGCCTGGAAGCTGTGGAAACCTCACTCCTGCTCCAATGGGGGGGTCTGGGGTCTGAGGGGGGAGGGCTGGGATGTTTTCAGGACTCTGCGGTGGGTTGCCCAGAATCCAGTGCCCACAAAAGCGTAGCTGAGAAAGTCTAGACAAAGGGAATAGCAGCAGCAGAAAGGGATGGCAGGCCAGTCAAGAAGAATAAGAAATCCAGTGATGACACTTGGATCTAAAAGCAGGAGCTAAAAATCGCTCACATTCCAGCGTCCCCCCCCCCCGCCAATGTTTATGTCTTGGGGTGTTCCTTGTGTCTTCTAACCCCAGCTCTGCAGCTGCCTGCCTTTTTCCTCTATTTTATTTCCTTCCTCCTTTGCTTTTGACCTACTTAGTTCATAGCTCTGCTGCTTCTCTTGTCTTGTTGTTTTCAGCTCGGCCGCTGCAAACTGCCGCCACAAAACTTCTGCTGCAAAGTGCCCCCCCCCAGGCCATGTGCACAGCCTCTGCCTCTCTAATGGATGTGGGAATCTCGGGAAGGCTTAAAAACAATTGCTCCGACCTTTGCGGCCCTTCGCTGTCTATCACTTGCCACAGCCAGGAAACAAACGTGTTTCTCTCAGAGGCTCTTTTCTTGTTCTGCAAGGCAGGGGGCAAAGGATGCTTACCTAGGAAAATGCTCTTCATCCCCCCCCCAACGTTCATTTCTGATCACTGAACGAAAGCACCTATTTACAGGTAGGTAGCCGTGTTGGTCTGAGTCGAAGCAAAATAAAAAAATTCCTTCAGTAGCACCTTAAAGACCAACTAAGTTTTTATTTTGGTATGAGCTTTCGTGTGCATGCACACTTCTATTGTTTAAGCTTTAAGCAATTTAGGTAAAGGTAAAGGGAGCCCTGACCATTAGGTCCAGTCGTGACCGACTCTGGGGTTGCGCGCTCATCTCGCATTATTGGCCAAGGGAGCCGGCGTATAGCTTCCAGGTCATGTGGCCAGCATGACAAAGCTGCTTCTGGAAAACCAGAGCAGCACATGGAAACGCCGTTTACCTTCCCGCTGTAGCGGTTTCTATTTATCTACTTGCATTTTGACGTGCTTTCGAACTGCTAGGTTGGCAGGAGCTGGGACCAAGCAACGGGAGCTCACCCCGTCTCAGGGATTTGAACCGCCGACCTTCTGATCAGCAAGCCCTAGGCTCAGTGGTTTAACCACAGCGCCACCTGGGTCCAATTTACACTCTAACAAAAAGGAATGCAAAAGCAATTTTAAAAACTTATACGCACAGTTTAAAAGAGGCACAGGGCACATAGAAAATCAGTTAAAATCCAATGCTCATACCAAGTGGGATTTTTTTTAAAAAATCACCATTTAGGAAACTCATACAGGCATAATTGTTTTATTGTGCATCACTTTATTGCGCTTAGCAGAAACGGCTAAGGAAGCGATGCAGCTGCAAGTAGCCCAGCCCAGCCCAGCCCAGCCCCTCGCCACTGCTAGCCTTCTTCCGACCATGAGAGTGTACCTGGTTAGGCCTAGAGCCAGGTTTTTCTCTTCATGCCCCTGAAGCAAGGGAGAGCCGACTTATACAGTGGTACCTCAGGTTAAGTACTTAATTGGTTCCGGAAGTCCGTACTTAACCTGAAGCATACTTTCCCATTGAAAGTAATGGAAAGTGGATTAATCTGTTCCAGATGATGAAAAACACCCCCCAAAACAGCAATTTAACATGAATTTTACTGTCTAATGAGACCATTGATCCATAAAATGAAGGCAATAATCAATGTACTGTACTATAAAATAAATAAGACAGTATTGTAGATGAAAAAAATTAACATTTACAGTGGTACCTTGGATTAAGTACTTAATTGGTTCCGGGGTGCCATTTGCACCCTGAAAAGTACTTAACCCGAGCGGTGATAGCGTGTGTGTGCGAAGCGCCGATAGAGCACTTCTGCGCATATACGAAGCACACAGAATGCTTCTGCGCGTGCGCGAAGTGCACAGAACACTTCTGCACATGCGTGAAGCATTCAGAACGCTTCTGCGCATGCGCGCGCGGCGGAACCCAGAAGTAAACACTTCTGGGTCTGCGAAGTACTTAACCTGAAAGTACTCAACCTGAAGCGTACTTAACCCGAGGCATGACTGTAGTGTAAACATAACTTTTTTATGCGCCAGAAAGCAAAAGTGGGGGAGGCTCACTTCATTGCCATATTCCGTTTATTGCGGTGGTCTGGAACTGAACTTGTAATATCTCCAAGGCATGGCCTATATATGCATTCCCGCCAACATTTCTCTGGCGAAAATAGAGATGTCCCATTCCATAAGAACAATTTTACTATTTACAGTACACCCCAGACATCTTACTGGGTTGCCCCAGCCATTCTGGGCAGCTTCCAACATATATAAAAACATAACAAAACATTAAACTTTTTTTAAAAAAAACATTCCCTATAGAGGATTGCCTTCAGACAGCTCAGGAGTTGGATAACTCCATACCCTCCAACATTTGTCCAATGAAAATTGGGAGATCTTAAGGGAAAGTGGGATATTCTGGGATCAAATCAGAAACCGGGACAGCTTCTCTAAATCAGGGATGTCCCTGGAAAATAGGGACACTTGGAGGATCTGGGATAATCAGTACAGTTGGTTTCATTCTCCATCACTCTCTGGGAGCTAAATGCTTTGGTGTCACACTGAGCAGTTGGGTGGCCACTTCTGACACCATATAATGTTCCCTTTAGGTCAGGAAATGGGGTGAAACAAGTAGATTGATTACTATTAACCTAGATATTGGGTGATACTCAGATTTCTCTGGGTCTACTCAAAGTATGGTTAACATTGGATATCACCCAAAATGATTGGCAAGTGGCACCCGCCCTGTGGAAGGCTCTCCCATCAGATGTCAAAGAGATAAACAACTACCTGACATTTAGAAGACATCTGAAGGCAGCCCTGTTCAGGGAAGTTTTTAATGTGTGACATTTTAATGTATTTTAAATCTTTGTTGGAAGCCGCCTAGAGTGGCTGGGGAAACCCAGCCAGATGGGTGGGGTACAAATAAATTATTATTATTATTATTATTATTATTATTATTATTATTATTATTATTATTATTCTAACAGGAAGAAGGGTAATAAATCGGTGGTAGAGCATCAGATGTGCATGCAGGAGGTGCCAGGTTCAATCATAAGTCGGCCTAGGCATAGCTGCCAAGTTTTCCCTTTTCTCGCGAGGAAGCCTATTCAGCATAAGGGAAAATCCCTTAAAAAAAGGGATAACTTGGCAGCTATGGGCCTAGGGGAGAACCCTGCCTCAAATCCTGTACAGCTGCTGCCAGTCCGTGCTGACAATACTGAGCTAGATGGACCAAGGGCCCGATTCTGTATAAGGCAGCTTCTGATGACCCTGCAATGGTTTAATTGACAGTTTTGTTTTTTTCTCATTTTCCCCATTTTAAAATGGGAAACTTCTGCATCAGTTTGTGAATTCTGCTTTTGAAAAGATGCCTTCATCAAACCTTGCCAGCGTTTAAGTGTCCATTTCTCTTGATATGCACATTTTAACACATTTTTTGCCTAATTAGCACATTACTGCAAGCAGTTTCCGCTAACACAACACAACACAACACAACCTTCTTCTTCTTCTTCTTCTTCTTCTTCTTCTTCTTCTTCTTCTTCTTCTTCTTCTTCTTCTTCTTCTTCTTCTTCTTCTTTTTCTTTCTTCTTTCTTCTTCTTCTGGAATAGGACACCCCTGTTTTAATCAGACCAATGTTGGAGGGTATGTAATCCACAATAATGAGCTATAACCCACTTCCCCCTAGTGGGAAACCTTGCAGAAAACTGGAGGAGCACATTCATCTCTGTATGACATCCTCAGGAGCAGATAAAAAGCCATCCAAGTTGGCCTTGCTAATATGTGAAGGTGGAGAAGAGGCCTAGCTGTCTACAGAAGATGGTTGCAACAAGCTCAGGATGTAGGAGGGGTTTCGACTTTACTCAAATCCAACTACAGTCCTGGAACTGTCATGCTTTAAGAAAGGGCTTCGTGTTTTCAGATTGAATGAGCTCGGTCTAATGTCTCGGTGCCCCGGGGCTGCCGTGTGAACAAAGCGCTCCTAACCATAATTGATCTGTGAAAGAGCAGCTACGTTGGCTTTTTCCGAAGCCAAGCTTTCTACTTCTCCTTTCTCTTTGTCCTTTTAATCAAGCCGAAGTTCTAACATGTCAATAGAGCAGTCCTAATGATCAAACCCGATGTCAGATGGGATGTTGATTCAGAGGCTTTTAAACGCTTCAAAAGCGGCACAGAAGCCAAGCCATCAGGTGGAATTGCCTTGAGGCAAGAGACCTTTGATTTAACGGCGCTCAATTTGGTGACACCGTAGGTCACACAATGGGGAATGTCACGGAGGCTACGGGACAATTCTGTGACTGCCATGCGGTTATCAAAGCTTAAGAGATAATTAAACAGCAGTGTCGTCCTGAATGAAAATGAACGAAAGCGCTGCCCTGAGTGGTAATGTCATAGCGGAAATGGGTTTTTTTTCTAGGCAAAAGCCAGCGCTGTGCCAAATTGCAGCTATGATGTAATAGCTTCAGCCTATAGCTCCGAGCTATAGGTGAAGATCATTCACACCAGTCCATTGAAGCCCTGCTATATCACCTCATGAGAAGAATCCTTGGAAAAGAGCCTGATGTTGGGAAAGATTGAGGGCACTAGGAGAAGGGGATGACAGAGGACGAGATGGTTGGACAGTGTTCTTGAAGCTACGAACATGAGTTTGACCAAACTGCGGGAGGCAGTGGAAGACAGGAGTGCCTGGCGTGCTCTGGTCCATGGGGTCATGAAGAGTCGGACATGACTAAACGACTAAACAACAACAACATATCACTTTAACAATCATGGGGACTCCTGGGCGCTGGGAATTGGAGTTCTGCGAATGTCAGCACTGCAGTTAACAAACTATTGTACATTTCCCATGATTTTCTGTGGCAGTTAAAGTAGTGCATTAACTGTATGTGTGGATGTAACCTAAAGCTACTCTGGGGATGTTTTGGAAGATACATCCGGTAGCAGAATACGGAATTTTTGTTTGTTTGTTTACGATATTTATGTACACCTTTTCACTCGAGCTGTAGCCATACACCCTGCCCAGGCTTGAACCCTGGAAAGGTGACTTTGGTGCTGCTACCGGTGCAGAAAAAAGAACGCAGGAGGCAGCAGTTACGAGTTACCGCTCTCTGCGGCCACAGCGGGTGCTGTGATTCTCCAGCAGTTTGACTTCACCCCCAAAGGCACACTCCATTGTCTCTCGAGACAGACGGATGCCAGCAGCAGCAGCAACAACAACAAAAATTCAAGGTGCTCGAGGTGGTGTACATGGTTTTCCCTCTCCATTTTATCCTTACACCAACCCTGTGAGGTAGAACCACGCAGAGGGCCTTCTTGGTAGTGGCGCCCACCCTGTGGAATGCCCTCCCATCAGATGCCAAGGAAAGATACAACTATATGACTTTTAAAAGGCATCTGAAGGCAGCCCTGTTTAGGGAAGTTTTAAATGTTTGATGTTTTATTGTATTTTTAATATTTTGTTGGAAGCCGCCCAGAGTGGCTAGGGAAACCCAGCCAGATGGGTGGGGTATAAATAATAATAATAATAATAATAATAATAATAATAATAATAATAATTTAAGCTGAGAGGCAGTGCTGGCCCAAGGTCACTCAGTGAGCTTCATAGCTGAGTGAGGATTTGAACCCTAGCCTCCCAGGTCATAGTGCAACACCTGTACCATTGCACCACACTGAGTTAGTTACGAGCTACAGGTAGGTAGCCGTGTTGGTCTGGATCGAAGTAAAATAAAAAAAATTCCTTCAGTAGCACCTTAAAGACCAACTAAGTTTTTATTTTGGTATGAGCTTTCGTGTGCATGCACACTTCAGGTCCCTGGTTTGAACAGAGATATCGGATTCTTATCTCATTATACATGATAAGCGATCTTCAGCCATCTCAACCCTTGCTTTTTCATGCAAAACCATTTGCAGTCGTTTGCGGTCATCAACAGCTATCAGTCAGTCAATCACCCATTTCCACCACCCTTCTGAGTGATCCCCCCTCCCCATCCCCACCCCTCCCCACCCCTTCTCTACATAAGTGCCTGGAAACTTCCATTTCACTGTATCTGAAGAAGTGTGCATGCACACGAAAGCTCATACCAAAATAAAAACTTAGTTGGTCTTTAAGGTGCTACTGAAGGAATTTTTTTTATTTTTTTTTTTATTTTTTTTTAGTTACGAGCATTCATCCTTATTTCTTTGCACAAATAAGTCTGCACAAAGCTTCCTTCTCCCCCCCCCCAAAAAAGATCATGCTCAAAGCAGTTTAAAACAAAGAAGCAGGAGTGCATTTCAAACAAACACTTCAAAAACAATTCCAAAATAACATAGCAAAACAAAAATAAGTCATAGCATACAAAAAACCCACACAATTCAATACGATAAATACAACAAGATTACTTAAACAGCATGCCACACCCAAGAATCATTTATTCATCCCAAAATCTCAGCCTGATTCCCCCCCACTTTCCTAACCACAAAAGACTGTGTTTTGTGTGTGTTTAAAATGGATGCATTGCTCTAGGGCAAATCGGGCCCACTTCCTGTTGGGGCCGGGTTGCGATCCGGCCCCCTAGCCACTCCCCTCAGTGTCGGGGTGGGACTGTGTCCCCTGTCATGCTGGGGGAGACCATGGCCACCTCAGGATGCCAATGACCAATCAGCTCACCTGGGGGGCATGGCCGGGGACCATTTGAGCCGCGACGTGACCAAGGCTTCCTCTTCAGCCTCACACCACGGATCTCCTGCCCTCCCACCTGTCTTTTAGGTTGTGTCATTGGCCTTGCTATGGACTTCGGTTGGTCGACATTGAGGGGCCTGGTAGGACTTTTCCCACTTGGCAAATTGGCACCAGCCACTTGATTTTTGCCTACCTCGTTGCAATTGTCACAACTTGGTAAGGTTTGACGGTTAGGCATTGGAATATTTATGGAGAAGAGAGGAGGGAAGGTAGCGCCATCACCTGGCCCTCTGTGCTCAAGGGTATTCCGTTAAAGGAATCCGGGGTCTGGATTTCATCCGAAGCCTGGGGAGGGGCTAGGGCCATGTCACGACCCCAGCGGGAACCCAGGGGGTGCTCGAGTCGATCTGCATCAGTGGGGCTCCCCCTACTGGTGGTTTACCCTTCCAGACTCCCTGCAAGGCGGGCAGGAGTCCGATATAGTCTGTTGGTGCCAATGCCTAAGCCAATACCGCTCACATTCTGTAATCAATAAAGTTGTGGCCTAAATTTTGCACATTAACATTTAACCTAAAATTCTGTGTCCTTGTGTCTTTATTCTCCTGAGGGTGGCTTGGGGGCCTTGACACGCAAAAGTGCTTTAACCCATTTGATTTGCACAACCCTCAATTTACAACACATTCTCGAATCCCTCCTGCAAATTAGTGACAGGTTAGATATGACCTTAGGTAATTAACATACAGCATGCTATGATCTTGAAAGGCACAGGGCATCCCATAACAAAACATGTTCCTGTATCTCCATGTCACTTTCATTGGTGTTTGTTGCATTGCAATGCACATGGTCCCTTGCCGATGCCATGGAAATTTCCTTTCACTCAACCGGGGGGGGGGGGGAGAGACCCATTATATTTATGTTGTGCATCATCCGGTTCCTTTTATCCAGATTTCCCCATGTTTCCCCCTACCCCAATAAAAACATTTCCAATTTAAAGTAACACAGAGTGCATATGACAGGGCTGAAATACTTTTTATCCATGGTGAAAACAGAGAAAATAGGCCAAGATGGGAAGTTAAGGTAGCTTATAAGATTGCGATTGCAATTTGCAATCTACATAAGTGGTGACAACAGGAAACTGCGGCCGTCCTTTTGCTGTTGGTTTTCGTGATTGCTGTGGATAGGCACTGAAATATCTTGCCGTACTTATTGAAATGGCAGGTATTTATGGCTCAAATAAAACAGCATACAATTTACATAAGGAAATAAATGTTGTAGGGAAATGGAACAAGCAGTCTCATTCATGATCCCAAACTCATGCATCCATTTTTCCTTTTGCCTAACATCGCCTTACTTTCCCACATTATAGAGGAGCGTTACGTTAGCGCTACAATTTCTTGGGAGGTGGCAAATTGATGAACAGGAAATTGGACTTACTATTGAGAGAGTTTGACGCAGTTACTTTCTCAGTTACCTTCTCAAACTAGACAGGATGCTATATAGGCCTGTACTGGGACAATTGACTGTTGAACTGGGACAAGGGACAGGTTATTTCATCTTTTCAAAGAGGTAATCCTGGGCGCTAAACATGCGATTTTTATTGTGGCACATCTACGGCTGTTCAGAGTTTAATCGTGTGTAGTTTGATGAGCTCCTTGGGGCTTCCTTTGCCAATATATTGCAATCCAGGGGAGTCCAAGTCATGCTCTATGTCTAAAAAGCACCACATGGGAGAAAGTTTAATAGGCATTACTTGCCTCCAAGAAAGACATGGAGCAGCAGTGATTCTGTGGGTCGTGACAGCAATCCAGTAAGGAACCTGTGTTTCATGTGTCCTGAAAGCTATTTATACAAATCTCTCACAATACCAGAGTCTCCTTGAACTCATAGGTTTTTATTTCTGGGTAGAAATGCACAGGTTTACCCTACGAGAAAATTTGACTGGATCTGACCATGAGGGAAAGGAAAGAAATTTTTTTATTTATTTTTTTATTTATAGGTTTTCCTTCTGGGCAGTCTTTTTAAATGGAATCTGAAAGTTTATGTGTTTATACATACAGTGGTACCTCCGGTTGCGGACGGGATCCATTCCAGAGCTCCGGTCGAATCCCGAGATTTCTGCAACTGGAGGGATCGCTTCTGCGCATGCGCACGCAGTGGTAGACTGCTTCCATGCATGTGCGCGTGACAAAACCCAGAAAAATACTTCCAGGTTTGCCGCATAGGTATCCTGAAGGATATGTAACCGGAGGTGAACGTAAGTAAGGTACCACTGTATATACAATGAAGGTGCCAGGCAAGCCTCCCTAGGGAGAGCATTCAATAAATGGGGAGCCACCACAGAGAAGGCCCATTCTCCTGCTTCCGTTCACAAAAGGCTATTTCTTCTATGAGCAGCAATGGGGTAGAGATGGCTTTCAAATATTCCTCATTTCTCTTGGAGCTTCCTGCAATACTTCACACATTATTCTGGATGATCCCACAACACTTAGGGTCAGGGGGCTGCAGAAGGAAAGGGGATAAAGTGTAAATCATTCTATTCTGCTTCCATTCACAGAATCCTCTGCTGGATCAAAGAGCCTTCCACTAATAAATGGACACAGCTGGAGAAAACCCTCATTCTCTAGCCCAAAGATACTAATCACAGCTCAAACAGAGTTGGCAAATAATCACACAGGGTGATCTTTGAGGCTCCAAAGAACTGTGGTGAAGTTCAGGAAATTCCTGAGCCTCACAGAAAAGGAACTGGATTGATTAATTGTGTTGATTAAGCTCCTGGAAGCTTCCCAGTCTAAATTGCTGTATCTTATGAACATGCCTTTTAAACACCAAGTCCTTCTCCCTTTCTTCATACTTATGTTGAGTCCAAAACGTTTGTTCTACACATAGGCAGGATCCCAAATACAACCCAGCAAACAGCCAATTTGTTCTTCTTTAAGGCCTCAGAGACCTAAACTTCTGTTTGTGTGGGCATCTCGAGCTCTGGTAGCCCCACAAACAATTCTCCATCCTTCAACAAAAACAAAGCCATGCTTCTCCAATATTCTTAGCTGGGTCCCTTTAGTGTTCAGTGAGAAGCTAGAAGTGAAGAAGAAAGGGGAAAAACCCTCCTTTTCCTTCTACTCTGCAAACAAACAAACAAATCTCTAGATCTCCCACCCCACATTCCCTCTAAGTTTTCATAGAGCTTTCTGGTGCCACCTTAACAGAAGAGAATGCAAACAGACAATGGCAGCCAGGCAGAAGCACATTGGGTTGGGCTTTGCTTTTTTGGGTTTCCCCAGGAAGTAGCTCTTGTCTTCACTACAGTGTTGCCATGCCTCGGATTAGACCTGGTATCAATTTGCACTACCCAAACGAAGCTGAAACAATACCAATATCTACACTGAAGACAATGGCGGTTATGGGAAATAGGTATGTTAAGAACTGGGAAACCCTGGCATTCTAATGTGGCGTCAATTACATGCATAATTTTATGTCTATGCTGCCTTTCCACAGTTCAACACATGCTCAAGGTGGTGTACAACATGGAAAAAACCTCATAACGAAAAGATAACAAAATTGTTCATAAGCCATAAATTAAGCATGAAAAAATACAAAACCAAACTGAACAATTTCCACATAAATCACAACGAAATCTAAAATAAAGATACCAAAAAATGCAGCAGCAACCGCTACTCAATGAAACCCTCCAAGCAATACTCCAGCCCAGGGGTCCCCAAACTAAGGCCTGGGGGCCAGATGCGGCCCAATCACCTTCTATATCCGGCCCGCTGACGGTCCAGGAATCAGCATGTTTTTGCATGAGTAGAATGTGTCCTTTTATTTAAATTGCATCTCTGGGTTATTTGTGGGGCATAGGAATTCATTCATTTTTTTTTACCAAAATATAATCCGGCCCCCCACAAGGTCTGAGGGACAGTGGACCGGCCCCCTGCTGAAAAGGTTTGCTGACCCCTGCTCCAGCCCAAGATTATTTTCAGCAGCCTCAGCTTTTGTAGCCGGAGTCAGTCAAGGCCCCATCCTTGCAGGTCAGGTGGGAAAAGGATGTGCAAGATAGTGAGCAGGTCTTTGTTTCATTCAGCATCACAGTTATTTATTTGAAAAGGATCTCTTGGTCTTAGGAGCAGTAAGATTGGAAGCCCTTCATCTGCAGGTATAGAACAGATGACAGGAAAGAAAGATGCACAGAAGACAATTTATCTTTAAGGTTTCCCTTCCTTCCTTCCTTCCTTCCTTCCTTCCTTCCTTCCTTCCTTCCTTCCTTCCTTCCTTCCTTCCTTCCTTCCTTCCTTCCTTCCTTGTAGAACAGATTAAAGCCACAGAATGGGGCTCCCCCATCCTTCAGTCCCTAATCGGACTGGCTGAGAAGTTAAGCCACACAGCTATACAGAAGTTAAGCTATATATAGACTCTGGAAACAAGGAAAGAAGAATTCTATAAGGGATAACCAAAATTAGGAACACTTGAGGAGTTTGATATTTGCGAATTCCAAAACAAACTAACTTGATCTGCACCTCCCAGACTAATATGCAGATTGGAACATAGTTATCCTTTGGGTTTCGCACAACTCCAAATTTTGTGGTGCAGTTCTCAACTATAAAAAAGTACCAAAAATACATTCAGAGCCTATCCAGACTGCTGTTTTACTGTGGGTGTATATAGTCACATTCTGCTGGTGCACTAACAACGTATTTGAAGTGGATTTATATTAGACCGTGCTCACTCATCCTGCTTTATCAGGTTTTCAATGCTTCACCAATGTGGGCACCAATTGCATCTGCGCTTTAAAACTCTGCCCCATTCCATTGTCCATGTTGCTGCCATTCCGATTTCCCTCTTTCTCATGAGTAGAAGTTATTTGCATGTGCCATGCTACCATAGTTTCATTGATACACAATTTCTTATGTTTAAGCTATGACTGCAGTGCTGAATCCTGCTTGCTTGCAGGATACAGACCCCCTCAGGAATGCCAGTATACGAGAGTGATCTTGCGTTCAAATCTTGCTGGTGGGCTTCCCGCAGACATCTGGTTGGTGACTGTGAGAACAGGAGGCTGGACTAGATTGCCCACTGGCCTCATCCAGCAGGCTCTTATTATGTTATTGGGTACTTCAATGGAGTGTTTAAAAGCAGGATGGTGGTAGCAGAGCTTGAAGGGAAGGACATTGTCACTACCTATGTGTCACTGAGTTTCAGGAATGTAGGAAGCTGCTGTATCATGAGTTAGGCTATTGGTCCATCTAGCTCATAATCATCTACCCTGAGTGGCAATGGCTCTCCAGGTTTCAGGAGATGCTGGGGAATGAAACTGAGACTCTCCGCATGAAAAACACCCAGATACAGACCCTCCCTGAAATTAATGGCTTACCAATCTTTGGAACTTTCTCCAAACTATCAAGCTGCCTTATACAAACTCGGCTGTTTGACAGTGGAACAGTCTCCCTCGGGAGGTTGAAGAATCTCCTTCTTTGGAGGTTTTTAAGCAGAGGTTGGATGGTCATTGTCATAGACGCTTTAGCTGAGATTCCTGCGTTGCAGAGGGTTGGACTAAATGACCCTTGGGGGTCACTTCCAACTCTACAATTCTATGATTCTATTTTTATTCATTAAATTTGAATACTGCCCTTCATCCGAAGATCAGAGTGGTTCACAACATGAAAAAACTTACTCTCAACGTCACTTCCCCATCTGTAAATTAGGAATACTATAATCTAGTTCATGGATAGGCAAACTAAGGCCCCGGGGGGCTGGATCCGACCCAATTGCCTTCTCAATCCGCCCCGCAGACAGGCCAGGAATCAGTGTGTTTTTACATGAGTAGAATGTGTCCTTTTATTTAAAATGCATCTCTGGGTTATTTGTGGGGCCTGCCTGGTGTTTTTACATGAGTAGAATGTGTGCTTTTAATTAAAATCAAAGAATCATAGAATCATAGAGTTGGAAGAGACCACAAGGGCCATCCAGTCCAACCCCCTGCCAAGCAGGAAACACCATCAAAGCATTCTTGACATATGGCTGTCAAGCTGGAACGTGTCCGCTTGCCTCCGCTTAAAGACCTCCAAAGAAGGAGACTCCACCACACTCCTTGGCAGCAAATTCCACTGCCGAACAGCTCTTACTGTCAGGAAGTTCTTCCTAATGTTTAGGTGGAATCTTCTTTCTTGTAGTTTGAATCCATTGCTCTGTGTCCGCTTCTCTGGAGCAGCAGAAAACAACCTTTCACCCTCTTCTATATGACATCCTTTTATATATTTGAACATGGCTATCATATCACCCCTTAACCTTCTCTTCTCCAGGCTAAACATACCCAGCTTCCTAAGCCCTTCCTCATAAGGCATCATTTCCAGGCCTTTGACCATTTTGGTTGCCCTCCTCTGGACACGTTCCAGCTTGTCAGTATCCTTCTTGAACTGTGGTGCCCAGAACTGGACACAGTACTCCAGGTGAAGTTTGACCAGAGCAGAAAGTGCATCTCTGGGTTATTTGTGGGGCCTGCCTGGTGTGTACTTTTATTTAAAATGCATCTCTGGGTTATTTGTGAGGCATAGGAATTCGTTCCTCCACCAAAATATAGTCCGCCCCACCACAAGGTTTGAGGGACAGTGGACTGGCCCCCTGCTGAAAAAGTTTGCTGACCCCTGATCTAGTTTACAGGGGTATTGACAATGACAATGTTGGAATGAAATATTGCCCTCCCTCTTGCTGTTGCCACCATGAGCTTAAAATTCTCTTTTTATTTGATTTTCTTAGTAAGTGGTTAAAGAAATATGTATACAAATGCAGACCAGATAATTTACAAGCGCCTGCATCTTTGCTCAATATGCCAGTGTCCATTGACAACAGGAAACCATGAAGTTTACTGCATCCTCATTGCTGGTTGGTGAAAGGTAGCTAGGAGAGGCATCATTATGCCTTGTGCTATTTTGAGCACTGGAGCTGGCTGGAGGGATCATCTCACCACCTCATAATTTGGCTTGACACTAATGGAAAGCCTCTAAGTGAAATGGAACTGCTCTAAATGTAAATGAATGCATTATTTAGGAATAATGCACACAGATGAAAAACAATCTGGTGCAGAGGACAGCACAAAAGTTACAGTGCTACGTCACTTTGCCCCTTCCCAAATGAGTAACCCATTTTGAATCTTGCAGGAAAGCTTATGCTCAGCTTCACCGAGGACAGCACATTAGCTCTTGATGTTGTGGTCAAAATGAACAGTACATGCAACAAGGGCGGGTAAAAACAGAAACTCCACTGGAAACTACGATTCCATTTGGTAATAAGTAAGCTTGCACTCCGGGGAGGTTACTGCTAACATAGTGATTTGTTTCAACCCTTAGAGGTGCACCCCATTGTCTCTTGAGACAGACGGATGAGCATATACCTATTCATCAGGCAATGAGAGCAGTCACTATGACTAGCACAACAGGACAGAGACAATTTTAAGATTTTAAACTTAAATTGTATCTTAACCTGTATTTTAATTAATTGTTTTTTCCCCTTTTATGTCTTATTGTAATTTTACTGTGTCAGCCGCCCTGAGCCCAGTTTTGACTGGGGAGGGCAGGGTATGAATAAAATTATTATTAATAATAATAATAATAATAATAATAGAGAAAACTTTTCATATAATCAACCACACACACGCACGGCACTCCCTAATCAGACAGAGATTGGCAATGCTGCTGCCAGAATTACTGAACAGCAGAGGACTGCCCGGTTGCAATGGGAACTAAGAGTTCTTCCTTGTCTCTGCTCTAATATTAAGTCCATGAAGACGTTAGTAAAGAAGCAGCATTAGTAAAGAAGCAGTGATTTGAATGCACTATAAACATGCAACACCAGATGGAGGCAGAGAGCATGGAAATTTTAAAACACAGTCTTCCATAGAGATTTTTGTCTTTTGTTAAAACAATCTAATTGCTGACTTATTTATAGTATCCCCCCCCCTGTGTTTAGATCCACCCATGGCTTCTTTCCTTTGTTTGTCCAGAACCTTGTGCCAATCAGTTCCATTGGAAAAGTTTTATGTGATGTAAATGCATTCAGGAACTAGCTCCAACTTTGAAGGAAGCTCAGCTAGGGTCATAAGCATTCAGCTAGATTCTATGGTCTGAAGCTCAACATCAAAAAAAACCAAGATCATGGCCACTGGTCCCATCACCTCCTGGCAAATAGAAGGGGAAGAAATGGAGGCAGTGAGAGATTTTACTTTCTTGGGCTCCTTGATCACTGCAGATGGTGAGAGCAGTCACGAAATTAAAAGACGCCTGCTTCTTGGGAGAAAAGCAATGACAAACCTAGACAGCATCTTAAAAAGCAGAGACATCACCTTGCCGACAAAGGTCCGTATAGTATAGTTAAAGCTATGGTTTTCCCAGTAGTGATGTATGGAAGTGAGAGCTGGACCATAAAGAAGGCTGATCGCCAAAGAATTGATGCTTTTGAATTATGGTGCTGGAGGAGACTCTTGATAGTCCCATGGACTGCAAGAAGATCAAACCTATCCATTCTTAAGGAAATCAGCCCTGAGTGCTCCCTGGAAGGACAGATCGTGAAGCTGAGGCTCCAATACTTTGGCCACCTCATGAGAAGAGAAGAATCCTTGGGAAAGACCCTGATGTTGGGAAAGATTGAGGGCACTAGGAGAAGGGGACAACAGAGGACGATATGGTTGGACAGTGTTCTCGAAGCTATGAACATGAGTTTGACCAAACTGCGGGAGGCAGTGGAAGACAGGAGTGCCTGGCATGCTCTGGTCCATGGGGTCACGAAGAGTCGGACACGACTAAACGACTAAACAACAACAAAAATCCCATTGAACTCAGTAGCACTGATTATGTGAAGGATACAGCAGATCATTGAGAAGGAGGCAGACTTGCAGGCCGATTGGAACCAAGGTATTTTAGAATTTAAATGCCTTATTTTGGGAGAAAAAAATGAAGAGTCGGACACGACTAAATGACTAAACAACAACAAGACTCTAGACTTCTGCATCCCCAATAGGAGTTTGGGATGTATGACAGATGCCTAGAAGTTAGATGCATCCTCTACGCTGAAGGTTCAACTGCTAAGTTCACTTAAATGTCCTGCAAGGTTTCAAAATATGTGGCATCAATTGTGAGTTTTCTAGAGCTCATCTTTTCTGCCCAGATGTTGTCCTGTCTAAATGGAAAAAACTGGAAGGGAAGATAACACCTTGGGGTAGGCTCAGAGAGTCATTCCTTCTCCAACAAATAACCACAAGCAGGAATAAGGAATCCTATGTATGAAGAAGAGTCTTCCAGCCTCAGCACCTACCTCTCATTTTAAAAACTGAATGTATGTTCCTGGCACCATTTGTGTTTTATAGTCAAGAGTCTGAGCTTTGAACCTAAAGCTGCAATTTTGCAATCTCACACCCTCAGCCCTTTCACTGCAATAAGGGCACAGGGATGCCTACCTCGTGGAGTTGTTGCAAGAATTATAAGAAGACCAGGTATACGAGGCACTTTGAAGAGTCTGAAGCCTAGGCATTCGTTATTATTCTAGTTATAGATAAGCTTAACATTCAGCCTATCTTGTGAATTCGTGGAAAACAAGTAGGGAAGAGGTTAATGCGTAGAGGTAAAAGGTAAAGGACCCCTGGATGGTTAAAGTCCAGTCAAAGGCCACTATGGGGTTGCTGCGCTCATCTCGCTTTCAGACCAAGGAAGACGCCGTTTGTCCACAGACAGCTTTCCGGCTCATGTGGCCAGCATGACTAAACCTCATCTGGCACAATGGGACACCGTGACGGAAGCCAGAGCGCACGGAAACGCCATTTACCTTCCCGTCGCAACGCTACCTATTTATCTACTTGCACCAACGTGCTTTCAAACTGCTAGGTTGGCAGGAGCTGGGACAGAGCAACAGGAGCTCACTCCATTGCGTGGATTTGAACCACCGACCTTCTGATCAGCAAGCCCAAGAGGCTCAGTGGTTTAGACCACAGCGCCACCCACTGTAGAACATCCATTGATCCCCATTAAAGAAACTGGAATCCCAGCAAAAGCGTTTCAGTGGACCTCACTGGGCAACTGGGTTGTGCCCAGTATTACTAAACACTCTGTGACAAAAGGCAGGAGCTGAGAACCTTTTTCCAGTCTGAGGCCACAATCCCTTCTGGGAAGCGTTCAGGAAGAGGGGCCAGAGACTAAAGCAGGCAGTGCAACAAATGAACATTTCCTCTTTGTAGAACAGGCTCCTTTCTTCACAGTCACACATCCATCTCTGTTTACAATCTGGGCAGGCAAGAAGCATGATCAGAATTCGAGGACACGGAGGAAGCTGCCTTATTCTGAGTCAGACCATCAGTCACTGTAGCTCAGTTATTGCCTGCATTAACTGACAGAGGTTCTCCAGGACTTCAGAGAAGGTTCTCTGGAGAAGACAGGGATTGAAGTTGGGACCTTCTCTGTGCAAAGCAGAGGGGAGAAGAGAGTGCAAAAGAGAACCAAGTAGAGGGTCATTGTGGGCTGTTTTGGCCTTTTGGCTTGAGGTTCCCATCCCTGGCTAAATATGTCATGATGTTGCTCTCTCATCTAAAGTACTTGACAGACTCAGATTTTTAAAGTGGAAGTTTTAGTAGTCTTTCCTACTGCATAAGAAGCTTCTGCAGAAAAAATACTGATACTAGAATATTTTCTCTCTTTCCCTTCTAGCCGATAAAAGCTATAATATGCTGCTGGCAATTTAAGCCATAACGTTTCATATGGCAAATGGAACCCAGGGTTTTTCCTCCCCCCTTAACGGTGAGGATGATTATCAATTGGAACAGCCTAATAGAGGATGTGGTAAGTTTTCAATCACTCAAAGCCTTTATGAGAATCAACGGTATTCTGAAGGATATGCTCTGTTTCAACCACAAATTACGGGATTCGGTGCTCACATAAATGGTTGGAATTCTATACTCGGCTTTATTCAAAAGGCCAGGATGAAATAATCACAAGGCTTTTAACGTCCATGAATCTGCGAACATCAGATTCTATTAGAAGCAGAAGCCACAAGCTAGTGGCTCCGAAGCACTCAAATCCATTGGCTCATGAGAACATAAAAGCAATTCCGGATGAGACCAAGATTCAGTTTCATACCAGCCCATCAGCCTTCCCCTTCCCCAGTAAATTCAGTGGCATACTTTCAATGAATATGGATTTGCCATGTCAACATGGGATAACTGAATGGGATAACTGTGCCCTTGAAGGACCAGGTGCGCAGCCTGGGAGTCATTTTGGACTCACAGCTGTCCATAGAGGTGCAGGTCAATTCTGTGTCCAGGGCAGCTGTTTATCAGCTCCATCTGGTACGCAGGCTGAGACCCTACCTGCCCGCGGACTGTCTCGCCAGAGTGGTGCATGCTCTAGTTATCTCTCGCTTGGACTACTGCAATGCGCTCTACGTGGGGCTACCTTTGAAGGTGACCCGGAAACTACAACTAACCCAGAATGCGGCAGCTAGACTGGTGACTGGGAGTGGCCGGCGAGACCACATAACACTGGTTCTAAGAGACCTACATTGGCTCCCAGTACGTTTCCGAGCACAGTTCAAAGTGTTGGTGTTCACCTTTAAAGCCCTAAACGGCCTCGGTCCTATATACCTGAAGGAGCGTCTCCACCCCCATTGTTCAGTCCGGACATTGAGATCCAGGGCTGAGGGCCTTCTGGCAGTTCCCTCACTGCGAGAAGCAAAGCGACAGGGAACCAGGCAGAGGGCCTTCTTGGTAGTGGCGCCCGCCCTGTGGAACGCCCTCCCATCGGAGGTCAAGAGATAAACAACTACCTGGCATTTAAAGGTAAAGGGACCCCTGACCATTAGGTCCAGTCGTGACCGACTCTGGCGTTGCGCGCTCATCTCGCATTATTGGCCGAGGGAGCCAGCGTATAGCTTCCAGGTCATGTGGCCAGCATGACAAAGCCGCTTCTGGCAAACCAGAGCAGCACATGGAAACGCCGTTTACCTTCCCGCTGTAGCGGTTCCTATTTATCTACTTGCATTTTGATGTGCTTTCGAACAGCTAGGTTGGCAGGAGCTGGGACCAAGCAACGGGAGCTCACCCCGTCACAGGGATTCGAACCGCCGACCTTCTGATCAGCAAGCCCTAGGCTCAGTGGTTTAACCCACAGCGCCACCTGGGTCCCTGGCATTTAGAAAACACCTAAAGGCAGCCCTGTTTAGGGAAGTTTTTAATCTGTGATATTTTAATGTATTTTGGTATTTGTTGGAAGCCGGCCAGAGTGGCGGGGGAAACTCAGTCAGATGGGCGGGGTATAAATAATAAATAACAATAACAATAACATAACTTACCCAGTGTTGTTGCATCTGGTCTCTTTTTAGGACCATCTATGCTAGAGGTGGCTCGGGAAGGGGAGAAACTCCATTCAGTTCACATTCAAAGCTGAATTTATCAAACTCGCCCTTTCTCAAGCAGTATGGGAACCAAAACATAAGTCATCCGTAGGAATCGGCACTTATCCGAATTTTGTGCTGCAGTTCTCCAACGAATGTTCTACAAAGATGCATATATTGGGGGGTGGGGGTGGAATTGTGCATTAAAATGGATAAAGTAGTGAAAGTAACATGCAAATACATTCTATTAAGAGAAATTGCTTGCAAATAAGTGTACGTTAGTCAAAACAGCACCCAAATAGTCAGAGAAATTCACACAAAAAAAATCCAGATTTTTTTCAAAGAGGAAAAAATTGAATTGCTGCTGAAATGTGGAGAACAAAATTTTAAGGTTGGGGAAATGAGAAACTGAGAAAACCCGGAACTGGCAGAACATTCCATCACTTGTGGTGGCCATTGACACGCCCTGCAGCAGTGAATTCCATTTGCTGGTTAAGAGTCGCATCGAGAAGTACATGTTAAAAAATGATTTCCCTCTGTTTCCTTGCACAGAAACTTTGCTGTTCTTTTCTCTGAGGAGGGAAGCATCCTGCTAGGTGGTGAGAAGTCTCTATAAGTGCATAAAGCATTTCCTTTCAAAGAAGAGCTTCATTCGAACCCACAAGATTCTGCAACCCTTATAATGAGATCAAGGAACAAACTGTTATGACAACCATTCCTTTTCTGCAGGGGAAGCAAATTGTGGGGACCAAGAGCTCTGCTTAGACACCCACAGCTTCCAAAAATATGTATTCCCTTTTATTATGCCTTATTCACACCCTCATTAGAAAGCTCAGAAACGTCTTTCACGAGACTCTCAGCAGTACACTGATCAAACACACCCCTACTTTACAGCAAAAGGGGCTCTCAGACAATTTACTACGCCCATAATTTCGACAATCTGTTTGCTTTGACTATTCAAAAAGCGTAATCTGCTGGTTTGCAATTATGTCTCCCACACGAACACAGAGCGGAGGGGGTGGGATGATGGGAGATGTCTGAGCCTTGGGAATGTGTCGTTATCTGAGAGCTCTTCCGCTCTGATACATGACCCCATACTTCAAAACTGCTGAGAGAAATGTACGAAGCTGAATTTGAAGTGACAATTTAAACGGCGCAAAGTGAACATTGGCAAAAGCATGTGTCCCAGGGTTCACGTTTTGTAACAAAATTCGACCTTTGGAAATGAAATGCTGCCCTTCTGGAAAGCACCGAAAGCCAACTTGGCACCAACTCACGCCATGATCTGCAAGGTTTGAAGACGCTGATAGGAATCGTTGGCAAATTATTTCATGGTTGTATATGTATGGGGAGGGGGGGGGTTCATTTGACATGTGGCAGCTTTTCTACAATGGATAGATAGCCTAGTTTCAGTAAATCTTATGCTTGAAATGTTCCTCTGGCAATAGCAGGCTGAGAAAAATGTACAGACATAGCGAGAAAGGCAACTGAGGTATGAGTCCTCATAGAGAGGAAGGAAGTCTGAGAGCATGTTCTCTCTCTCTCTCTCTCTCTCTCTCTCTCTCTCTCTCTCTCTCTCTCTCTCTCTCTCTCACACACACACACACACACACACACACACACACACACAGTGCTATTTTTCTAGAAAAAGAGGTGTTAGAACTCACCATAAGTGCCTCCCTCGTTTTCTTAGAATGGCAATGGCACCCACCTAAGGGGTGCCAAAACTGAGTCTCTGGCAATACATGATTTTCCCAAACAGAATAAGGAGTGTTGTTCCATTGACAGGACAGGGTAATCCCAAATCAACAATCATTATTACCAGAACATAAGCCCTGGGCTCCCTTTTCATACCTGACATTTAAGAAGTGTTTGTGCATTTCTTTATTTAAAATTTCTTAGATATTTTCACCTGGTTCCAGTAAGAGGGTGTTCAATATGATGCAAGTCTACTAAAATCCGTTATATTTGAAAATTAAGTCCTGGGTTATGTAGAACATGAAGGTCACTTCGATACAGGGAACCAGGCAGAGGGCCTTCTCGGTAGTGGCACCCACCCTGTGGAATGCCCTCCCACTAGAGGTCAAAGAGAACAACAACTCAGAGGTCAACCACTAGAGGTCAAAGAGAACAACAACAAGGCATCTCAAGGCAGCCCTGTTTAGGGAAGCTTTTAATGTTTGATGGATTTCTGTATTTTAATATTTTGTTGGAAGCCGCCCAGATTGGCTGGGGGAACCCAGCCAGATGGGTGGGGTATAAATATATTATTGTTGTTGTTGTTGTTGTTGTTGTTGTTGTTGTTGTTGTTGTTATTATTATTATTATTATTATTATTATTATTATTATTATACCATACAACTCTTATAACACCACTTTAACAGTTATAGCTACCCCCAATTAACCCCAGGAACTATAGTTTGTTAAGGGTGCTGAGAGCTTTTGGGTGAGCCCTCACAAAACTACTGCTCCCAGTAGCTTAACTAACTGCAGTAACTCGGGATTCATTGGGAAAAGCCAAGACTGTTAAAGTGGTATCAGAGTGCTTTTCATGTGTGGTGCAGATCTGACCCAAGCCAATGTGTGTCCAGCAAAATGCGTGGGACTGTTGGCTTAAGAAGGAAAAAGGCTTTGGGTTGCCATGGATACCATGAAGTCTATATATATCTATATATCTACACACACACAGAGAGAGAGAGAGAGAGAGAGAGAGAGAGAGAGAGAGAGAGAGAGAGAGAGAAAGAGAGAGAGAGATTTAATCCAATATTTTCCGATTTGCATTCACTTTGTTTTTGACATCCCCTCTACCCTCCCATGGTTCCCTCTGTTTATCTACTACTGCTGCTGCATATGATAGTTAATCTATACCATGGGTAGGCAAACTAAGGCCGGATCTGGCCCAATCGTCTTCTAAATCTGGCCCGCGGACGGTCCGGGAATCAGTGTGTTTTCACATGAGTAGAATGTGTGCTTTTATTTAAAATGCATCTCTGGGTTATTTGTGGGGCATAGGAATTTGTTCATCCCCCCCCCAAAAAAAATTCCAGCCCCCCACAAGGTTTCAGGGACAGTGGACCGCCCCCTGCTAAAAAAGTTTGCTGACCCCTGATCTATACCTTCTTTCTTCCACCTTATTCTCAGTTTAACTTTTACTGCTGAACTTACTCCAAACCTGCTAGCATGGTTTCACATGCTTGCAATAGTATTATTATTATTATTATTATTATTATTATTATTATTATTATTATTATTATTATTCTATAAACGTTTTCCAGTCCTCCTTTTACTCTCTAATTTTACTGGTTAAACTTACTAATTCACCATATTCCATCCTCTTCAACTGCCACTCCTCTTTTGGGGCTACTCCTGCCTCTTCCTGCCATTTTTGGGTCAGATGGTATTCTCGCTGCAGTAGTTGCATATAAAACAGATTCTTTTGAAAAAAAATTTTGGTACATGTGCTCCAGTTATCTCTAGAAGAAAGGCTTCAGGTCTTTTTGAGAGAGTTAGGACGCCAGGATGTCCTAAGCCTCTTGCCATCGACACAAGGCAACTGTCTGTAAACAAACAATAAATATCTATAAAAATGGCAAAAGTAGTTTCTTTTCCAAATCAGTTTTATCTTAAACAATTGCAAGCGCAGGAATAAAGAATCCACTTGTGATATATCAGTGGTTCAGTACTCAGACGTCATTCCGGTAATCTGACGTTTCGTCGCTAAATCTCTTAGTCATCGAACTGTCAAATCTTTTTAGTAAATGATACAGTGGTACCTCTACTTACGAATAACTCTACTTACGAATGTTTCTACTTACGAATGGAGCCCCGTCTGCCATCTTGGATGCGGTTTAGATAGGATTTTTTCTACTTACGAATTTTTAGATAGGGTTTAGATAGATCGTAAGATAGACTTATGATTTTTTTCTCCCAATGGGATTCGACTTACATTTTTTTCGACTTACGAATATGCGTTCGGAACGCATTAAATTCATAAGTAGAGGTACCACTGTATACAGGAGAAGACAGTGTGTAAATGGCTTAAAGCAGGGGTATATCTACCCCCCCCCCAAAAAAAAGATGTCTAGGGGTACTCTCACTTTCCTACTCATATTGAAATCCTGCCCCTCAATGAAGCCAAACTTAGATTTACAAAATGTTTAGGGGTATGCGTACCCCAAGAAAAAAAAAGCACTGCCTGTCCCCATCTGGATGTTTCCACCAGGAGGAGAATAGAAAAAGGACGATGTCCTTCAGTTTGTTAAACCCCCTTCACGGAAAACTTGGGCAAGTCCCCTGCCCCTCTGGCTCCCCCCCCCTACTGCTACTATTGTGGTCTAGTGTACAACTGGCCCAACTTTTTCATCAAGCCAGTTTGGCACACCCGTTAAAAAAAATGGCAATAATTGACCTCAAGTGCTTCACTTGCAACTGATCTTGCTATCTATGTATATGCACCAGCCGACGGGAAAGGAAAACGAAGCTCTGATTGCCTCCAGCATTCTCTGAGCTGGGCAATGACAAATTTCATTCTGTTAATTAATCCGTATAACAACCTTGCAAGGTATGCAGTATTCAGCATCCCCATATAGTAGATAATAATGGCAGGGTGAGAGATGGCAGCTTGGCTAGCGGAGGACTTCCTGATATTCAAATCTCATACCAGACTCAGACTGAGTTGCAGATAAATAGCTCGGCTTCTTCTTACCTTTCCAGCCATCTTGCCGAGGCAGAGGGTTTTGTTTTGTTTTTTTAAAAATAATTTTATTATTACATTACAAGGAAAATTGTGCATCTGTGGCGCACTTGATCTTGACCTCATTCCGACATGCTTCTGCAGTTTAAAGCAGCCAGCAGTCAACTGCTGTAATAACCTGTCGATTTGTTTTTAATAAGATTACGCCTGCATTATGCTTATCTGCAGCCAGTTGAAAGCAGAGCCCTGCTGGGGACGTGCAGCGCTCGGGGAGCCTGAGATCAAAACCGAGCCAGCATGACAGAGAGGAAGACCTGGGAGAGGTGCTAAAGCGCCGCATTTCCCTGCGAGCAAGGAGCAGTGGGACTTACACATTTCAAATCTGGCATCTAAAGCGCCGGGGCAACCACACATTCTCCCCCCCACCCCTCCCTGCCGCCCCAGCTGACAACCTTTTCATCAGGAAAGAGTCCCAGGAAACTCTGTGTTTCCATGTATTTGCAAAGCATGCATACCATTCCGGCAGCGGCACATGATGCCACAACAGGCAACGAATTGGATGGCCCAGCAAGCCTGCTTTGAACTGGCTGAGGGTGCCAACAGCCTTTCTCCAGGCTTCCCGATAAAGCTTATTGCCATAGGATCTGCGCAGCCCATTACACTCCTAAAGTGTAGTGGGGGTTGCGGACGAGCTCAAAAGAAATCTGGGAGGGGGTGGGCTGTAGTTAGGCTGAGTCATGGGGTGTGCCACAGCCTTTGATTGACAGCAGCCTTTTACTTTACGCCCATGTTACTTTTGTTTTACCTCACTCTCGTCAAGCCTTCGAATCTCCCACCCGCCGGCCGCTGTTTCTTTAGGCTTTAGTCGACACTGCTTGCCCGTTCGCTGGGGTCGCCTGTATTCAGGGGCCCAGTAGGAATTTTGCCACTTGGCTGATTGGCTGTTGCCATTTGGTTTTTGCCTACTGACAAGCAACTTGTCATAACTTGTTAGGTTGGCCGTTAGGCTTTGGTTAAAAATTGGTATAGGAGGGGCATGGAATAAAAATGCCTAACCCCCTTACTTGCTCCTTACAGAAGTATTCCGTTAAAGGAATCCTGGGGCTCAGGGACTCTAGGTCATTCATCCTGCCATAGGCAAGGATGGTGCGGCCATTACAGAGCCGAGCCTTGGGGAACATTCCTTGGGGGAGGAGAGTGCCTGTGAACAGTACCTCCAATCCCTTGGGGTGTTTACTTGACTTACCTACCATTAGGTAAGTCGGAGCTGGTCCTGACCCAAAAGGGGGTCAGATGGAAATGGTCCTGACCCAAATGGCTCAGATGGAATTGGTCCTGCCCAACCCGGGCAGATGGAATGGTCCTGTCCCTTAGAGTGGACAGATGGATTAACCAAAGCCTAAGCCAACACTCAGAATTAAAGAGAGGTGAGGTTACAGGGAACCAGGCAGAGGGCCTTCTTGGTAGTGGCGCCCGCCCTGTGGAACACCCTCCCATCAGATGCCAAGGAAATAAACAGCTATCCGGCTTTTAGAAGACATCTGAAGGCAGCCCTGTTTAGGGAAGTTTTTAAAGTTTGATGTTTTATTGTATTTGTAATATTTTGTTGGTAGCTGCCCAAAGTGGCTGGGGAAACCCAACCAGAGGGGCGGGGTATTAAGAATATGAATAAGAATAACTATTGTTTATTATTATAATTATTAACAAACTTAGTTGGTCTCTAAGCTGCAACTGGAAAGATTTTTTAATAAATTTTTTGTTTTGACTACGCCAGACCAACACGGCTACCTACCTGTAAATAATTGTTGTTGTTGTTGTTGTTGTTGTTAATATTTCTGACAGTGTGATCCTGTGCATGTTGAAGAGCCAATGAAGCGTAGTGCTCAGAGTGGCGGACTAGGACATGGGAAACCTGGATTCAAATCCCCACTCGGCCATGAAGCTCTCTGGGTGACCTTGGGCCTGTCATTCGCTCTTAGCTTTCCTTACTCCACAGGCTGGTTGTGGGGAGAAAATGGAGTTGAGGAGAACTATGTTCACTACCCTGAGCTCCTTGGAGGAAAGGTGGGGTCCTTTAAGATGCCCCTGATAAGCTATGAGGAAGATTAGCATTCCTTGGAAAAGCTGAGAAACTGCTCTTTATTGAATCATAAGTGGTTGTTTTGGCAGCAGCTCACTTCACCAGATGCTAGGGTTGCCAGACTCAATAGTGGACAGGACTTCTGTGCCTTTAATTGCCCTGCTCTCTTTTGAGTCTGGAAACCTTAAAGAGAAACCAGCAGACCCTTTGTCTAATTTCCAAGCAAAGGGTCTGCTGGTTTCTCTTTAAGGTTTCCAGACTCAAAAGAGAGCAGGGCAATTAAAGGCACAGAAGTCATGTCCACTATTGAGTCTGGCAACCCTACCAGATGCACCAGAATCTACAAATTATTCTACTTGCTTTACCATGGGGATTTCAATGGGCCCAACAGGAAATTCTCCTCTGCAGCATCTACCGAGAGACAATTGTTCCTATTATTAGCCAAGCAAGAACTTATTTCTGGATTAAGCAGTTTCTCACTCAGCCAACGCAATAGCCTACAAAACAAATTGTTCATATCTGACAGGATCCCTCCTCCTCCTCCTCCTCCTCCTCCTCCTCCTCCTCCTCCTCCTCCTCCTCCTCCTCCTCCTCCTCCTCCATATAATTTTATTGATTTTATCCGTAGAAACATACAAAGGACATAAAAGTAAAAGATAAAGGACCCCTGGATGGTTAAGTCCAGTCAAAGGCAACTATGGGGTTGTGGTGCTCATCTCGCTTTCAGGCTGATGGACCTGGCGTTTGTCCACAGACAACTTTCTGGGTCATGTCATGTGGTCAGCATGACTAAACCACTTCTGATGCAACGGGACACTCTGACGAGTGCCAGAGAACATGGAAAAGCCGTTTACCTTTCCGCTGCAGTGGTACCTATTTATCTACTTGCGCTGGTATGCTTTTGAACTGCTAGGTTGGCAGGAGCTGGGACAGAGCAATGGGAGCTCACCCCGTCATGGGGATTTGAGCCACCAACCTTCTAACTGGGAAGCCCAAAAGGCTTAGTGGTTTAGACCGCAGCGCCACCTGCGTCCCATAACATAACATAAAAACAAAGAGCATAACACCAAACAGCACTCTCCCCTTCCAATACCTGCTCCTATGAGCAGCTGTTGTAAAGGACACCTTTTTTTCAGTATCACAGACCTATATGTTTTCCAGCAGTTTAAATGACTGATAATGTTTGAAGCTGAAAGTTCAGCATGGTAAAGGCTGATGAGTATCGGTAGGTATCATTTTATTTAAAAAAACTGCAGCAAAGAAACTGAAACAGAAGGAGAAAAATATGCTTGTTATTTAAGTTAGGCACACATGTTGGGTCAGTGCATTTTTTTTTCATAGCCATAGCATATCAGTTTGAGTATACAAATTAAACAGTATTCTAGAGTTTAATTTCCTTTCCTTTCCTTCCTTTCACTTGGCTGCATTAGCGTTCAATAACTGATTGTAGCAGACGTAAGAGCAGCATAAATAATTTTGTTTAAGTGCTCAGTGTTGGTTTAAATGACCCAGTCCGTTGGTCCCAGTCCAAGCAATTATTCCAAACAGGATTTATGTTGTGTATTGTTAAAAAGCAGCCAAGGCTGGATGTTCGTAAGCCATTTTCATCTTTGTATGGGGGAAAGAATGCTGCATTGTTCTCTTTTAAAGGGCAACATTTACAGTTCCAAAAAAGAGAATCTCAGGGGTCAGAATCATGCTTCCCCAGATGTTCTTGAAGAATTTCACATGCAGCCTTTGCAATGCAAAAATGTGGGCTTAAAAGAACCCCCCCCCCCAGTCCCGTTTCATATTATTTAAAGCATTTGGATCACGAAAACAACATCCATTGTACATTTTATTTTTGAAGCAGAAGCTCCTGGCTTTTCAAATATTGCTCCAAGAGATATCATAATAAGGTTGCTCTCTGCCATCCTTTCCAGTGGCCAAGCCTATGCACATCGAAAGAAGTGCATTTTAATGTCACAGGCTCACATAATACGGGTAAATGCCAAATGGAGCATCTGAGTTTCTGCAATGAGCCTTCCATTGACAATATAGCCTTTTGGTAGTCCCATACCATCACATTTAGTGTTTCCACACACTGCCTGACATTTCACATCAGAACTCCAGTTGGAATACAGAACACAGTGCGGGAAAGGCAAATTTTAATCGCAGGAGCCCAGCAGCCGCTTTGGCTTCTTGAGCTCTTCGTCAATATGGCTGCACATCTGAGATTTTTCCATCTGTTTCCAGAGGAACAAGAAGGTAGCCAGCTCTTGACTCATTAGACAACCCTTTCGCTCACTCTCCTGACCAAATAGGCCAATGATGTCCAAGGCAGTAAAAACTCAAGCAGGGCAAGACTTCTTGTCCAAGCAACACATCATGTTTATTTAAAACCTATCATTTTCTGTACTGGGTAGAATTTCTGATTTATTTTTTTATTTTGGCAGAATTCTGCTAGGACAATAACGTATGAGCCAAGTGATGGTTGCAGCAGGGAAAACACGATTTCCACATTAGTTTTGCAAAGCAGATTTGGTGAAACAGCAATAGTTGTTCTTGCAAAATTTACGGTTTGTTATGAAAAACATTAAAAAGGCATTTCATGGGTATGGGTAAACAATTAGTTTGAGAAATGGGAGATGGACCACAGACTGAAGTGGTCTTGAGACTCTAGACCAAGAAACCTCATCAGAGCATTTCTGTTCCCATGAAGTTCTCACCCACTGATGAAGAGGATAAGGATCATGATAAGGGTATAAAAACACAACAGTCCTAGTGGGTCAGGTTAATGGCCCATCTAGTCCAGCATCCTGTTCTCACTGTGAACAACCAGAGGCTTATGGGAAGCCTGCAAGCAAAACATGAGCACAGCAGCGCTTTCCCCACTTGTGATTCTCAGAAACTGCGACAGTGGTACCTCGGTTTTTGAATGTAATCTGTTCCAGAAGACCGTTCAACTTCCGAAACATTTGAAAACTGAAGCATGCATTTCTGGAAGCATTTATGTGCGGAAAACTCAATACGGAAGCCGCGTGGTACGTTCAGTTTCCAAAAAGCGTTTGAAAACTAAAGCAGTTCCTTCCGGGTTTTTGGCATTCAAAAGCCGAAACGTTCGACTTCTGAGACGTTCAGAAACCGAGGTACCACTGTATACAGAAGCATACTGCCTCCAACAGTGAGGTAGAACATAGTCATTGTGGCTGCCAGTCACCCATTGCCTTGTCCTCTGTGAATAGTAGTAGCCATTGACTCTGATATAGTAGGTATTTAGCATACAGTCTGCAATGCAGTACAAACATCCAATATCCCACAGTTTATCATGGTAGGTTTTGATTTCCCATCTATCCCCCTCCCCCTTCTGAATTCCCAGTATATATAAAGGAACATGAACCTGATATACAGTACACATATAGAAAAGAAAAGTGGCTGGGATTCAGTGGCATAGCGTGGTTTTCCGGTGCCCAGCACAGAGGGTGAACGGAGCCCGCTGTGCCAGTGACCCCTCCACCACCGGAGTCAGGGCCCACACTGTACCACCTGCCTGCCCACACAGGGGGGAGCCCAGCTGGTCAACGTGGCCCTTGGAGGGTGAATCCCCCCCAAAGCCCATGGAAAGGAGCACTGGGCTGGGCCATGCTGGGGTTGCCCCTTTCCCACCTCTCTCTGTCTGTACCCGAGTGAGCACTATCTGGTTGGCGATTCAGTGAGGGGGGCGGGGATGTGTGCAGTGGGACCAGACTGGGCTCTGGGGCCCAGGGACCCCTGGCAGCAGGCAGGGAAGCGTGCCTGGGTGGGACAGGGATCCCAGTGGAAGCCGGTGCCTGCATGGGTGTTCCGGGTTTGTGCCCCCTGCCTCTCCCCACGCTTTGCCCCTCCTTGGATCCTAAGACGCATCTCTCAGCCACAGGTGGGGGTGCCTGTTTCAAATCATCAGAAAGAAGAAGAAGAAGAAGAAGAAGAAGAAGAAGAAGAAGAAGAAGAAGAAGAAGAAGAAGAAGAAGAAGAAGAAGAAGAAGAGGAGGAGTTTGGATTTGATATCCCGCTTTATCACTACCCGAAGGAGTCTCAAAGCGGCTAACAATCTCCTTTCCCCTCCTCCCCCCACAACAGACACCCTGTGAGGTGAGTGGGGCTGAGAGATTTCAGAGAAATGTGACTAGCCCAAGGTCACCCAGCAGCTGCATGTGGAGGAGCTGAGACGCGAACCCGGTTCCCCAGATTATGAGTCTACCGCTCTTAAGCACTACACCACACTGGCTCTAAGCCTGCTGTGTTTTGTTTTGCTTGTTGGGAGGTATTTGGTATTATTCTTGCCACTTTTTTAAAGTAGTGGGACATGCAAAACTGTGGTGCCTTGCACCATTCTGTAGACTACAGCCCATTCTACAGCTTTGGGACTCTGCTACCTCCTTCCTATCAACTTCTGTTGCACATCCAAGACCAGACCCTAGAAGCCAGGAGAAAGGTTGCTAGTTTTTCAGATGTTAAACTGCATTTCCATACACTGACTATACTCCCAAGCCGTGGGAACCCTTTGAATGATACCTCTGGTGCAAAACTGGAGACACATTTCTGTTCTTTGTGTGCAGGTGATGCTGGAAGCAGGGAAGACCAGAGAGCGATAAGCAACACAACCGCGTTCCGTTTAGCTCCTGCCTTGCCGTCAGTGCAGCAAGCCAGCCGTCACGCAGGGTCACAGACAACGAAAGAGGGGCAAAGTTCCCTGAGGATGAATGTGGGATGTTCTTGTTCCCTGCTGTGATTCTCCCAAAAATAGCTAGACAGAAAAGAGGAACATTAGATCTTCTTGGATGAAAACGGCTGACCTTTCTGTTGCTGGGAGAAATACCACATTACTAAAATAGGGACACTTAGCACTAGGAAGTAAGTACCAGTCCATGCCTTCTTTTGAGGCAGGAACAGTGGATGTTCTTGCTTTCAAAAACAACTGTGTTTGGGCCCAATCCAAGGCTGTAAAATAATCCATGTAAAGAAGAACAAGTACTGTAAATTGTCCCTTCTCCCTCCCACTTGTGTATAAATTTAAACCAAATAATAATGCTGCAAATGGGCGGCTGGCCTTTCTAGGTTGCCAGCTCTGATGATGCCTCCACAAATAAAACTTTTATCTCTTTCTCTTCACTCCTTCTGCTCCTCTGTCAGCTCTCTCTCCCCCCCCCCACACACCTGTTTTGTTTTGCTTCTTCCTAGCTTCATTTTCAAGTAAGTGAACCATTTAAAAATGAAACAGTGCAATGATGAACTGAGCTGAGCAGAAAACAGCAACGAGCCTAAAGCAACACAGAGGCTTTTAATGTTTTTCCCCCTGGCTCCCATCTCTCTTCTGTCTGTCTGTGATGGATGAGGTCACACACACACACACACACACACACACACACACACACCCTAAAGAAATGAGGAGGAAGAAGAAGAAGTGGGGGAAAGCATTTCTAAATGCTTAAGGAAGAAGAGAAGAAGAAGAGTTTGGGTTTGATATCCCTCTTTATCACTACCCGAAGGGGTCTCAAAGCGGCTAACAATCTCCTTTCCCTTCCTCCCCCACAACAGACACCCTGTGAGGTGGGTGGGGCTGAGAGACTTCAGAGAAGTGTGACTAGCCCAAGGTCACCCAGCAGCTGCATGTGGAGGGGCAGAGAAGCGAACCCGGTTCCCCAGATTACGAGTCTACCGCTCTTAACCACTACACCACAAGGAGCTTAGTACTCGGTGCAGAAACTATCACTATGTGTGTTTAGTCCTACATAAATGTCTAAAAAGGGCCTCCCTGAGTTCAGATCTCGCCCCCCCTGTTGCTTTTTGTCACTGCCATTTTTGAGGAGGCCATTGCCACAGGAATCATGGTAGCTGCTCAATCAAAAATTGGCAAGGCTTAGCTCCTCACTTGGAGCTTGTGGGTACCCCATTGTCACTGGAGTCTGAAATGGCCTCCATGGCTCAGAGTGCCTATTTTCAGCTTTGTTTAGTTTACTAAATGTGGCCCCTTCAGGGAGAGATGACTAGGGACTGAGCTATACAGCTGCAAATAAAACATTTTAAGTGTGTTTTAAGTGCAATATACAATGTGACACTAGATGGAGATGGTGAGCCTTATGGAAAATTCAATGTATTTTTTAAAACGCTTTAAAAAAGCATTTTCAGAACGTTTTATTTTTATGTGTGTAGATTCCACCTAGGTCACGGCACTCCACACTTTAGTAACTTTCAGTCTCGATTATTGCACTGAGCTCTACATGGGATTTTGCCCTTGAAGACAACTCAGAAACGTCAGCAGGCCCAAAGCACATGTTGCTGTTTTGAAACTAGCTGCCGGTGGGTTCCCAAGCTCACTTCAAGGTGCTCACATTAGTGTTCCAAGCCCAAAATGGCTTGGGTCTCAAATATGTGAAATGCCACCTCCTTTCTGTCAGAACCTCTTGGGTGTTAAAATGGGTAGATCTTCTTGGTAGCTCCACCTCCCTCAGAGGTTTGTGAGCAATGGCAGCCTGGCAGAGATCATTCTTTGTGGCATTGCCTAAACTCGTTCCACACAGAGGTGTGTCTAGCCTCTTCATTATGTAGTTTTCATCGAATGTTGAAGACACATCTCTTTATCCTTCAAGGATGTGTGGATCCAGAATTGGCCTCCACAGTCACTTACAGACCCATTGTTAAAACCGTGTTTATGGAGGACAATCTTACTCGGCTACGACTGATCGCCAAAGAAGAATATAGCTAGATAGAACTGCCCTGTTCTCTTAAGTGTAATCTATTTTCAACATATTTTAACATTGTATTTTAAATTGCTGCAGCCCACTCTCGAACCTTAGACGTAGTCAGATAAGTAAAGAAATACATTGAGAAGTAGATATGTGTCATGTGCTTCTTTCACATTTAAAGATGTTCCAGGTAGCAGCTTTTCACTCTCTTGGTTCAGTCCTAATGGACAAAGTGTTTGGGGCTATTTTGTTTTGGAAAAGGGCAAGTAGGAGGGGACATAACAGATGTGTATAAAATTCTCCATGAGGTGGGGAAAGTCTTTATCCCACTTATAATTCTAGAACCCACTGAGGCTTCATCCAATAAAAATGAATAGCAGGAGAATCTGGACAGACGAAGCAAAGTAGCTCTTCACGCAAGGCATAGTTAAACTGTGGAATTTGCTTCCTCAAGATGTAGCGATGGGCACCGCCTTGAAATTAAGCCACGTGGGCACAGCACTTAGAAACTGACAGCAATATATGTCCACATACTCGGTCTCTCTTTCAGTCTGCCTAAAAGGTGTTCGTTGATTTAATGCATTTTGACCATGATGCACAGTGCATGTAGCTGGTTACAAATCCAGTTTAATTATAATTGAATAACTTGTTTCCACAAAATATATTTAAGTTAGCCATGCTTGAATCAGGTAACTTAAAGCCATGGTCTATCATCACACCAATCATAAATCTGGAAGCCTCTTTCTTCAACGTTTGCGAGAGTTTTTCTTTGAACACCGAAAGTTAAACAGAAATTCTGTCACACGGTGGAGGATGAAGTGCGTGACCTATATTCCCTGCCAACTTTATGGCTTATGATAATTCTTCAAAACCGAGTCAATGATCAATTTTACTTGCTCTTAATATTTCAATTTAATAAATTGTCTGTTTTTCAACTTCTGGTCATCGTGCCTTGCCGTGCATGGCTTTCACAACTGAAAGGATCTTGCACTCATTATTCTGTGTAGACCCTTAGCCATTATTATTATTATTATTATTATTATTATTATTATTATTATTATTATTATTGAGAAAATTCATTACAGATCTCATACCGGGCAGTAGAAAACAGATTTTCAAAGCAGATTTATTTATTTATTTTGGTGTGTGTGGAAATCCATGTCATTTTTTTCAGAAATGCCTGCTTTTGATGATAAAATAATTCTAGCAATTATGTTTGACATCTTAGCCAATTGGCTTACTGTGGAACCTTTGATTCAAAATAATTTCCACTGGTAATAATGCTATTGCAGTGCAAGTGCAACATAATGATTAGCAGTACTGTCCCAATGCAGTTTTTTAGTACAATCGTTATGAGAATTGGCCCGTGGCCCTGGTTGACAATCTATGCTTGGAAAGAGCAGGAGAAATTGTACTCTATGCATACAGTTAAGACCCTGAAGCAGTCTTTGATGCTATTGGCCATAGTATGATATATATGAGGACCTGGAAAGTGTCCACTGATGAGGAGGATAGATCTTAAGAGGTTCCACTCACTTCCTCACAGAAAAGTGCCCTGAAGTGATGGTCCTCTTTATCACCCCAAAGGAATTAGTCCCACTGCAACCTTTTTGGACAATGTCTGTCCAAGGCACCTTACAACAATACAAACAAAGCAAAATGGCATCAATACAACAGTCATCGAATCCTGAAATCCATCAGAAGAGAACAGAAGTACAGTCATACCTCGGTTTAAGTACGCCTCGGTTTGAGTATTTTCAGTTTAAGTACTCCGCGGACCTGTCTGGAACGGATTAATCCACTTTCCATTACTTTCAATGGGAAAGTTCGCTTCAGGTTAAGTACACTTCAGGTTAAGTACAGACTTCCGGAACCAACTGTGTTTGTAAACTGAGGTACCACTGTAAAAATAGCTGGCCAATTAAAACAGATGCCACCACATTAATAAACCTCAGCCTAGGGCATAAAATATCAATCACAAGTAAGCCACGTCAAAAGAGTTATATCTCTCTTTAGGGCATTCTGAAGTTTTGAAAGCTATGAAGCCACCACAGAAAAGGTCCTCTCCCTTGCGGCCACCAACTTCACTGATGTTGGAGGTAGACACAGGAAGGAGTCCCCCACTGTAGATCTCAACATGTGGGCTGTGTAATTCGTGTGCAGGCATTTGTCCTGCAGCTGGCACAGTGAGAAAATCATGTCAAGTGTTGACCTCTGAGTGCGAAAGCTTCACTGTGACTCGGGATAAACCCTGTTAGTGAGTGACTGTAATCTTTTGAGAACCACATGGGTGAACACTTCCCCCAAAGTACTCAGCAGAGAGATTCCATGGTAGTTGTTACAATCATGGTGCTCACTTTTTTCTTATAGAGGGTCAAAATGCCTGGGTCGTGCATGAGAAGGGCATTGTCATGAGGGAGAAATTGAAGTTGGCTTTCAGCACTTCTGTTGGAATCTTGTCCTTTCCTGGGGCTTTGTCGCATGCCTGAGAGTTGATGGTGTCATTCGGCTCATCAAGAGAGGGAGGGACATCTAGTTCTTCCAAGTTAGGCAGAGTTGGGATGCTGTCAATCGCTGCGTCAGAGACCATGTTTTCCTGCAAGTACAGTTCTTGATAGTGCTCTTCCCATCCTTTCATCTGCTTGCTGAGGTCTGCAATGCTCTCTCCCAACAAGGTTTTCAGCAGTGCAGTTTTCCTGACTGTTGGTCCAAATGCTTTTTTCATGCCTTCTGTAAGGGGGAGAGATTATAGAGAACCTCCCCCTCTCATCAGGAGCAGTTCATCCCCGAGCAGCCATGAAAGCACGGAGTCTGAAGGGGCTAGTCAAGAAATGGAGAGAGAGTGCCAGGTCTCTGGCAGCATGGGAGAGCGCCTGCTCCACAGACGGGAAGAGAAAGAGGCGGAAAGGGGGGACAGGGAAAAAACAGATTGTAGACCCTTTCCCCGGCACCAGAATTAAGGAGGAGGAGAAAGGGGAGGAGATTCACTGTCCCGCGGCTTTTATGTTGGTCAAAGTAGCGTAAAGGGGCAGTGCCAGATTCTGGATTGGAATGAGCAGACATGCATCCAGCAGCTCGTTACACTGTAAATAGAGTGCACCAATAAAGACTGCTAAAAGACAAGCATGTGGAAAGTCGTTACTCTAGAGTAGTCGCAACAACCCTGACACCTTCATTCATTTTGTGATTGTTGCCTCTGCCACCAGCAGAAAGTTGACTGCGCTGATATCGTTTTAGCCAGCAGTCATGGGTACATCGTCTGGCAATCCGCTGGGCATCACTCCTTGCTCCCAGATCTGTTTAGATGTGTTCTCTCTTTACTACCTTTCTACACATTTTAAACACCTTCTTTGTTGTTGTTGCTCTTCTGCTCCTCTCCTTCCAGGTATGAACATATTCTTATGCTCCTTGAATATACCGTAAACAGTAAACATTATTCAAATGAAGTAACTGGATACTAATTTGCTTGATCTGCTTAATTTATTCAAGGCACATGATTTGAAATAGGGTATTTTTTCTTTCCCTTTTTGTACAGAGAAAACAAAACTCTGCTTGTAATCTTCAGTGGCTTGGTTTTGGCAAAGGATGTCCTATATGCACTGTCTCTTGTTCCTTCCCTGCCGCTTACATTTTAAAACAACAGTCTTCTCATATTTCTTTGTCATACCTCTTGGCAGTAAAAACACCAGGATTGTGCATCAAGAGAACAGCTACACTCTTTTTTTTTGCAGTATACACTTGGAAACCACTGGTATTTACATATGTAACTGCATGATAGGACTTCATGCATACAAAGGCCTCTATTGTGTCCTTATGACAGCCCTTTCCACTCCATTCTAGCACCCCATTAGAATACCATCGAGACCTCTCTTCTCTTTGGCGATCGCTCGTAGCCGAGTAAGATTGTCTTCTGTAAGCACGCTTTTAACAATGAGTCCGTAAGTGACTGTGGAGGCCAATTCTGGATCCACACGTCCTTCCACAGTGGGGACATTGGTTTCCGAGTGGGAGTTGATCACGGTGTAGATTTGCCAAGCATGCCTTCCTCTTAGCACATTTCTCCCTTGCGTCCTGAGATCGAGTGTCTTCAAAGCCCATGGCACCTTTGGTAAAGGCTGTTTTCCAACTGGAGCACACACAGGCCAGTGTTTCCCAGTTGTCAGTGTTTATACTACATTTTTAAAGATTTGCCTTGAGACAGTCTTTAAACCTTTTTCGTTGACCACCAGCATTACGCTTTCCATTTTTATGTTCAGAATAGAGTAGATGCTTTGGAAGACGATCATCAGGCATTCGCAGAACATGACCAGTCCAACGAAGTTGATGTTGAAGAATCATTGCTTCAACACCGGTGATCTTTGCTTCTTCCAGTACACTGATATTAGTTCGCCAGTCTTCCCAATTTATGTGTAAATTTTTTTGGAGACACCGTTGATGGAATCTTTCGAGGAGTTGGAGATGGCGTTTATAAGTGGTCCATGTTTCACAAGCATATAGTAAGGTTGGGAGTCATTCTCCTGGCTCAATAAATGAAAACTGGACCCAAAGTACTTTCCCAAGAGAAGCAGAATGAAATGCTTAACAATATTGAATTTTATAGTGGATTGAAATACTTAACAAATACTTGAGATATCTTCCAAGTGCTCACTCTGTTGATTAGAGTTGCCGCTATGCCTAATGACGTCCCTTTAGTTTATTATATACTAGCAAGAGAACAATTATTTATGAGGGTGATTTTGTATTTCCAAGCACTCCTTGGTGTGTGTGTGTGTGTGTGTGTGTGTGTGTGTGTGTGTGTGTGTTATGATTTGTGTAAGACCTACACAGTGAGAAAGATCCTTGCAGCTGAGGGTATGTTTTGTCCTCGATATACTCCAAGTAGAGCACTTCATTTCTTTCCCACCCCGCAGGAGTGAATGACAACCATTCATTTATATGGGAGAAATGGATTCATGCACTCTAGGACACCACTGGGACATGAATGAAAATTGCTTCTTGCCAATTTTGACCTCAGTCATTGACAGTCAAGCATATACTACTACTGTATGTAAGTCGGGAACTGACTTTTATGCTGATACATGGACCGTAACTATCACATATGTAAACAAGTTATACACATACATTTATTTTTTTTATAGGTCGCCTTTCCAAAGTTCAAACCATGCTTAAGGCAGCTTAAAACAAATGTAACAGAAGTAGTGATACACAGTAAATAAACCACTAAAAAGTACAGAGCCAAACTGAACAATTTCCACATGAATCCTAATAGGATCTAAAATAAATATACAAAAACTTAATATCAATAATAGCAACAACAACCCCCAATAAAAAACCCCATACCCCAGCTCCATAGTCTCTTCAGCAGCCCCAGCCTTTGTAGCTGGAGTCAATCAGGGCCCCGTCCTCCCTTGCCAGGTGGGAAAAAGCCTGCAAGGCAGGGAGGAGGTCTTCCAGGCTCACAGCCAAGATGGCTTTAAAGGGGTGACCAGGATGAGACTATCTTCACATGCTATGCCATTTGTCATGCCTGTTTTGCCTAAAAGTGACCACTGTTGCTCTTAAGGAGATCTGATGCTAAAGATATTACATGTTGTTGTCGTTTAGTCGTGTCCGACTCTTTGTGACCCCAGATATTACATACCTGGACTAAAACATTGCTACTGGAAGTCCACATAATAGCAGGGAGTCCAGAGTCTCTCGGTCTCCATTTTGCCTTACTAGAGAGAACTCATCTCCCTTTGAGGAGAGAAAGTACAGAATAGGTTCTGCCTGGTTGGGAAACAGGAGAAAATTCAGTGGTATCTAACACCATGATAGACCCCTTCCAACTTTGAGAAGATGCCAAACTGTCTCCCCGGTGGATGTGACCAACTTGCAATTGCCTGGACCCAGTCACCTGTCAATCAAGACCCGCCTGGGTCAGAAACTCTTCAAAAGTTTACTGTTGGGTTTTGGAGTAGTATTTTGTATATTGTGGCTACCATCCCTTTACCGTGTCCCTTTGTTGTTAGGAGGAGGTTTTCGAAGGTTGTCAGGGGCCTAGTTGCTGCTGATTTCACTACCGGATTGTTTAAGAGGGCATGCAATTGGTCATGTGTTAACCAGGGCATTTGGGTGTCTTCTAGTTTGTTTTGTATTTCTTGTGTTGACAAAGGTTTGTTATTTTTATAGAAGTCAGACGAAAACTATGGCTGAGCGTTTGAAAAATAATGCCTTCCACATTGAGAAAAATCCCTCGTGAAACGTTACATCGTAATGAATCCAAAATTTCCCTTCAGAATGCTAAAGCCCTCCACTGCCTCATTCCTTTCACACTCATATTTTCCTTTGACATGCTTTATTTTATTGAGCTTTATAAAATAAAATTTCTAGATAAGAAACAATATTGGGTGACAACACGTAAAGCCATAGCCCTGCTATATTTACAGTCACCTTGCATGCTCCATTATAAAGCGATCTTTTCCGTTGCAGATAACTTTCCCAAACACTCGAAACTGTTCTGCCTGAAAATTTCCATCCTGAAAGTTTGCCTCGGGCTGAGTTGTTTTTTGAAACGTTTCCACAAAAAATATTCCAGTCGTTTTAAAAGAGCAACATCAGAGGCAAAATAAGTGGTTTTTGGCTGTGTTAATAAATCGTTACAATTGTTTGCCATGGAGAACAAAAGTTACTATTACACTTTGAAGAGAAGACATCTTTGTGGGATACTGTGTGTGTGTTGTGTGTGCATTTACTGAGTTCCCAATGCCTAACATTCTAAAAATATATTTCCATGAGATTTGATGGTCATGTGGTGGTCAAATGATGCACAAAATGGCAGATCTGGTGTCAGTGGTGCAACTCTAATTATTTGGATTTGCTTGACTTAAGTGCTTGATCTTACAGCCTTAATACATTAACCTTGGCTTTATGTGTTACGAACCTCACAACATTTCTTTAGAGGGTAAGGATAAAATCATCTACATTGTCACTAATGGAAACCAGTAGGCAGCACACCTCACCTCCAGCACCTTTGAAATTATAAACCAAATACCAGCTCCCACGTCACCTACCAAGTGGGATTGCAAAGTATTGCTCAAGGACATATTGATATTTCTATGAAACAAAGCAGGAAGCCATGTTGAGGCACTCTGCGTAGTGAAAAAGAAAGAAAGCCAAGGCAGTCCACTTCATGCTGGTCACAGAGTGAAACAAAGGATTTATAATGAAGCAGACTTGTTCTGCTTTGATTGTTTTCCTCCTGCGATTCTGGGCTCTCCCTTTGGGTCATTCACTGAGATGGTTTTAAGAGCTGGCAAGGGATCGCAGGCTGACTCCAAATCAGCCATTCTGAAGTTATCAGGATTCCACTCTCTCTCCTTACCTTAGTCTGACTACATCACTAGAAGTTCTCATCCATTACTGCTCTGAAGGAAGCAAAGAAGAAGAGGAAGGGGAGATTGTTTCTCCCTTTCTAGATGAAATTTGGTGTGGTGAGGTGCAAAAATGCCCCCTACCCATCCCGATTCCATCAGTCCATTTCTTAACACTAGATACAATTTGCTAAATTACAATGCTCAGGGCCTTTCTAGGAGATAATTATTGTGCAGTTCCGATTCAGCTTTGTGAAATCCAGATGTCACTCCTCAGACCAGTTTCTATGGCGGGCCAATACTATTTTCCCAGTAAGATTATCCCTTCCCCTGTCAGTAATGCATTGTCCTCTAGTGAACCTATTGCCTGTTACTCATTTAGTTCTTCAAGTGCTCTTACCACTGGCAGTATTGTAGCAGCAGTAGTAATAATGAAAATGTGAAAATGCTCAGGAACATACAAGAGAGTAAATGCTATTGAACTCACTGGGACTTGCTTTTGGGTAAAAATGCTTCAGATTGTGGTGTAAGGCTACACAGCCATTACCCAGTTTCCTGGGAGTAAGCTCTGTTGAATACAGTGGGACCTCCTTCTCAGTAGACAGTGTAAGACTCCATTTACGAAAAAGGAATAAACTCTCCATTTGTTTCCTAAAAAATGGCTGGCTGTTGAAGCATTGCAATTAAAGAATCTAAAGTGGATTGGTGACCTTTTTCTTCAAAATTATAGGAAGGGCTTTGTATGTCAGATTCACTGTTTCCTTCATTTGGTGCAGGTATTTTATTTTCAGTATAAACAGGGCTCCATTTTTGCACCTACACACTTACACACCATGTAAGTGAGAGCTTACACACCAGTGAGAGCTGGACCATAAAGAAGGCTGATCGCCGAAGAATTGATGCTTTTGAATTATGGTGCTGGAGGAGACTCTTGAAAGTCCCATGGACTGCAAGAAGATCAAACCTATCAATTCTGAAGGAAATCAGCCCTGAGTGCTCACTGGAAGGACAGATCCTGAAGCTGAGGCTCCAATACTTTGGCCACCTCATGAGAAGAGAAGACTCCCTGGAAAAGACCCTGATGTTGGAAAAGATTGAGGGCACAAGGAGAAGGGGACGACAGAGGATGAGATGGTTGGACAGTGTTCTCGAAGCTACGAACATGAGTTAGACCAAACAGCGGGAGGCAGTGGAAGACAGGAGTGCCTGGCATGCTCTGGTCCATGGGGTCACGAAAAGTCGGACACAACTAAACAACAACAACAACTTACACACCACTTTTAATTGTTCCCTGAGATGGGGGGGGGGAGGAAAAGGTAAAACTGGGGCATTCCAGGATCCAATCAGAAATTAGGATGGCTTCTAATGGCAGTGTATCTCCTTTGTTTGGAGATAATTGTGGATTCCCCATTAAGAGATCCACAGTGCTACGGCAGAAGTGGGTATTTTTTTTCCAAAGCCTGAGCTTTCAGTTCACTTAAACATGTGAAAATATCTTAGCATCCCTGAAAAGAGGATTTAAAAAGCTCTCCTTTTTAGGGAAGTGTTTCCTTTCTATAGGTTTTAAATAGTATCCAGTAGGGTCTTGAAAGAAAACACAATGCCACATTGTTCTTAATAATGCTTTCCTCAGAATAGAAGTTGGAGGCAATTTTGTTCTTCTGTTATCACAGCCTAGATAAAATGCCAATACTGTTTTGAGAAGCATCAATATGCCAGAGACTGGCACCCATATCAGCAGGTTTCAGGGTCTCTCATTGTCTTTCACATTTTGAACCGACAGGAGTCTCTGAGAATAAACAATTGGAAAAGACATTCCCTAAAGGTAGCTATCAAATGCAATAAGGCTCAAGTCAAATGGCCCAGCTGTCACAGTAAAATACAGCATATCTACTTTGTTCTTGGGGGAGGGAAAATAATGCTAACCAGTTTCTGCAGGCAGCCTTTCAAGATAGTGTCAGCATTAAGGCCAGATTAACAAATAAAATAGGTATGCTGTCATGCTGGAACTCCAGATCCAGGGTTCTCCGGCTCTTTGATGCTCTGTTAAAAGCCGCCGCCAAGATTTGCTTACATTCACATATTTGAGGGGAATCAATTTGGAGCTTTCTCATCTAGTGAAACACCTGATGGATTTCAGGAGAAGCAAAGGGCAGTTTTTATTAAAATATCTCTAGTGAAATTTCAGAAAATCCAGGTGAAATCTCTAGTACCTAGGTGCTCAGGTGAAGCATCTTAAAAAAATGTCAAGGGAATACTGGTGAAACTTATTAGGCGAGTTCTACGCATCCTTAATGGAAACATTTAATTGGGGTACAAGGGGACAGACGATGCTCAGTTTTTAGAGCAAAAGAAATGTGTGCTGTATCGTTGAGCAGAATTCCAGGCCAGAATTAAAAAATCTTTAACATAGGTAGCTGCCTTCATCTGTCTACCTCAGCATTAAGTATTCCAACTGGCATGGGCTCTCCAGGAACTTTGACAGAGGCCCTTAATAATAATAATAATAATAATAATAATAATAATAATAATAATAATAATAATAAAATATTTATACCCTGCCCATCTGGCTGAGTCGTACTCTCCAGAGCGGGGTAAAACAAGCTTGTTTCCTCTTCCATGTGACAGCCCTTGAGATATTTGAAGGTGGCTATCCTATCTCCTCTCGGTCTCCTCTTTTGCAGGCTAAACATACCCAGCTCCTTCAACCATTCCTCATAAGGCTATGTTTCCAAGTATTTTGTCGTTCTCAAAATACTTGGCCAGTAACAGGAAGTACCATTTAAGGCAATGGATTTGTACTAGGTAAACACTTAGGACATAACCACCTGTAATATAATTTTACCTGAAAAGGACTGATCCCCCTGGTAGGAGACGGCCAAGGCCGAAAATTGCCTCCAATGGTTTGCAGTAGGCTTTTGATATTCCTGTGGGAGAAGGGTCTAGGTTTCTCTTTAGGGAAGCTTTTAATATTTAATGCTGTATTGTTTTAATATCCTTCTGGAAGCCACCCAGAGTGGCTGGGGAGACTCGGCCAGATGGGCGGGGTATAAATAATAAATTATTATTATTATTATTCACTGTGCACAATGTAGTAACATTTGCTCAGATTTCCTTAAGCAGGACGTCACTCTAATTTACACGCATGAGAGCCCATATTGTAACAATACAAAGCAAGTGGGGGGGGGCATGCACTGCTCAAGCAACCAGCCGTGCATTTCTCTAGATCTGGAGGGGGGAAATGCTTGCTATTATTACAGATATCCCCAAATGCCCTATATTTAAAAGTGATGCCTTCCTTTTGCTGGGTTGCCTCTTCTAGCTTAAAGGGAATCACCCATTAGGGGGCTCCCACTGAAACCTTTTCATATCTATGGAGCTTATCATGTGTGAACATCTGACATTCATCATATTTTCTGCTGACCAGGTGGATCAGCAGAAGTGGAGGGCATGATGAGTCCCAGATGTTATAGTGACTGCAGGGTGCAAATGAACTAGAGAAATTAACTCGGAACATGTTTTTGCTGCGCTGGGAACTGGTTTTAAGCAGTTTCTATCTACAGAAAGAAAAGGGGCCCAATCAAGGCCTGCATTTTTCAGAGTGGTCCCTCCTGCCCTATTCACAACACAGGGTGACAGGGGTGACAACCTGAATAAAATAATAATAATAATAATAATAATAATAATAATAATAATAATAAATTTATTTATACCCCGCTCTCCCCAGTCAAAACCGGGCTCATGGCGGCTAACACCAATAAAATTACAATAAGACATAAAAGAAAAGAAAACAATTAATTGAAATACAGGTTAAAATACAATATTAAATTTAAATTTTAAAATGCAGCCTCATTTTAAGTAGTCCATAAAACAAAAACACAGGGGTCAGACTGAGTCCAACCCAAAGGCCAGGTGGAACAGCTCTGTCTTGCAGGCCCTGTGGAAAGATGGCAAATCCCGCAGGGCCCTGGTCTCCTGTGAAAGAGCGTTCCACCAAGTCGGGGCCAGTACTGAAAAGGCCCTGGCCCTAGTCGAGACCAATCTAACCACCTTATGGCTTGGAATCTCCAGAATGTTGTTATGGGGGGAGGAGGAGAGGTAAACCCCCACTTGACAACAAGACACAGCGCGCGCACACCATTTGAATGGCAAGGCGGACCTTCCAAGTGTCCCTATTTTCCAGTGACACCCATGATTTAGAGAAGCCATTTGTACAGAAGAAGATTTGGGGTGGACAGCAACATGCAGAACATGCATAGGATGCTCCCATGAGTTGGAAACCTGGGGTGGGGTGGGCCTGGCATGTGAGTGCAGGGTGAACATGCATGGCCATGTTGTCCTCCCTCACAAAAATATTGCCACATGTTGTTGTTGTTTGTTTAGTCGTTTAGTCGTGTCCGACTCTTAGTGACCGCATGGACCAGAGCACGCCAGGCACTCCTGTCTTGCACTGCCTCCCGCAGTTTGGTCAAACTCATGTTCGTAGCTTCGAGAACACTGTCCAACCATCTCGTCCTCTGTCGTCCCCTTCTCCTAGTGCCCTCCATCTTTCCCAACATCAGGGTCTTTTCCAGGGATTCTTCTCTTCTCATGAGGTGGCCAAAGTATTAACATGCTACATGTTAAACACCCACTATTGTCCACTTGTGCTTCTTCTGCAAAAGTCGGTGTTCTTCCCACCATAGCTGCCAAGTTATCCCTTTTTTAAAGGGATTTTCCCTTATGCTGAATAGGCTTCCTCGCGAGAAAAGGGAAAACTTGGCAGCTATGCTTCCCACTCGGGCAAGATTTCCATGGAAGCCTCCTTGTCTCAAAGAGCTTCCTTAACACTGCTTCCTAACAATGCAGGCTTCTCTTAGTGGTGCGGCTCACATCTGCACCATGCGTTCCAAGTGCTCTTACCGTATATCACTTTTAACAGTCACAGGGAATCCTGGGAACTGTAACTGGTAAGAGGACTGGGAATTGTAACTTGCAAGGTCAGCACCCTTAAAAAATTGGAGTTCCCAGGATTCTTTGGGAGAAGCCAAGAGTTCCATAGGTGTGTAAGAGGGCTTTTAAAATGTATGACATAAATGTGACCTTCCCTGATACATTTCAGCTGAACTTTTATTTGTGTGGTTTTAAATAACCCCAAAGCAATTGGGGGGCGTGCCCAGCGATTAGGAGCCAGTGCTCCTCTAGATCAGGCATCCCCAAACTTCGGCCCTCCAGATGTTTTGGACTACAATTCCCATCTTCCCCAACCACTGGTTCTGTTAGCTAGGGCAGTGTTTCTCAACCAGTGTGCCTCCAGATGTTTTGGGACTACAACTCCCATCATCCCTAGCTAGCAAGACCAGTGGTCAGGAATGATGGGAGTTGTAGTCCCCAAACATCTGGAGGCACACTGGTTGAGAAACACTGAGCTAGGGATCATGGGAGTTGTAGGCCAAAACATCTGGAGGGCCGCAGTTTGGGGGTGCCTGCTCTAGATGTTGTTGAATTCAGCGCCCATCAACTGCAGCCACCATGATCATAGGTGAGGGATGTTGGGAGTTGTCCAATAACACCTGGAGGACCACAGCCTCCATACTCCTGCTCTTGACTTCCCTTCCAACTTCCTATTTACCAACAAGTAAACAAGTTATCAACAAGTTAACCATCCTTTTCACAAACAAGTTGTCATTTTTTACTTATTTATACTGCTCATAATAAAAGGATTAATTGATTGGCGTATTGCTTTAATTATATAAAAATAGGAATGTTCTGTTGGAAGTCCCCCCCCCCCCCAGTTTTTGGATAAGCAGGGCATAGATTATCTAAATAACAGATAGGATCACGATGACAAAATGTACCTTCATCAAAACATGACTTCCCGTAATGAAACTGCTCAAGTTCTATCCTGTTTTTGGCACCAGTGGTCAAGGATAACATGCTACAACCAAATCTAAGCAACTAAAACGATCAATTGTTTGGGAGGAAATAAAAGGCTTGAAGTTTTTTCATGCCAACAAGTGATTCTTCATTGTCGCTTTTTGTTTCAGCTCATGCAGTTGAGATGCACAACGCAGGAGCAAAGATCACAAGAGCAATATCATTATAAAATAACCCTGTTGTCACTGTGTCCTGTTTGATCCTACATCAGAAATACATCTGAGACTTTGCACCGATCAATTCTAGTACATTCCCTCTCCCTTTTTCGTACAGTGAACTTCTTCATATGTTGTTCCCAAGCTGTGCTTTTTGTATCAGCCACAAATGAAATAGACAAATCCATCACAGATTCAATCACCTGTGCTTTTAAAATTAAAAGTGTTGCAATATTATTCTAGTGTTTAATTTTGAAATGTTGATTATATTGTGTTTGAGAAAGTGCAATTAAAGTACTAATTTCATTTATTGCAAGTCCAATTTATTGTGGATTGTTTCCTTAAATCAATATTTGCTGGAAATCTGGTACTTTAGCTCAGCTGTCCGTTTGCTGGGAATGATGGCGACCCCTGGCACCAAACTTGTATGATGACAGGGGAAGAGAGACAGGGGGAAAGTGCCCCTGCTTAATTCTACTCAACCTCTCAGTGGCTTTTGATACTGTCAACCATGGTATCCTTCTGAAGTGGCCATCTGAGTTGGCAATGCTTTGCAGTGGTTCCAGTCCTACTTGGATAGTAGTTTCCCAAAGTGATTTTTAGGTGCTCTTCCGCTCTGTGGAGGCTTCAATGTGGAGATCCTCAGGGTTCAATCTTATCCCCTATACTGTTTAACATCTACATGAAACCACTGTGTGGGGTTATCTGGAGTTTTGGAGTACATTGTCAGCAATAAACTGATCTTCACGACTCCCAGTACGTTTCCGAGCACAATTCAAAGTGTTGGCGCTGACCTTTAAAGCCCCAAATGGCTTCGGCCCAGTATACCTGAAGGAGCGTCTCCACCCCCATTGCTCAGCCTCTTCCGAGGGCCTTCTGCTGGTTCCCTCACTGCGAGAAGCAAAGTTACAGGCAACCAGGCAGAGGGCCTTCTCGGTAGTGGCACCCTCCCTGTGGAACGCCTTCCCATCAGATGTCAAGGAGATGAGGAACTACAGTGGTACCTCTACTTATGAATAACTCTACTTACGAATGTTTCTACTTATGAATGGAGTTCCGCCCACCATCTTGGATGCGGTTGAGATAGGATTTTTTCTACTTACGAATTTTTAGATAGGGTTGCTTCTACTTACGATTTTTGTTCTCCCAATGCATTCCTATGGGATTCGACTTACAAATTTTTCCGACTTACAAATGTGTGTTCGGAACGCATTAAATTCGTAAGTAGAGGTACCACTGTATACAACTTTTAGAAGACATCTGAGAGCAGCCCTAGCTAGCATGATGTGAGGGAGTCCAAAGTATATGGAGGTCACCAGGCAGGGCCGCCTTAAGGATATGCGACGCCGGGGTGCAAAGATCTGCCCAACGCTCCCCCCCTCCAGGTTGTCCAGAGTTGTTAACCTTTTTTTTAGGGAGCTGACCCCATGCTTATCTCTGCTCAGGTAAAGAAAACAGGAAACGTAAGGAGCCCAGCGCAACAAACCAGCCCAAGGTGTCTACGTTGGCAACTGAGCAAAGCCAGGCACCTCGTGGTGTAAGCAGAGTGCGCTGGGCAGGCCTCTCCATAGCCCTACACCAATCCCAGGCATGCAGGTGGGTGGAGCCAGTTGGCTGCCTCAGCGCCTCGCTGTCTTGCTTGCCCCCGAATTCGTGACGCAGAGCCGCCCACAGCAGAAGAGCCCACCGTGGAGCTCCGACCGATGGGTGGGCTCTTCCCCGGACTCTAGCTCTCGGGCCCCGGACTCTCAACCTGATGCCCCTGAGAGCCCGGTGCCCGTGTGCCCTGCACCCCTGGCGCCTCTGGTTAAGATGGCCCTGTCACCAGGTGGAGAAAGTCAGATTTTGCTATATGCTGAAGTAGCTAAGAGAATGACTATGCCCTTCATTCTTTCCCCAGTAATATTCTAAACCACCACTCAACATTGGTGGAAATTATTCCAACCTTCCTCATGTCTTTGAGTATGCGGCAGTTGGTCTACTAACTTTTGTCACTCATAAGAATTTGGCTTGAACTGAGCAGTCTGTAATAATACAGTCATACCTCGGTTTAAGTACGCCTCGGTTTGAGTATTTTCAGTTTAAGTATTCCACGGACCCATCTGGAACGGATTAATCCACTTTCCATTACTTTCAATGGGAAAGTTCGCTTCAGGTTAAGTACACTTCAGGTTAAGTACGGACTTCCGGAACCAATTACACTCATACCTCGGGTTAAGTATGCTTCAGGTTGAGTACTCCACGGACCGTCTGGAACGGATTAATCCACTTTCCATTACTTTCAATGGGAAAGTTCGCTTCAGGTTAAGTACAGACTTCCGGAACCAATTGTGTTTGTAAACCGAGGTACCACTGTAAAACACACTGCCCAGGATGTAAAAAGGGAATCCACAAGCCTAGTCTTCTTTCCTTGTCTGATTTGGGGCTTATTTCCTCCACCACCTTCACATCTGAAATGAAGATGGTGGATGAAGGCACATCAGACAGTGACATATCCTTCAACTGGCATATCCTGCAGATTGCTGACTGCCTGAATTAAGGCTGGTACTTTGCCACATCTCAAAGTGGTGACTGAAAGTGACATATGACTTATGGCCCAGGAACTGTGAACAAGATTGCCTTTAGTGTACAGTTGTACATATGCAAAGGAAATGAATGTTCTAGAATGATCTTTAACAACAACAACAACAACAACAACAACAACAACAACAACAACAACAACAACAACAACCTACTTTGATGTCTGTACATTTTACATGAAATCTGTTCAGTTTAACATTCCACTTATGCATCCATATGCCTTTTTTCTGGACCAGCATATAAGAAGCAGGTTTGTAATAAAGGGAGTTTGCTTTTAAAGGAGTCTTTGCTGGCAAGTCTTATCATACCTTCTTCTTCTTTGGCGATCCCTTGTAGCCGACTAAGATTGTCTTCCATAAACATGGTTTTAACAATGAGTCCGTAAGTGACTGTGGAGGCCAATTCTGGATCCACACATCTTTCCACAGTGGGGGCATTGGTTTCCAGGCGGGAGTTGATCACGGTGTGGATTTGCCAAGCGTGCCTTCCTCTTAGCACATTTCTCCCTTGCGTCCTGAGTTGGAGTGACTTCAAACAGTAAAGGCTGTTCTCCAATTGGAGCGCTCGCAGGCCCCATGTACTTATACCACTTATCATGTACTTATACCACTGAACAAGGGTGCTATCAGGGCAGGACTTTGGAGAAGAGGTCTAGGAGGCCAGTAAATGCAAGAGGGTTGGATTGCCACCTTTGACATAAGACTGTGTGTACACCCCATACATTTAAAGCACATGACTTCCCCTAAACAACCAAGGGAGTTTGTTAAGGGTGCTGAGAATTGTAGCTCTGCGAGGGATAAGCTACAGTTCTCAGGGTTCTTTGGAGAAAGTCATGTGCTTTAAATGTCCTTTTAAAATATGATGAGTACATAGCCATCATGAAGTTCTTACACACATTACCATCTTATGAGGACACCCCCCCCCCCGACAGAGACACACAATACTCATAGACCATTAAACACGGTCCAAGATTGCATAACTGCACCCTGAAAAGTGAAATAATCTTTGTGTCACGTGGATGTGAAGTTGCCTTTTCCATTCAAGTCACCAGCTTCAATTTCCATGGTGGTGGGATTTTTTTTTTTTAACTCTCCAGCTTTTTCATGCTTTGAATCTACAGACTGCAATTTATTGATAATAATAAATTACAGTGCTAATCAGGCTACAATTCCTGCCAGGATTTTATCAGTGTTTCAGTGTTACTAGGACTATTAAGTTTCAAGGGGTAACTGAGTGGAATTATTCTAGATCAGGGGTCAGCAAACTTTTTCAGCAGGGGGCCGGTCCACTGTCCCTCAGACCTTGTGGGGGGCCGGACTATATTTTGGGGAGTATGCCCCACAAATAACCCAGAGATGCATCTATATATATAAAAATGTAAAAATCGTGAAATCCGGGGTTCCACTTTTCTCCGTAACCGCTTGACCGATCGTCCTGAAATTTGGACATAATGATCCAGGCCACTCCTAGATCGCTGTTGGGGGCAAAAATCCCTCAAATCACACACCTGCCCAGGTACAGACCTGCTTTTCAAGTCAAATAGCGCCCTCAAGTGGCGTAGTACCCTCCTCCAACCCCTCCCTTCCTTTGAAATCTAAGCCACACCCACAAACCAAATGACATCATCATCAACCAAGCAACTGAAATACACCAAGACAGCGATTTTATCTAGGCCTTTGTTTTAGGCCCCTGACAGGCTGCCAGGCCTCCACTAGGCCCGGGGAGGGGGATAACCCACAGCAACACATTTGGGGGCACGGCAAGGGGTTTTACTTTACCATTTAGCACCACTACCCCCCAAAAAAACCCCCACCAAAGAACCAACATTGCCAAGTGGAGGTCGGGGCCTGCCTGGGGGGGGGGGGTTTGCCACAGACCGCAGCACAGCCTTTGATTTATGTAGGCCCCTACACTGCAAGGGGTTTTACTTTACCATTTAGCAACACTACCCCCACCCCAAAAAAAACCCACCAAAAAACCAACATTGCCAAGTGGAGGTCGGGGCCTGCCTGGGGGGGTGGTTGCCACAGACCGCAGCACAGCATTTGATTTATGTAGGCCCCTACACTGCAAGGGGTTTTACTTTACCATTTAGCAACACTACCCCCACCCAAAAAAAACCCCACCAAAAAACCAACATTGCCAAGTGGAGGTCGGGGCCTGCCTGGAGGGGAGGGGTTTGCCACAGGCCGCAGCACGGCCTTTGATTTATGTAGGCCCCTACACTGCAAGGGGTTTTACTTTACCATTTAGCACCACTGCCCCCCCCAAAAAACCCCACCAAAGAACCAACATTGCCAAGTGGAGGTTGGGGCCTGCCTGGGGGGGAGGGGTTTGCCACAGGCCGCAGCATGGCCTTTGATTTATGTAGGCCCCTACACTGCAAGGGGTTTTTACTTTACAATTTAGCACCACTACCCCCCAAAAATCCACAAGACAAAAATAAATATGACTTATTTTATAGGTATGTCTTATTTTAGGAGAAACAACTGATTGTAAGCCTCTGTGTCTTTTTTTTAAAAAACAACCATTCACTTTCTCTCCCCAGTTTAAGTCCTCAGATATTTGCAGTGCACCCCCCCCCCCCATTTACAATTCCCTACCTTCCCCTTGCCACTTCCTGGGTTTTTTTTATGGAACTGAACAACTCAGGTACTTCAGAACGCGCATTCTGTTGCCAGGCCCTTGCAGGGCCAGACAGAGGCCCGCCCCAGGTAGATAAGATAATGTGTCCCTGTTTTTAACCCTTTTCTTACTTTTTTCATTTTACTGATTGTGAATATGCTGACCGAGGCCGGCTTTGGATTCGGAGGCCCGCGCCAAGTGGCCCATATGATCCCCCTCCTTCTGTCTGGGCCTGTCTCTTGCTACAGGGCTGTGGGGCTTCGCTATTTGACCCCCCCTCCCTGGGTTGGGATTCTTTAAGTAGTTCTCTGGGTCCCAGGGCACATCATCACCCCCGATCCTTAATCTAAACATGTAGAAATGTTCACGATGCGTGCGCAGGGGCCAATGTATGGAGATACAGGGGGGAGGGGACAACAGAGGGCTCAGACAAAAGTACATACTGGGAAATGGAACCCAGAAACTGACAGCTCCTTCTCCAAGGATGGGGGCCAATGTAGGAAGATACCAGGGGTAGGGGCCTACACTCCCCAGGAACAACAGAGGGTTCAGACAAAAGTGCATGCTGGGAAATAGAACCCAGAACCTAACAGTTCCTTTTCGAGGGTGGGGACCAAGGTATGGAGATACAGGGTGGGGGGCTAACACTCCCCAGGGACAACAGAGGGAAGGGTATCCTACCAAAACACAGGGATGAGCCGGGGTGGAGGGAGGAGGGGCAGGATACGTCATGCATCGTGACAGGGGGGGGGATCACAGGAAAGAACCACAGCAACGCGTGGCCGGGTCAGCTAGTTTTAAATAAAAGGACACATTCTACTCATGTAAAAACACACTGATTCCTGGACCGTCTGCGGGCCTAATTTAGAAGGCAATTGGGCCAGCTCCCGGGCCTTAGTTTGCCTACCCATGTTCTAGTTAAGGGTCTCCAAACTAAGGCCCGGGGGCCGGATGCGGCCCGTGCAAGCCAATTGTGCGGACCCCGCCAACCTCCGCTGCCTGCTCTTTTTGGCGTGCCATGGTGTGGTTGCCCATCTTCAGGTCGGCGCGGCGCCAGAAATAGCTTGTGCGCACGCAGAAGGCGGGGAAACGTGCTCCCATACGGATGTGCACAAGCTATTCCTGGTGCTGCGCCAACCCGGAAGTGTACCGGAAATGACGTCTGCACATGCGCAGAAGCCATTTCCCGTGCCGTGCCAGAAAAAGCGAGTGCACGAGCGTATGGGAGCATGTTCCCCCGCCCTCCGGCCCGCAGCGCAATCGGTGGCAGAGGAACCGGCCCGAAGCCGGGTAAGTTTGGGGACCCCTGTTCTAGATTCTTGCTGATACTTCAGGTACTATTCCTAAGAGAAAAATAAGCAGCATTTTAACAGCATGAGTAAAAGGAAGAACTTTCTCAGCCATGAATTTCCCCATACAACACTTGGTCTGCTTTTTTGATAATGCATAGGTGCTAAACAAGCCTTACTTTGTTTGCTCAAGGTCTCAGTCCCGGAATCTGCTGTAAGCTGCGAGGCTGAATGTAAGAACAGGAGAGTCGTTATAAAACTCTGCATCTAGATTTGTGTGCGTGGACACACACCAGATCTTGAATTCATCCCTATTTTGAAAAGAAGAGCTGATAAATGGTCTCTTTTTCTGTGTCCATGATCATCAGGGCAAGGAATATTCTACATTAAAAAAGAAAAGAAAAAAGAATCCAACTTGCACACAAAAGAAGCCTAATTTCTATGCTGGGAGCAAATTATGTAAATTGCACCAATTTTTTTTTGCAAATGAGATTTAATTTGCATCATTTGTTATATCGGGTGTTCACGGTTTTCTGGATATTTTGAGAAGGGCAGTGAGGACAATTGATGAGGAGGTGAGGCAGGGGTCAGAGAGATGTAGGGACTGGAAAGCATGAACTAGCAGCCACCACCAGGAGAGACTGATAAGAATGCATTGAATGGAAGCCTTCTGCCCTGGGTCCTTTTGCTTTCTGAGACTTTGCCAGGTGTTACTGCCTATTTTTGAATTCTCCCCCTTACAATTAGGAGGAACGCACACACACACACACACGAGAGAGAGAGAGAGAGAGAGAGAGAGAGAGAGAGAGAGAGAGAGAGAGAGAGAGAGAGAGAGAGAGAGAGAGAGATTCTACATATTGTGGCTTACAAGTGGAAAGAAGCAACTTGCATTTCATTTAGTTCTCCAATCTATCCATTTTGTTGCAGGTGCAGTAGCAGCGTGCAAACAGAGCTCCCTAGCTGGATGGATTTTTCTCGTTCATTTCATGGGAGAGAAAGCTCCCTGTCGACAGTGGCTCTGCACTGGAAGAAAGGGAGAGAGAGATTAAAAAGTTGCGACCCAAAACTTCAGCTATGTACGTGCATGTGTATGACGGTAATATTATGCTAAAATGGCACACTCTTAGCCTCGCCTTTTCTTTGGACTTATTGTTAGGGGGAAATGGCAACGAGTCAAGCTTTCTGTCACTTATCTGCTAACACCAGCTTTTCTTTCGCAGCAAAATAATAGAGTGACTACTGCTTCTGCTTCTGCACTGATACATGGCTTTTGTCAGCCATAGGCTGGTTAGGGTAATCGCTATTACCAGCACAGGGTTTTAGCTCCCCAGCACAAGTCATCTCCAGAAGAGAAAGGCCAGCTGCCTCCCTTCCACCCCATGCCTGCCCTGCTTTCATCCTTAATGCAATTGTTATCTTCAAGATGATAAGAGCCCGGTAGGAATCAATTTAATTTCAAAAATTGCCTGTCCCTCCTTAGGGTTCATTAAGGATCTGTCTCATCTCTCGCATAGACATTGTGTGGGTAGATCTCCTCCCGAGGCCCTTTATTTATTTCTTAGTCTGTGGCCTTTGATTATTCCTTTCTGATATTATATAATGTAACATGGGTGAAATAGCCTTTCTGTGTTAAGTGTGGTAATCCATTTAGAATACAGAGGGGCCTTTTCCTTTCCTTTTCGTCACCCGGCAATGCCAACATCCACTCGCAAAAAGAAGAGGAAGGATCTGTTTAACACGATGCACAACTGCAGTTTTATTGAACAACGGCAAATGAAAACAGCTCCCAAATCATATTGTGCTCATGAAACAAAGGATGCTCAAACAAAACATTCTTCTCTTTTGTTTCTAATATCAAGTGGTCTCTGCAGAGTTCTTGGCAGAGCAGCGCAAGACTCCTAGAACATGCATAGATATGCATTTGAAAGATGCATTTATTTTTGCTTATACATGGTTTGTTTACAGACAGAGTCAAATGATAGTGATAAATGACAAAGATACCATTACTATAGCTCAGTAGTAGAACATCTGTCTTGCATGCAAATAGTCTCAGGTTCACCCTTTGGCGGTTTCACGGGGCCTGAATTTTTGGGGAGCTGCTGGCACTCAGTGTCAGCAATACTAGTCTAGATGGTCCAGTGGATTGCTTCTGTGTAAGGCAGTTTCAACAGAACAAAAAAACCCAACTTCCATCTCATCCACCTAAAACTCTAGGAAAGAGTCGTTTATATCATTCCAAAATCAGTTGCATCAGTTGAAAACGGCATATACCTGCATTCAAAACTAGGGATTTTTGCTGAAAAATACATGGAATTGACAACCTGTGAAAAACTGAGCCGCCGCTTCTATGAATAGCACAAAGAAAAGCAGCTCCTTCGGTGCATGCATGCCACTGAACTGTCTCATTCCCAACTGAGTATTTTGTACTCAAGTATCCAAAACTAAAATGTAATGTGAGAATTAATTCCAGAAGGGGAGAGGGGACTTGCAGGTCCTTTCTTCCTTCTGTGGGAGAGGCTGGTTATAGTCTCAAATGCTCAAAGCGGTTTAAAATAGCGGAAGGCTACAGTAAGTTCAATAAGTCCTTGTTGGGCACAGGTACTTTCCAGCTGTGAAATGTGATGGAGGTGAACATATGAACAGGGTTTAAATCACAGCTTCTCCACTGTACCTTATAGTAGACACTAATGTTAGATACATTAAAATTTTACACATCACTTGGGAAGACAGGCAAACTAATATCAGTGTACTGGAAGAAGCAAAGATCACCAGTGTTGAAGCAATGATTCTTCAACATCGACTTTGTTGGACTTGGTTATGTTGTGCAGATGCCTGAAGATCATCTTCCAAAGCAACTACTCTATTCCAAACTTAAAAATGGAAAGTGTAATGCTGCTGGTCAACAAAAGATGTTTAAAGACTGTCTCAAGGCAAATCTTTAAAAATGTAGTATAAACACTGACAACTGGGAAACACTGGCCTGCGAGTGCTCCAGTTGGAGAACAGGCTTTACCAAAGGTGTCATGGGCTTTGAAGACACTCGATCTCAGGACGCAAGGGAGAAATGTGCTAAGAGGAAGGCATGCTTGGCAAATCCACACCATGATCAACTCCCGCCCGGAAACCAATGCCCCCACTGTGGAAGGATGTGTGGATCCAGAATTGGCCTCCACAGTCACTTACGGACTCATTGTTAAAACTGTGTTTATGGAAGACAATCTTACTCAGCTACGAGTGATCGCCAAAGCAGTAGCAGAAGAAGAAACATCAAAAGGTAGATATACTTCACTCTGTCCAAAGTCAGGATGGGAAGCTATAAAAAAAAAAACTCTGAAAAATGTCAACTAAAATGCAGCATATACTGGATGTTAAACCCATTTCTTCCCCATCCTTTAAGAACATGCTGAATGTTTCACTTCAAAGCCTTAACAACATTTTTGAAGTGATAAAAGGTTGACTCACAATAATAAGCTACAGAGGTGCCATGGGTCATTTGTGTAAATTGGGGTTTGTTTGTTTGTTTGCTTGCTTGCTTTTGCAATTCTTGCACCTGCAAAGATAATGGAAAATCTGTTGCTGATTCACAAGTGTGCAGCTTTTAAATGTGCCTCTTTCTGCATTAACACGTTGACATCTTAGTGAAAAATATTTTCAGTGTCACAGGTAAAAACATCCTAAGTGCTACACAGAATACCTATAAACATTACCTTGTTAGAGAGGGACCCCTGCACAATGGAGAACCTGATGCATGCAGAAGGATCGAGAAGCAGATGGAGTGACAGACTTGGAGCTCTGATGCTGTGGGACTTTTGCCAGTCAGAGGAGACAATGCTGGGCATGATAGATGGCCTGGCCTGATATACTTGCATGTGTACCAAAAACACCCATCTATGAAGGGACCAAAGGGTCATCTAGTCCAACCCCCTGAAATGCAGGAATCTCAGCTAAAGCATCTGTGATAGGTGGCCATCCAGCCTCTGCTTCAAAACCTCCAAGGAAGGAGAGTCCAGAACCTCCCAAGGGAGTCCATGTCAATTCCAAACAATTATTACTGCAAGAAAGTTATTCCTGAAGCTTAGTGGTAACTAGGGCTGCCATATGTCTAGATTTTGCTGGACATTACTGGGATTTTAAAGGCGGAATGGCTATGCAGGGGGGGATTTCTGAAATGTGGCACATTGTCCTGGATCTTAGGCAAGACAATTGAAAAATAAAGTAGGGGGGTGGTGGTTTGGCGGTTTTTACTTCTTGAAATATGGCAACCCTAGTGGGAATCTCCTTTCTTGTAACCCAAAGCCATTGGTTTGAGTCCTGCCCTCCAGAGCAGGAGAAAACAAGTTTGTTCCCTCTTCAGCAGCCCTTAAGATATTTGATGATATCTCCTCTCAGTCTCCTCTTTTCCAGGCTAAAGATACACAGTTCCTTCAAGCGCTCCTCATAAAGCCTAGTTTCCAGACCCTTGTTAATCTTGGTTGCCTTCCTCTGCACACCTTCCAGCTTGTCAACATCCTTCTTAAATTGTGGTACCCAGAATTGGACACAATATTCCAGGTGTGGTCTGACCAAGGCAGAACAGAGTGGGACTATTACTTCCCTTGATCTGGACACTAGACTTCTGCTGATGCAGCCTAGAATAGCATTACCCCCCCCCTCTCTCTCTGCCTCTTTGTAATGCCTCTCTTAATCTCAAGGATTAAACTGAGTGTAGCTTGCCAGTGAGAGAAGCCCCAGCATAATGCTACAGTCCAGCATTTATTGACTGTTTAAAAATGGTTTAAGTTGTAAACATGCCAAACCTGCGGCCCTCCAGATGTTTTGGACTACAATTCCCATCTTCCCCAACCACTGGTCCTGCTAGCTAGGGATCATGGGAGTTGTAGGCCAAAACATCTGGAGGGCCGCAGGTTTGACATGCCTGCCCTAAACCATGGTTATCAGTCAAGGTCAGCCATACCATGTGGCAACATGAGATAGCTGCCAAGCAACTCGTGCTGAGGGGCAGAGATCTGACTGAGCTGTGTGCTATGCAGCCTGCCTTGCACCCCTAATGTGAGCTTGTTGTGAGGTTAAGGAATCACCACTCATATTTAGGTAAGATGTAAATGCCTAGGGAGTGAGGAAGATATTGTATTTTCCTTCTCTCCAGGCAGCAAAATATCTTAGGCTAACCCTGTCACCATATTTGTGCTAGACTTAACAACTTGCCCTGCGGAGAAAACTGATCATTACTAAATCAGAATTAATATTTGGAAGTGGGGGAGAAGAAAGCACCTTCTTTAATGTAGTAATTTCTGGGATTTCCCCCACCAGGAAACATGGCTGTGGAACAAACTCACCACTAGAGGATTTCCTCCCCTTCATGGATCAATGCCTTGTCGTGGCGAAGGGGCTTGAATAACTCAGAGAAGCTATGAGCTATGCCATGCAGGGCCACCCAAGATGGACAGGTCATAGTGGAGAGTTTTGACTAAACGTGATCCACCTGGAGAAGGAACTGGCAAGCCACTCCAGTATCCCTGCCAAGAAAACTCCATGGACAAAGACAACAGGCATATAAAAGTTATGACGCTGGAAGATGAGCCCCTCAGGTCGGAAGGCGTCCAACATGCTACTGAGGAAGAGCGGAGGACAAGTACAAGTAGATTCAGAGCTGATGAAGCGGCTGGGCCAAAGCCGAAAGGACGCTCAGTTGCAGATATGCCTGGAAGCGAAAGGAAAGTCCGATGCTGTAAAGAAAAATATTGCATAGGAACCTGGAATGTAAGAACCATGAATGGAGGTAAGCTGGATGTGGTCAAAAATGAGATGACAAGAATAAATATCGACATCCTGGGCATCAGTGAACTAAAATGGAAGGGAATGGGCGAATTCAGTTCGGGTGACTATCATATCTACTACTGTGGGCAAGAATCCTGTAGTAGAAATGGAGTGGCCCTCATAGTCAACAAAAGAGTGGCAAAAGCTGTAATGGGATGCAATCTCAAAAATGACAGAATGATCTCGATACGAATCCAAGGCAGACCTTTTAACATCACGGTAATCCAAGTTTATGCACCAACTACCGGTGCTGAAGAAAGTGAAATTGACCAATTCTATGAAGACCTACAACACCTTCTAGAAATGACACCAAAGAAGGATGTTCTTCTCATTACAGGGGATTGGAATGCTAAAGTAGGGAATCAAGAGATAAAAGGAACAACTGGCAAGTTTGGCCTTGGAGTTCAAAATGAAGCAGGGCAAAGGCTAATAGAGTTCTGTCAAGAGAACAAGCTGGTCATCACAAACACTCTCTTCCAACAACACAAGAGACGACTCTACACGTGGATATCACCAAATGGGCAGCATCGAAATCAGATTGATTATATTCTCTGCAGCCAAAGATGGAGAAGCTCTATACAGTCAGCAAAAACAAGACCTGGAGCTGACTGTAACTCAGATCATCAGCTTCTTATAGCAAAATTCCAGCTTAAACTGAAGAAAGTAGGAAAAACCACTGGGCCAGTAAGATACAATCTGAATCAAATCCCTTATGAATACACAGTGGAAGTGAGGAACAGGTTTAAAGATTTAGATTTGGTGGACAGAGTGCCTGAAGAACTATGGATGGAGGCTCGTAACATTATACAGGAGGCAGCAACGAAAACCATCCCAAGGAAAAGGAAATGCAAGAAAGCAAAATGGCTGTCCAACGAGGCCTTACAAATAGCAGAGGAGAGGAGGCAAGCAAAATGCAAGGGAGATAGGGAAAGATACAGGAAACTGAATGCAGATTTCCAAAAAACAGCAAGGAGAGACAAGAGGGTCTTCTTAAATGAGCAATGCAAAGAAATAGAGGAAAACAATAGAATGGGGAAAACCAGAGATCTGTTCAAGAAAATTGGAGATATGAAAGGAACATTTCGTACAAAGATTACCATAATCAAGGACAAAAGTGGTAAGGACCTAACAGAAGCAGAAGACATCAAGAAGAGGTGGCAAGAATACACAGAGGAATTATACCAGAAAGATATGGAGGTCTCGTACACCCCAGGTAGTGTGGTTGCTGACCTTGAGCCAGACATCTTGGAGAGTGAAGTCAAATGGGCCTTAGAAAGCACTGCTAATAACAAGGCCAGTGGAAGTGATGATATTCCAGCTGAACTATTTAAAATTTTAAAAGATGATGCTGTTAAGGTGCTACACCCAATATGCCAGCAAGTTTGGAAAACTCAGCAATGGCCAGAGGATTGGAGAAGATCAGTCTACATCCCAATTCCAAAGAAGGGCAGTGCCAAAGATTGCTCCAACTACCGCACAATTGCGCTCATTTCACACGCTAGCAAGGTTATGCTTAAAATTCTACAAGGCAGGCTTAGGCAGTATGTGGACCGAGAACTCCCAGAAGTGCAAGCTGGATTTCGAAAGGGCAGAGGAACCAGAGACCAAATAGCAAACATGCGCTGGATTATGGAGAAAGCTAGAGAGTTCCAGAAAAACGTCTACTTCTGCTTCATTGACTATGCAAAAGCCTTTGACTGTGTCGACCACAGCAAACTTTGGCAAGTTCTTAAAGAAATGGGAGTGCCTGATCACCTCATCTGTCTCCTGAGAAATCTCTATGTGGGACAAGAAGCTACAGTTAGAACTGGATATGGAACAACGGATTGGTTCAAAATTGGGAAAGGAGTACGACAAGGTTGTATATTGTCTCCCTGCTTATTTAACTTATATGCAGAATTCATCATGCGAAAGGCTGGACTAGATGAATCCCAAGCCGGAATTAAGATTGCCGGAAGAAATATCAACAACCTCAGATATGCAGATGACACAACCTTGATGGCAGAAAGCGAGGAGGAATTAAAGAACCTTTTAATGAGGGTGAAAGAGGAGAGCACAAAATATGGTCTGAAGCTCAACATCAAAAAAACCAAGATCATGGCCACTGGTCCCATCACCTCCTGGCAAATAGAAGGGGAAGAAATGGAGGCAGTGAGAGATTTTACTTTCTTGGGCTCCTTGATCACTGCAGATGGTGACAGCAGTCACGAAATTAAAAGACGCCTGCTTCTTGGGAGAAAAGCAATGACAAACCTAGACAGCATCTTAAAAAGCAGAGACATCACCTTGCCGACAAAGGTCCGTATAGTTAAAGCTATGGTTTTCCCAGTAGTGATGTATGGAAGTGAGAGCTGGACCATAAAGAAGGCTGATCGCCAAAGAATTGATGCTTTTGAATTATGGTGCTGGAGGAGACTCTTGAGAGTCCCATGGACTGCAAGAAGATCAAACCTATCAATTCTTAAGGAAATCAGCCCTGAGTGCTCCCTGGAAGGACAGATCGTGAAGCTGAGGCTCCAATACTTTGGCCACCTCATGAGAAGAGAAGAATCCTTGGAAAAGACCCTGATGTTGGGAAAGATTGAGGGCACTAGGAGAAGGGGACGACAGAGGACAAGATGGTTGGACAGTGTTCTCGAAGCTACGAACATGAGTTTGACCAAACTGCGGGAGGCAGTGCAAGACAGGAGTGCCTGGCGTGCTATGGTCCATGGGGTCACGAAGAGTCGGACACGACTAAACGACTAAACAACAACAACAGAGGATTTCCTATGTGAAGCCATGGTGGGAGGAAACATGATGTGAATCATCTTTTAGTGTCGGATAGCAAGAGAGGAAACCTAGAAACTCATTTGCCAAGTGTGTGACTTTGCTTATATCACGGGTAATCACTTTCTGTAGCTTGGTGGGAAGAAAATTAAACAGGCTGTAAAAATGTCAAAAAAAAAGTTGCAGTGAATTTAGGCATAATCACTCATAATTTAGAGTTCATCATCCCAGTGCATTATTGCGCGCGCTAGGTTTAGGTCATTATAAAGGATGTGCTCTATCGTTCATTTGAAACTAGATTTTTAAAATCAAGGGGCAGGCATTTTATGGCTGAATATACTTGAGGTATTAATTTACATTGCAGCAAAAACAGGCATATTGGGGAAGGGAAAGAAACAAGAGATGGGACAGGAGAAAATTAGTAAAGGTAAAAGTAAAGGTAAAGGGACCCCTGACTATTAGGTCCAGTCATGACCAACTCCGGGGTTGCGGCGCTCATCTCGCGTTATTGGCCGAGGGTACCGGCGTACAGCTTCCAGGTCATGTGGCCAGCATGACAAAGCCACTTCTGGCGAACCAGAGCAGCACACAGAAATGCTGTTTACCTTCCCGCGGTACGTATTTATCTACTTGCACTCTGACATGCTTTCGAACTGCTAGGTTGGCAGGAGCTGGGACCGAGCAACGGGAGCTCACCCCGTCGCGGGGATTCGAACCGCCGACCTTCTGATCTGCAAGCCCTGGACTCAGTGGTTTAACTCTCAGCACCACCCGCTGTGCACTATTTCCAAAAGTGTGTTCCAGTCTTTAGATTTACCCTTTCCATTGACTAGGAGAAACATTGCTCTAAGAGTCCAGCCATGGAGTTGTATGAACAGTAGTAGTACCTGAATCAATAGGCCAGATACTACTGACAATGGGATCATAAAGCAAGCTGCTTTTGAAAATCCTCCTAGTTGTAAAAGACGATTGCAATGTTACTGCTGCTGACTGAGAGACACAAACTTCAGGAGCACAAAACTGGTAGAACAAGTCTTTGGTCCCTGACCCACCTCTTCTGAACTGCTTGTTTTTACCTGACATTTATTGAATATAATTAGCACAGAGAGTCTTGAGGAAACATCAAGCAACTGATAGACATTTCTGTTCTTCTCCAGAAGTTGTGGTCTAAGGCTTTGGTCTTCGTGTCCCCCTCCTCCTCTTCTTCCTTTTGTAATAATAATAATAATAATAATAATAATAATAATAATAATAATAATAATAAATAATAGATAGTGACAGCCCTAGGGGAACTCCCCCAATTAATTTCACATAGATAAATTCATGTTCTGAGTAGCCATGCAGCAAAAAAAGGTACAAGCCTAAGAAATGAACAATGAAGTCTATACCAGATGTCGAACTCTTCTAAGATTAACAGAATCAGTGCACTGGGCAAATAAGCATGAATGGAGACTGACTTTCTCATTAAATTATCAGCTGAAAAGTACAGTCTATGAAGGCTTGGAGTAATTTGTTCTTCTTTAATAGCCTGCATTTTGTAAAACATAATGAAGGACAGGAGAGCTTTAGCTGTATGTTACAGAAGTAAAGTAATATTTGTTAGGCCATGCAGGGATTTCATGCAGTTGTAAATAGAGATGAGCTGAAATTTCTCAGAAGACATTTTGCTGATTTCTTTTTTTACCCTTTTAGAATTTTTTGAAATTTTCTCCAAATATTCTCCACATTTGTGTGTGTGTGTGTGTGGCACCCATCCCCCTCCCCGAAACAGCAAGGGGCAATTGTGGAGGATACAAAATGGTGGCCAGTTTGGCACAATTTTGTGTTCCTGTACAATGCTGTTGTTGCTTACAGAAGCCATGCTCCTATGACGGCTGATGAGGAGTACCCCTGCAAAAAATTGCTGGATAATTTATCTTCCCGCTAGAGAAATTTGTTGAAATGGACCTTCCTCAAATTCTGTCCACAAATAGGGGTGGGAGGGAGTTTCAAAAACTGAAATCCTAACAGCTGAGCAGATTTTGAAAGCACCTTTCTCAATAAAAAAAATTCCTTCCAGCAGTACCTTAGAGACCAACTAAGTTTGTCATAGGTATGAGCTTTCGTGCATGCACACAAAAGCTCATACCAAAATAAAAACTTAGTTGGTCTTTAAGGTGCTACTGAAGGAATTTTTTTGTTTTGTTTCGATGTCAGACTAACACGGCTACCTACCTGTAACTAGAAGTATGGAAGACACCTTTCTCAATGGCGCTAGAGAGTGGCAATTGGTGATATTTCTAAGAATGAGGAAATATGATTTAACATTTGAACATGCAGAATGCTGAATGGATCATGAGGCATAGGAAATTCACAAAGGGATGAAGTATCTCTTGTAAAAGTGCCCAGGCGAATGCAGTTAAGAAGCAGGAATAGATCTCTCTTTTGCTTTGGAAGTTGGTTATAAAGCAGGCTGGAATTCTCCCTGGTATTAGTGAATGTCTTTTAATAAAGTCCTTCATTTGCAACATGGTGGCCTTGGGAGACTGGTGGGGGGAACGTTTGGAGATTCCTGGTCTACAGTCCTTTTTTGCAATCTGGTCTTTCCTCAGACGGAAGGGGGAAAAAACTAATTGACTTTTCAGAATATATTGAAAATGTATGTTGAACCATAATGTGGCATGCTGAGAAGTAAATAGTGATGAGACGAGGAAGAGTTAGATATTTACTGAAGTCTTTGTGTCAACTCAGAACGAGCAATGTGAATAAGATCTGGTAACACGGGGGACAAAACCATCTAGGTTCTGGAAACCAAATGTTGTTGTTTAGTCATTTAGTCATGTCCAACTCTTCGTGACCCCATGGACCAGAGCACACCAGGCACTCTTGTCTTCCACTGCCTCCCACAGTTTGGTCAGACTCATGTTCGTAGCTTCGAGAACACTATCCAACCATCTCATCTTCTGTCGTCCCCAACATCAGGGTCTTTTTCAGGGAGTCTTCTCTTCTCAAGAGGTGGCCAAAGTATTGGAGCCTCAGCTTCAGGAGCTGTCCTTCCAGTGAGCACTCAGGGCTGATTTCCTTAAGAATGGATAGGTGTGATCTTCTTTCTGTCCATGGGACTCTCAAGAGTCTCCTCCAGCACCATAATTCAAAAGCATCAATTCTTTGGCGATCAGCCTTCTTTATGGTCCAGCTCTCACTTCCATACATTACTACTGGGAAAACCATAGCTTTAACTATACGGACCTTTGCCGGCAAGTTGATGTCTCTGCTTTTTAAGATGCTTAAAAGCCTGTAGAATTTGAAAGAACAACAGGATTAAATGGAATCCATGAGCTCTATCCCGTGTTGCTGGTTCAGTTGAAATCTGCTGCCTGCCGTTCCTCAGGAAGCATCACTGTATACTCAGGTTTACTGACACCTAGCCGCAGATGGCATTAAAATGTCTCATTATCCCCTGTGTCGATAGCAGCAATATCCTGTTTTACGATCTTCTTAAATTTCCCCCTTCATTTTTAACTGAGTTCACAATGCTTTCTTAGCTAGAAAATGTGTCCGTGTCGGTTTGCTTAATTGGCTCCCTGATTCATCCCTAAATCCACATTGCTTTTCATGCAATTTGCCCCAAAGATACTGCAGACTGGATACTGCAGGCTGTATTCTTGTGTAGGGATGCAGAGCTGAGTATGTTATGAGAGACCCTGCAAGTCTTTCAACATTCTGAGATTCCCATGTCTTTGACCATCCTGTGCACACTTAAGCTCTGCCGAAGAGTAACTTGTGGGTAATGCGTACACTTGTGGAGTGTGGAGCAGGCCCGGTGCTCCCCCCCAAGACAAATAGGTGCCAGTACTCACCATGACGTTGTTACAGTGAGCACCACACTTTTTAACAACAACAAAAAAGGTTGTTAACATATAAATATATTTTCAACAACTGTGTGTTGTGTACAATTTCGTTTAGAGGAAGCTTAATGTAGGCATAGGAGGTCCACACTTACCTTCCAAGTCCCGGACTCCAGAATCCGGGACCGGCAGCCGTGTGACACTGGAAGTTGCGTCGACGTAACTTCCGGTGTCGCTTTGCCCTTCTATGGGCACCAAAAATGGCCGCCGGCTTCAAAAGTAGCTTCTACGCATGACCGGAAGTGTGTCAACGCAACATCCGGTGTCAGCCCGCCCATCTATGGGCACAAAAAATGGCCGCCGCTGACACCGGAAGTCGCGTCTACGCACTTCCAGTCATGCGCAGATGTGACTTTCGAAGCCGGCGGCGGCCATTTTTGGTGCCCATAGAAGGGCAACTCAGAAAAAAATATGGCCGGCGGCAGGAGAAAATAACGGAGAAAAATGGGAGACGAAGTGATACGGGGGACCACCGGGAAAAGGTAAGTAAAAACGGGGGTTTCCCGGGGAAAACGGGGTACTTGGCAGCTATGGGTCCACATAGCAGGGACACCCACACAACCAGGATTCCTAGTTATGCAGAGTTGGTAATTCTTTTCACACAGCTGCTGACAACATGCTGCTGTTGAAAAACACTTATGTTGAAGACACACTATGCTGTTTATTCTGTACACTTTGTTGTTGTTTAGTCATTTAGTTGTGTCTGACTCTTCGTGACCCCATGGACCAGAACATGCCAGGCACTCCTGTCTTGCACTGCCTCCCGCAGTTTGGTCAGACTCAGGGTGGTAGCTTGGATAACACTGTCCAAAGACAACAAAGACAAAGTGCCCAAAAACACTTTGTCCAAAGACAACAGGCATATAAAAATCCTGTACACTTACACCCAGCATTTAAGTAACACTTGAATAGGACAGCATACTCTTCAACATTTCTCCAATGAAAAAAGGGACAACCCATTCCATAATGATAATTTTACTATTTATACCCCACACATCTTACTGGGTTGCCGCAGCTACTCTGGGCAGCTTCCAACACAATAAAACATTAATCGTTAAAAACAACAACTTCCATATACATGATTGCCTTCAGATGGCTTGGGTGTCAGATAACTCCATACCCTCCAACATTTCTACAATGAAAATAGGGACATCCTAAGGAAAACTTAGGCTCCAATACTTTGGCCACCTAATGAGAAGAGAAGACTCCCTGGAAAAGACCCTGATGTTGGGAAACGTGGAGGGCACAAGGAGAAGGGGACGACAGAGGACGAGATTTCTGAACAGTGTTCTCGAAGCCACCAACATGAGTCTGACCAAATTGCAGGAGGCAGTGGAAGACAGGAGTGCCTGGCGTGCTCTAGTCCATAGGGTCACAAAGAGTCGGACACGACTAAACTACTAAACAACAACAAGGAAAAGTGGGGCATTGCGGGATGAAATCAGCAGGGCTGCTTCTATAAATCAGGGACATCCCTGGAAAATAGGGACACTTGGAGGGTCTGGGACAAATCCCACTGACTCAATGGGGCTTACTTTCAGGCATGCATGCATACAATCAGGCTGCTAGACCATATTTTTTTCAGCCAAGTTTCTAAGTAGAGTCAATGCTCCTTTCTCAGTCTCTCTCTCTTCCAAGTATTCCCCTTATATTCAGACAGCATACTGTTAGTTTGCTCAATCTTCTACCAGGATTGATATTCAGAAGTTGTTCTTTCCTCTCACCTGGCACATTCAAATCCTACAGTATTCCTGTCCACCCCAAATCTTCTTCTGTACAAACGGTACATAATTTGTACTCTGTTACATCTCCAGTTTTGCTCTGATGGCAGATAAAATACTGCAAATCCCCATGAAAGGTGACTAGAACTTTAAACAAACTGCAGCAGCAGAAAAAAGGCCAACATAGCACATGTACAATTACTCCAGTCTTTCATTTGGCCTCCAGCTCTTGACATGACCAAAGGTTTCCCTTTTTCCTCCTCCTCCTCCTCTGTCCTACTGTGATATTTTTCTTGTTCCGCCATTTCTATAATCAAGCAATTCAGATTGTTGGCAAAGAAGCACAATGCCAAACTATGGTTATCCGATTTTATGTTCCACTAAAAACACACTTCAGAAGTTGATGAGGGTGACCCTTAAAAACCCGTACCATAATATGAAATAGCCAGATCTAGGTTGTGTCGGCTTCTGTGATGCCCATAAGCCCTAGAGAACCTCAAAGAGCCACAAGGAGCTCGTGAAGTTCAAGAGATTGAAGGGAGAACGTTCCAGAAGGTTCTTTTTTTCTTTTTTTAATTGAGTTATATTGCCAATACATACAAATTGAAACTTTTAAATGTGAAAAGAAGAAAAAAGATTTTAAAAGGTTACAGATAACAAAAAAGGAAAGAAAAAGAAAAAGAAAAAAGAAAGAAGAAAAGCAGAAATCAAAATAAATTACATAAACAAATACAATTAAATCTTAATAAAGATGAGAAAAAATCATAGATGGAACAGCATTAATTCATTCATTAGTAAACTAGGACTTTGCAAACCAACTACATACATTTTCAACAGTTCCCTCTTACATACTGTTTTCCTAAGGAGTTGACACTTCTTAGGTATTTTATTTTTCATATTCTTTTGTTCTTTGGACGTCTGTCAGTCTCATGACAGTTCATTATTCCTAATTGAAACCAACTTATCTGTATTTCAGTACATCCCTCATCTTGGTATCAGGGAACTTTTTACCTTTGCAGGGTTATTCTAGACACAACAAGATCTTCACTGCTGAACCTCGAGTCATCAGATATTTATTTAGGTACTCCCATTCTTTCTTAACTGTCTTATTTGACTTGTCTCCAAGTACTCGCTCAGCTTACACAACCATTCCTCTTTGGTGGGTATGGGTTCCTCCTTCCAATACTTAGCCACCAATATTCTTTCTGCTGATACGCCAGAAGGTTCAGACATATTCACAAAGTAAAGGTAAAGGGACCCCTGACCATTAGGTCCAGTCGCAAACAACTCTGGGGTTGCGGCGCTCATCTCGCTTTACTGGCCGAGGGAGCCGGCGTACAGCTTCTGGGTCATGTGGCCAGCATGACTAAGCCACTCCTGGCAAACCAGAGCAGTGCATAGAAATGCCATTTACCTTCCTGCCGGAGCGGTACCTATTTATCTACTTGCACTTTCCTAGGTTGACAGGATCTGGGACTGAGCAACGGGAGCTCACCCCGCCGTGGAGATTCGAACCGCCGACCTTCCGATCGGCAAGCCCAAGGCTCTGTGGTTTAGACCACAGCGCCACCCGCGTCCCTTATTCACAAAGTATAGTACTGTATATTGAGGCTGAATTATGATGCAAACAAGCCATTGCTTTGTAATACTGCAACCACAGTTAAAAGGCACCATTAACCTTCAAAAAGAAAAGGGACATGTCACAGCTGAGTTCTGATTTCCTTGTGAAATTTCCAAGCACAGTCCATCTCAAATTAAAGTACTTTTGGGTCGTAACAGTTTGCAGCAGCAGTGCTATGAACATATGCTATGAACATGTGCTCAATTCTCCAGCTGAATTGGATGCTGCAACCCTAAACACATTAAGGAGTAAATCCTATGGAAATATGTGGAATTTGCTTTGCACAACCTCACTTAGGATCACACTGTCTGCTGTCCTCTGTGGCCGGGCTCTTTCCTATATTTTATAGACTTGCACTGAGCTTCAGTGATTTAAAAAAGAATTATCTGAAGGAAGTGAATTACATGACAGTTGCAAGAACATAATAGGATAGCAATTTTGTGGAAAAAATCTACATAGGATAAATTATTCACTCTTCTTGTACCATATTTTTAGTCAAATATTCCTCTTTTGAAAATGCAAATACCTTCTTTACCAATAAGAATAATTCTTGGATCTAAACACTGGGTAAAATGACCTATTAGGATAAATGAATAACATTCAAAATGTCTCAAACTGTTTAATTTGCATCTAAAATACAGTTATTGTGAGTAATTATATGCTAATTAAATATTGATTATTACAAGAGCGCCATTGTGATTTAGGATGTATGAACTATAGGATAATCCCTGCTACTTCCTAACTCAAATTACATCAGTAATAAATGTGCAATTACGCTTTATTGTTATTAAATATGATTTGTTTCCTCATTTGCTTCCAAGAAACATTAAACAAATTAGACATAATTTTTGTGTTTTAAACATTTACTGTGCATTACTACAGTTATCTGACTTAACAACTGCTAAATGATAAAACGGCCCTGTTCTCTCTATTTTTTGGTCCAGTATATTCCTTCATTTTCCACTTGACTGGTTGAGCTTGACATAAAATACTGACATTTAAAAATTTCAATTAAAGCAACAATGATAATTTATTGTGGGTTCCTTTTCTCAAATAATCAGTAATTCTGCTACTACATAATTGCCTCCCTATTTTAATATTGCAAAGATACCCAATTTTCTAATGTTGTACTTATAACATTGAGATAGGCCAGTACAGTACAGCGGTACCTCGGGTTACAGACGCTTCAGGTTACAGACGCTTCAGGTTACAGACACTTCAGGTTACACACTCCGCTAACCCAGAAATAGTACCTCAGGTTAAGAACTTTGCTTTGGGATGAGAACAGAAATCGCATGGTGGCGGCGTGGCGGCAGCGGGAGGCCCCATTAGCTAAAGTGGTACCTCAGGTTAAGAACAGTTTCAGGTTAAGAACGGACCTCCAGAACGAATTAAGTTATTAACCTGAGGTACCACTGTAAAAACCTGTTTCTACATGACACCCATCCTTGTCTTGTGAAGAAAGAGAGTTTCGGTATAAAAATCCATGACCTAAATCAACACAGATTTAGGCCTATAATTCTTTTCTTTGTAGACTGGGGCTGCATACAAACTATACCCTTTAAGTACGTTTGAGGTACATTTCCCTCCTCAAAGAATTCTGGGCACTGTAGTTGCATGGCAAGGTCACAAACCCTCCTGGAACTGAGCTTTAAATAGCCCGCACCATGCCCCCGGACCGCCCGGATTGGTCAGCCAGGGATGACGTGGCTGAGGACCCCCCAATGGTGCTGGGGCTATCCGGCCGCATGCGCATGGGTAGGGCTTGCTTCCAGCCCGCAACATCATTTCCCCAGGAACAGGAAATGGATTTTATGTCTCACTGCATAAGTTACAATTCACACCGACCCTTAACAAACTACAGCACACAGAATTTTTCAAGGAGGAAACGTGTGTTTTGAAAGTGCTTTAAATGTCTAGTGTGTCTGCAGCCTTAATTTGAACCTTGCCATACACATTTGACTACACTGAACCAGGGAATCAGGCAGAGGGCCTTCTCAGTAGTGGCACCCACCCTGTGGAACACCCCCCCCATCAGATGTCAAAGAGAAAAATAACTACCAGACTTTTAGAAGATGTCTAAAAGCAGCCCTGTATAGGGAAGCTTTTAATGTTTAACAGACCATTGTATTTTAATATTTTGTTGGAAGCTGGGGTATAAATAAATAAATAAATAAATAAATAAATAAATAATAATAATAATAAAGCAGGCAGCCCACAAGTGAGACCTACACTAGCGACAGTGAGAACACTGCTCCCAGCTGTTCCTCTGTTGCCAACATATTTGGCTCAGACCAACTTTTTCTTCCTTGAAACTCAGTGACAGACAGTTATGCAACAGGTGGTGATGTCCCCAATGTGGAGCTGGACTCATGAGATGGAATACACCTGCCACCTTGATGTCCAGTGAGCAGCCACTTGAAGTCACAGGAGACGTGCCTGCCTGACTTGCGTTTGCAACCACACCTATGGGTCTATCTTTTCAGCATCTTTGTCATCCTCAATCTTGCTTCAGTAAAAGGGACGCATGTCTTGTTGAAAGGAAGCGTTAGTTCGGAAATCCGTACCCACATATTGTGATCCGGTTTTAGGTGGCCTCAGGGTGGGATGCTAAGTGGGATGGGGACAGAGATCAGGTGGATGAGGCAGTTGGGAGGTAGGAGTGGTGAGGAGGGAGGGAGAGGAGAGGAACCAAATGGGGGCTTGGGTCATGGGTGGTTGCCAAGGGCAGGAGTAGCTCCAAAAGCCTAGCTGGCTCATGAATCCACACCATGCTCCTCCAGATTGTCTGAGAGGTTGATGATTGTAGAAGTCCTCTCCACCTTGCATAGTGTGGAGTCGTGTCCTATATCCAAAGCTAAGCCTCCCTACATCTTAGACTTGAGCTACTCTACCAGACCGCTACTCCATATATGATAAGTTGTGGTGGAGCCAGGAGGGAGACAAATGCCCTATGGAGTGTCTAATTCCTGTCTGCTACTGTGACTGCATGAAATCCTTTGTGGGGCTCAAGTCTCAGGAGCTCCCTCTCCTTTGCTTCTCTTTTGGCCAGGTATGTAAAAGATGACTGAAGCCATTTCCACCCTTTCATTCTAGGGAGCTCTAAGTTGTTCTAGAAACAGCTCTAAGTCCTGTCTCTGCACTACATTTTGCCATGTTTGGTGAGCCTCTGGAAGTTGCTGTTATCAGTGCTCTCTCACAATGGCTTGGTCTGTGTCCTCACCCAACTCTTTGGCTACCTATCAAAATAGTATTCCCCTTCCTAGATGGCTCTTTATCCCAGGGAAGGCTGTGTGCCATCTTTGCAGGGGTCTTTCCAAGGGATGCTGTGACTTCTTCCTTCTATTACACACCACCGCCATCTCCTAGCAGTGAGAGATTCCAGTGCTGCTTAGCCATGATTCCTTTGTCTGTTTCTAGTCCATGTTTTGCATGTGATCTCTGATAATTCCATTCCATTCTTTCTTCTTCTTCTTCTTCTTCTTCTTCTTCTTCTTCTTCTTCTTCTTCTTCTTCTTCTTCTTCTTCTTCTTCTTCTTCTTCTTCTTCTTCCATAACAAATTTAAATTCAAACATATCATTCACCTCATTTAGGATTCTCTGAATCCCTTGACTTCCCTTCACTCTTCCATGGTTACCATTATCAATCTTTCTTTTCATCTGCTTATCTTATTTTCTCTCATTTGTTAAAAGAATAGTATTCCATTTTCCCATAGTTTTTCGTACATTACAAGCATTACTCAAATCCTGCCAAAATTTTTAGTTGTTTACAGTCTTAAGTACATTATGATTTTTTCCCATTCCTTCTTAAACTTCTTTTCTTCCTGGATTCTTCTTGTGAACCAATCAATTTCTTTGTAACAGAAATCCGCATGAAAAATTGCATATAAATAAGTGTTTTGAATGTATTTTCTCTCCAAACATACAATTATAAATGCATTATAAAGTGTGTACGGGTTTTTGGTTTTGTTTTGTTTTGTTTTTGAGCCAAGAACATTTGAGAAATGTGAAAGCCACTTAAATTTCCACCCACACATTAGTCCAGGAGGTACATATCAGGTCCATTTGTACTGAAATTCACCAAAGTCTGATCTCCATCCATAACACATCCCTAAAACGAATTCATAATTCCACTGGGGTCTTCCCAAATTGGTTCTCTCTGCAGGCCGCCTCTTTGCAGGGGCTTCTCCAAGACAGGCATCCCTGTGTCTTTTGTCGAATTTTGTAGGAATTTGCACTGAGGGCCAGCAAGACACGCCCGCCTCCCCGCTAATCCCTTGCTAATTGAGGGTGTCTGAAAGCAAGGGCTCTCCTCATGGGGGACGCTTCCTTTTCAGCCATTTGCTTTCCACGGCTGCTGGAGCTGTAGCAAATGAATATGTGCTCAAGCTGGCTGCCAGCCTTGAATACACTTTCTTTCCCTGCAGGATTGCACAGATAGAAAGAGGATGTGGGGGGGGAGGGAGAGGGACAAGCAAGTTGAGATTCAAATAGAATTTGCCGTTGTTTGATTATGTCTACCCAAACAAAAATGAAGCTAAGAACACACAGATTATTATTCCGTCGCAATAGGACACAGAAGCCATTTGCTTTAAGGAAACGTGTGTGTGTGTGTGTGTGTGTGTGTGTGTGTGTGTAAATGAAGTAGAGAGTGCAGCCAGCCAGCGCGGAATAAGGTTCAAGTAGGACTTGCTCTTTGCCTGGTTGTGTCTAACAACATACCCATGTGGTTAAAAATACACAGCTTTTTATTCCATTGTAGAATGAAACAGTAGAATGGTTCTAACAAAGCAAGGGTGTGCGGCGGTCTCTGAAAAGACTGCAGTTCTGCCCCTGGTTTTATTCAGAGTGGTTTCTGAATTTTAGAAACCACCTATCAAGTATGGATGCTTCATCGTGGCACTTTAAAGACTCCTTTTCAAAGTATATTAATCTCGTAAGCCTCCCCCCCCCCTTATTAATATGCAGTAAGCTCCCAAGTATTGTTTTCCCTCCACGGAGTCTCGGTACTAAGAAGGCACTTGCCCTTGTCTAATCACATCTGCAAATAAGCAAATATTGGCAAGAACTCATAAAACCTTATTATCCCCTCAGGCAAATTATGTCCAATTCAGTGGCCACTGTTGCCATTTATAAATAGGAATCACAAATGTGCATTGCTCCCGGAAATCATAAGTAGACTTTCTTCCTAAAAAAATAAGTCAAGTGCTCTGCTGAAAAGCGCGTTCTCCTATCAGGGAGAGCGAGAGTTGCGACCGGGCCAAAAGATATTCCTCTGGGTGGGGGAGGGTCTGGTGTATCTAAGAGTGTGAGTGATTGGGGGTTGTTTGGTTGCTGGGGGAAAAAGTATGTTGCCAATTTTGATTGACAGGAGGTGCCCATTATATTCTCTGCATTTTGCAGTCCAGTTTCACTTTTGCAAAGTGTTTGAATCTCCCTCCCGCCCGCCGCTTTTTCTGAAGGTTTAGCCTGACATTGCTTTGCCTCTCATGGGCTTACCTTCCAAGTTCCGAACTGCAGAATCCGGGACCGGCAGCCATTTGACACCAGAAGTTGCGTCGATATAACTTCCGGTGTCGCTTTGCCCTTCTATGGGCACCCAAAATGGCCACCGCCGGCTTCGAAAGTTGCTTGTATGCATGTCAGGAAGTGTGCTGACGCAACTTCCGGTGTCACTCCGCCCATCTATGGGCACCAAAAATGGCCGCCGCCAACACCGGAAGTCACGTCTATGCACTTCCAGACATGCGTAGATGCTACTTTTGAAGCTGGCGGTGGCCATTTTTGGTGCCCATAGAAGGGCAAATCGGAAAGAAAAAAAATGGCTGCCGGCAGGAGAAAATAACGGAGAAAAACGGGAGAGGAAGTGATACGGGGGACCACTGGAAAAAGGTAAGTAAAAAAGGGGTTTTCCCGGGGAAAACGGGAGACCTGGCAGCTATGCTCATGGGGTCGCCTTTTGCAGGGGCCCAGTAGGAATTTTGCCATTTGGCTGATTGGTTGTTGCCGTTTGGTTTTTGCCTACTGCTTAGCAAATCGTCACAACTTGTTAGGTTGGCGGTTAGTCATTGGTTAATAATTCCTGGTTGGTGGAGGGGTAAGGCATGGAGGTGCCTTCCCCTCATTAAAATGCTGCTCCACATAGAAGTATTCCATTAAAGGAATCCTGGGGCTACGGCTCTAGTCCGTACACTCCTTCAACGGTGCGGGGGCTGGGGCCATTACAGAGCACGAGCCTTGGGGAACATTTCTGGTTGAGGGGATAGTGCCTGGACACAGCTACCTCCTCTCCCATGAGGTGTTTACTTGACTTCCCTGTGCGGATAGGGAAGTCGGAGCTGGTCCTGACCCAAGCGGGGGACAGAAAATTAACCAATGGCCAAAATTAATGTCAAAAAACCAAACAAAAACTATGTGTGTGGTGTGAGTTATTTAGGAGGGGTGTCTGATGGCCTCGGCACGCGATTCCTGCATAGGGGCTAACATAGCATTGGCACAATGACTTGAGAGGGGAAGGTTCTGAAGGCTATTCCTAGAAAAGCTTGTGGGAAGGTTGGAAGACATTTCCTTTGTCCACTGGTTGCCCCCCCCCCCACAGCAATATGCCTTTCCATACTGTATATTGCAGGGAAAGAGATGGGGGACAAATCCAAGGATTTTAAGGCAGTATGAACAGTTGGGTGCTATGTTGCATAGAAGACTCTGGTAAGACAACAGTGACTCGAATGGATCCGTATTAGCTGGAGAGAAAGTGCCATTAGAGGAAGACATTTTGCTTCCCAGGTTATGCTGTGTGAACGCATAACAGGACACCAGAGACTTATGGTATATTGCCAGACAAAAGTGACTGTGAGGATGTTTGTAAATAATGAATTTCCTCAGAATAGTAGGCCTCTTATGAAAGAGTTGAAAGAGTGGAGAAGTAAAGTTAAAACTTGATGCCAAAAGCAGAGAGATACCAAGCCCCCCTCCCCGTCTCTCAACATTGTGACTTTCAAATTCATGGCTGTGTGGAATTTAAAAAATGACCAGAGAAGAGCGACTTCCCATTTGGCTCACAGGGATAAATTAATGAAGTAACAGATAGAAGGGTACACCCTTGTGGACCCCAAACAATTAAAGAATTACAGGTATGCACCCCACTGTTCGGGACCCAGGTGGTGCTGTGGGCTAAACCACTGAGCCTAGGGCTTGCCGATCAGAAGGTCGGCGGTTCGAATCCCTGTGGCGGGGTGAGCTCCCGTTGCTTGGTCCCAGCTCCTGCCAACCTAGCAGTTCGAAAGCATGTCAAAATGCAAGTAGAAAAATAGGAACCGCTACAGCAAGAAGGTAAACGGCGTTTCCATGTGCTGCTCTGGTTTGCCAGAAGTGGCTTTGTCATGCTGGCCACATGACCTGGAAGCTATACGCCGGCTCCCTCGGCCAATAATGCGAGATGAGCGCGCAACCCCAGAGTCGGTCACAACTGGACCTAATGGTCAGGGGTCCCTTTACCCTTTACCTTTACCCCACTGTTCAGCAAAGTGCTTGGCAATGGGATGTTGCTGAAATGAAGAATTCAAGCACTGAGAGAAAAATGGCAAATGTTGAGCAGATGAATTGCTTCTCTGTATCAGGATCAACATGTTCAGCCGTTAAAATGTTGCTTTCTGGCTAAAGCTTCTGCTTCTGCAGCCAGACATGCTGAAGGGGAGACCTTCCTTGTCCTCGCTGCTGCAATGAATCTCTTGACTTTCAACTACTGGTGCAGGAAAACTCAAGAGTGGTCAGTCCCCAGGTAATACAATGCCATAGCTCAGTGGCAGAGCATCTCCTTTGCATGCAAAAAGTCCCAGGTTCAACCCCCAGAATCTCCAGGTAGGGCTGAAATCCTGAGGTGGATGGACAGACGATCTCATCTTCCCACGCTCCCTTTGCTATGCATGCCAAATTGCAGTCCAATCAAAGCACAAAAGGAATGGCTGGAGAAGAATGGGTGAGACAGAAACGAGAGGAATTGAGGCGTGGCTCCCACTTAGCTGTGGGAATCTCATCCATATCTTGGTGGTTCATGTCTGTCCTTTTTACAGCTGCAAGAAAAAAAATGCAAAATAAACTAACAAGCCAGGTCTGACTATGGGGAAACAAAGCAAAACCGTCCACAGGTATCTTGTAGTTGTATGGGCCATGATGAGGGATACTCTAAAGGGCATTTGGTTTTCCCACAGACAGAAATTTAGGATGCAAAAGTGTTTTAAAATGGAAAATGGGGACTTGCATAATGTCTGTAAAGATACTGTGAGGTAAATGTCACAGAGCATTCAGCCATTTTCCTAGCAGAATTTAGAGTATAAGCATGTATAATTCTCATTTGGTGATATCACAGTGATTTCAAAAGAGTAACCTGAGGCAATTTTTAACTGCTTTCACATCAAAACAGAATAAAAGGGTGCATCTTTATTTCACGTATGGCAAAACACATCCATATGAAAACTCCCAGTACAAGAAAGAATCAAAGTAATATTTATATACTTGAAGTCAGTGCTATTTTACTAGAAAAAGCAGTGCCAGAACTGAGTTCCGGCAAGTTCTGGCTTTAAAAATGTCCAGCCTAAAGCGGTACCTTCGAGGATCATCTCTCCCCCCCCCAGTGCATATTATGCCCCATATATATTAGAGCTGAAAATTCCCAGAATATATATTTTTACTAAGATTCCCTTCTATTTTTCTCAGCTTGCAGAATTTTTTCAGAACATTAGCCATTTTATTTCCAACCACAACCACTCTCTCCTCCCCTCCCTTCCCCCTAATGCTCTGGGTCAATGTTAGGTCTGGGGCATTGTAGAGCATAGAAATGTTGGCCAAGCTGTCTACACAGTTGCTGTTTGCAGTAACAACAACAACAACAACAACAACAACAACAACAACAACAACAACAACAACAACAACACCTTAGCTGTGACAACTGCCATGCTAACGGTGATCTCTACCCCTTGAAACCTTCTGGAGAATTTATTGTCTGCAAAGATAAATTTGGTGAAATGGTCTCTTCAAAGTTTCTCTCCCCACAAATGCCGTGGAGAATTTCAAGAGCCATTTGCACCTAGGGAATAGTATACAGTACATGCATTGGCTGTTACAGAAGTGACTTGCCCAGCGGAGCAGAGCCACTCACTAACTTCCCAGCAGCGGAGTTGTGGCTACTTACTGGGCAAACAGAACCAGCACAAGCAGAAGCACTGGATTTGCTTTGAGAGAGTCTTTAAACCTCTTTTGTAGACCACCAGCATTACGCTTTCCATTTTTAAGTTTGGAAGAGAGTAGTTGCTTTGGAAGATGATCATCAGGCATCCGCACAACATGACCAATCCAACGAAGTTGATGTTGAAGGATCATTTATTTAACACTGGTGATCTTTGCTTCTTCTAGTACATACACTGGTATTTGTTCGCCTGTCTTTCCAAGTGATGTGCAAATTTTTTTTTGGAGACACCGTTGATGGAATCTTTCAAGGAGTTGGAGATGGCGTTTGTAAGTGGTCCATGTTTCACAAGCATACAGTAAGGTTGGTAGTACAATAACTTTGCAAACAAGCATTTTGGTTTCCCTGTGAATGTCCCGGTCCTCAAACACTCTGCACTTGAATTTGCACAAAGTATAGCATCTGGAAGCACATGTTTTCTATCGGGGTTTAATGGGTTCCACTAGAAGACGAGAGTTTTCATAGGTTTCTGTTGCACTGAGCCTGAAGCACTACAGAGTGTACACAGAACAGTAGCTCTGTGTGTGAAGGCCTGCATTTGCAGACTGGTCCTTTTCCTTGAATCGAACACCTTTGCCAAAACCAGCTTTTCAAAAGTTTTCTGTGAAAGAGCCTTCTATTTGGGACACTTATTTAGAATTTCAATAGGTGCAGGGTTCTGAGCTTACCTTATCATTGTGAGGTGGCCAAGTGGGGCTTATGTGTTTCTCCCCCACCCCACCTAGTACTGAGCAGCCTCCCTGGCCCCCCATGCTTCCTGATCTGAGCAAGCCCCAAAGAAGGAGTGGCTTCATAATAGACTTTCCCCCACACTTTGATTGAAGCACCCAGGGAGGCTGCAGAATAGTGGATGACATGACAATGGATGACATGACAATAACTTGTAAAATAAGAGACTTTTCTCATTCATTGATGGAGAATGGTGTGTGTGTGAGGGGGGAATAGGTAGAATTTTTCAGCACAGCACCACTTGCAGCTGAAAGTGTTCTGGGCACCCACTACAGCCTTTGTACCCGGGAGGGATGCCTGGGTTGGGGCATATACATTCTCCCCAATACACTTTTTATAAAGTTGTCAGAGTTTTAACATATTTTTATGCATGAGTTATAAAACTGTCCCCTTCCCGGGAGTCACTGGGAAAGGAGAGAATAGGTCAGGGAGCCATGGGTTCATTTGCCATTAACAACATTTATTTCTACCAGAATTAGGGAGCATGGTTAATTGCAAATCTTCAGGAGCACATCCAGGTTTTGGAATGATTAGACAGAGTGCCTTTGGGGGTTGGCAGCTTTCCATTTATGTAAAATTTCTCATTTGACTATCAGAATTGCTCGGCAAATCCAATCCATTTGATGATATTGCAGTTTCAGCATTGCTTGGTTGAGTTATTCACTTAAGCCAGAATAGGGATCAAGTTCAGTACCAGGTATCTTATGTAACTATTCGTTATGCTCATTTCGAGTGGAATATCACCTGCGTCTTCTTGTCTCTAGCATTTCTCATCGAGTTATGGTTCAGTTCTTTTATCCATGCATATCTGACTCTCAGAGGCAATCCCAAATTGGCTTACTCAACAACCCCATTTGATAAAAACAGAGGGTGCCCTATAGCAGACGGTTCTTCTCAAAATTAATGGATTCCGTCAGGGCCGTCTTAAGCGTATCTTAAGCCCTGGCGCCGTGGTGCGAAGATCCCTCTGGCGCCCCCCGGCAGCCCAGCGTCCTGGCGCATTGCGCCACCCAGTCTTGCCTTAGAGCCGGCCCTGGATTCTGTGGTGGGAATGCACAGCCATTAAGGAATTCTGGAATAACATCTACAATGAATTTTAAAAGTTACTTAAGGTTCTCATTTAAGAAAAAACCTGAAACCTTCCTCCTAGGTATAATGTCATCAGAAATTAAACAAGATGTTAGACTACTTTTAATGTACACGACAGTAGCAGCCAGGATCTTAATTGCAAGAAACTGGAAAAGTGACAAAACACCTACGATAAATGAGTGGCAGGTCCAAATGATAGAATATCTGTAGTTGGCTAGGATGACGGGGAGAGTCAGAGGATATCCAAAACAGAGAGTAGAGAAAGAATGGAAAAATCTTTAAAGAACACTTGGAAAATTATTGTAATAATAAACATATCCTGGCAGAACTAGAATGATTCTTGTAAAATAAGAAACATAATGTTTTTGTTATCTGATAAAAACAAAGAAAGTAATACAGTAATTTGGAACTGTGTGTGAAGGAACAATAGAAATAATAATAATACAATGAGTCTAATCGGAAGTTAAATGTATTTATTTTCTTTTTTAACCCTTTCTTTATTAATTTCTTTCTTCTTTTTCTTCTTCTTTTTTCTTTTCTTTCTTTCTTAATCTTTTCTCTCTTCTCACTTTCCTTTCTTAGTCTCCCTTTTTTCGATCTGCTAAGAAAGAGATAAAGTTAAATATGAAAAGTTGACTAACTCGAAGTGATATTTTGTAGTTTGTTAACTATTGTTAAAGATGGCCAACTGTAGTGAACTGAGGTATTAGTTACTGTTGATTTATTGTTATTTATTGTTATTGTTGAATCTTAATTTTTTTAAAGAAAAAATTAATGGATTCCAAATATAATCCCACTCTTAAATATAAGTCTGCACTTAACAGCACAATCTTATACATGCTTCATTAGGGGGTGGGGAGTAAACCTTACGATGGAGATCACTAAATAGCTACAGGAAGAGACAGTATGCCAAGACAAGCATTTTTCTGGATAGTGATCTACGGTATGATCATCTAGTATATCCTCGGTTCCTCTTATTACAAGCACTTAGTATTTTCCCCTTCCAATACTTTGGCCACCTCATGAGAAGAGAAGACTCCGTGGAAAAGACCCTGATGTTGGGAAAGATGGAGGGCACTAGGAGAAGGGGACGACAGAGGACGAAATGGTTGGAAAGTGTTCTCGAAGCTACGACATGAGTTTGACCAAACTGTGGGAGGCAGTGGAAGATAGAAGTGCCTGGCGTGCTCTGGTCCATGGGGTCACGAAGAGTCGGACACGACTAAACGACTAAACAACAACAAAAGTATTTTCCCCTATCACACAGAAACAAAGGATTGAACATTAAAAATAAAGGCTTCTGCATGTACATTCCTAACCACTTTTGCGTGTGCGTGCGCACACACACGCACACAAAAGAACCTAGACCTCATGGGTTCTAAATATCCGCCTAACAATAATATCAATACTTTCCCTCTCTTCCTCCCCCATCCTATGGTTCTACCACATTTTTATTTGTCCAGAATGTCAGCTCTAGAAGTGCTTTCTCTTAGATCTCCAGGTTCTCACCAGTAATAGACTGGCTGCAAAAGAGGTGCAAGAGCATTAGTCGTGTTATGTCCCCTTTCACTTTGATGAAGGTCAGAGTCTGCTGTGAACAAAACGAGACTTGGATTCCCATGAACTGAAGTTTAAAATAGAGTGAACCAATTTACCAGTAATAAGCAGAGATCATTTCTCCACGCAGGAACTCCTGAGCTTTCATCTTGTTACTTGCAGTCGGGCCCAATTTGTCTTTTTTTGTGTCCAATTTCTCTGTTTGCCAAATAGGCCTTTGCTCAAGTCTTCAGACAAAGGGTCTTTAAGGGTCTGTTTTATGGCCTCGTCCTCTCTCCAGTTCCTGATGAGGGCAACAAGAGAGTCCTAGAGGCTTTAGAAAAGCTGAAAAACTTTGCAGAAGTCAAGTGAAAGAACCAGAGACTTGGGTTTAAAAGCCCTGCGTATTACTTGGTCTCAGTTTGCTTATTTTCTACTGCACTATAGAGCAAAGCTAAGCCCAGAAAACAAAAACATAGATCCTTCCAAGATCTTGGATATTTATTTATTTTTAAAGCAAAGTACAGAATCCAATATATATATGGGAAAATATATTCAAAGATTATCATTTGTGGTGGACAGCATTGATATGAGGAAACCACCTTAGCATCTCTGGATGGTTGTTGAACTCCAGCTACCATTGGCCGCAGCCAGCATGGCCAGCAACCAAGAACCATGGGAGTTGTAGTCCAACACTATCTGGGGAACCACAGGTTCTCTCCAATAGGGGTGAAAGCATCAATTGATATAACCTTTCAGGGATAGTTCACAAGCCTCATTGAAACAAAGTGCCTGGCCATTCTTAAGCATAATTGGTTTCATTGACACTAAAATGAAAATGTAAGGGTATTAATTAATCTTAAAAATGGAAAATGGCTAAATGTGTATTGTTAACATTGGGGTTTATCCACAGTCATTTTCAAAGTGGACTCTGAGCTCTTGCTGAGTTGATAATTAACTAACTGTTGTTTTCTGCTACCTAACATGTGAGTGTTGTAACCTTAGATCAGGTGATAAAGGTATTGAGTTGCAAATTCGCCATCTTGAAAGGGTGGTGGCTGTTCGTCTGTCTCTGAACACGGCAGAGAACAGGAGGATTTAAAAGGCTTTCCAAAGGCAGGTTGGAATGGGGGGAGAGAGACACTGTTTTGGTTTCTGGAGTTATCTTTTATTTCTAAGATGCTGAATCTGTCCTGGACAGCACAAGCCATTACAGGGAACCAGGCAGAGGGCCTTCTCGGTAGTGGCACCCACCCTGTGGAACGCTCTCCCACCAGATGTCAAAGAGTAAAACAACTACCAGACTTTTAGAAGGCATCTGAAGGCAGCCCTGTTTAGGGAAGCTTTTAAGGTTTAATAGATTATTGTATTTTAATATCCTTCTGGAAGCCGCCCAGAGTGGCTGGGGAAACCCAGCCAGATGGGTGGGGTATAAATAAATAAATTATTATTATTATTATTATTATTATTATTATTATTATTATTCATACGTAGATGTTTGGGATGTAGCTTTGAGGCTTATGTTCTGAAGAGTTCTCCAAGTAAAAGTTTGAATTGAATTATATATTTCTTCCAAAAGGAATCCATTCTTATGCATCCAGTCGTAATATTAATATCTGCAATAGTCATTTCATTAGGGGTTGTGCAAGAGATCATTTTAGCCAAATATGCTGCAAGCCTTCGTTATGCATTAGTTGAGGCATCCCCAAACTGCGGCCCTCCAGATGTTTTGACCTACAACTCCCATGATCCCCAGCTAACAGGACCAGTGGTTGGGGAAGGTGGGAATTGTAGTCCAAAACATCTGGAGGGCCGAAGTTTGGGGATGCCTGCATTAGTTAAAGCCCTCTGAATTCACTAAAGACCTGTCAGAGTTATGCTAGTGATAGATTCACATGCTTTTTTGGGGGGAGGGGTTCCTCCTCCACAAAATAGGAGCTTCAGGTGGGCTATCTTCATCAGCACTGTTGAATGAGTAGAAAGGGTTAAACTGCCCCCTCCCCCTCCCCTGCATATCTCAGCCCTGAACCTGATCAGGCCTTGTAATGGCTGCTGATTAAAAGATTTCAAAGGAAGGAAACAACATTCAAATGCATGTTTAATGCCCTGCGTGGTTAGCTCTAATGGTAGACCGGCATGCCTAACTCCAGACTTATGGAATCTGGTTGTGCTCATTGAAATAAAAGGCACTCCATTCATGCTATAAAGCACACTTGCCTTTATTAATACTCAAGCATTTTGAGTTCACATTCAAAATTACAATTGAATTTATTTCAGGCATTGAAAAGAGCGAGTTAAATAAAATGTTATATATATATATATATATATATATATATATATATATATATATATATGTATGTATGTATCATAAATATATACCATTGTGCAGAGCTGAGGATCAACTTTTTTTTTTAATCCTCTCTGGAAGAAGGAGGAGAACACCATTCAGGTAAGTTTGAAATCAGCTAGGTGGCACCCTATCCAAAACCAGGGGAGAAAGGTAGCTTAAAATTAATTAAAATCTGCTTTCGCCAGCTCTTGTTCCTAAGCTGCACTGAGCATGATCTATGTAGAAGCCTTTGTCTGGGGTAAATATTCAATTTGTTGTTAACTCACCCTTCTGCATTTAATAGAAGCATGCCTTATTATTAAGACAAGGGGAATTTGCATGTTTACCTGAGTGCAGGATTTGTCCTTCTTAGTATGGCAGATCATCCATGGCTTTTATTAACGGATGCATTTGCTGTAATACATGCTGACTGACAGAGACTTCCTTTGTTATTATAGGTTTATTCTTGACCCTGTAATGTTATTTGAATGCATTTAATTAACCACAGGAGCTGTATGGAATCTCTGACATTATCATTTTTATACTACTGTACCCTCATAGAGTGGATGGTCATTACAGCTATTTCCTGAGATCACTGCAATTCATTTCTGGGCTCCCAAGTTAATCTCATGGAAAATCCAATCAGTAAATTGATTAGGTATTAAATTACATTCTTTGTTAACGTTCTCTGTGCCTTCCCTTACAGTTCAAAGAAGCTATTACGTTTCTCCCCTTCCTCTTAACCATGTTTGATTTCTACTAATATTGGAACAGATTAGCAATTCGGAGATACAACAGCAGTATCTCCACTGTGTGGATAGTGTCATAATATAGTTTAGTCACTAGGTGGCACTGGATCTAATTGTATCTGATTGGTGTTCTGCGTTGTGTTTAAGAAACACCATAAAGTTTTTGCCCAGCTTCCTGGCTGGTGTCTTGTTCTTGAGTTCAATGAACCACTTGAAAATTGCTGAGGGTGGACATCTTAACTATTTTTTTCTGCCTATGGTAGCAATTGCAATGCTCTGTGCTAGGTGCTATGTGATACTGTGGATCACCTGAATGTCCACGGTTTGAAACCGCTGCTCTAATTTTTCCACAGCAGACACTATGCATTCCCATGTTCTTCCTTCCTGACCCCAAACTCGTTCAATATCTTTATCGTTGGATCAGCTTTTCAGCATAGAAATTTCCACATATGCTGACATATCAATTTCTTTGACACTGATCAGCACTGCATTAAAAAAAAAAGTTCTGGCCTTAACAGTTCTTGCAGTTAACTGGGACTTGGTCTGTTCTTGCAGTTCTTGCAGTTAACTGGGACTTGCACACCTGCTGAGAATAAGCACATCATGTTTCAATACTTTATTGCGGTCCAAAGACCCACAAAACAATTTCAAAACAAGATGCAGTTAAAACGACCAGACAGACAGATGGAAGAAACCAAGGCAGTCATTTTGTTTTGTCTAGGGCAGGCACGTCCAACAGGTAGATTGTGATCTACCGGTAGATCACAGGACGCCTGTGGTAGATCACTGGCTCCCCGCAAAGAAGCTCAACAGCTATGGCTCCCCTAAAAAAAAGTTTTCCCGGCAAATTTGCCAGTAAGCACATAAGGTGGCTTACTAAACTGTCTTCAGAGGGGAAAGTTGTATTTGCAGGCCTGGTTTGAATACAAACTGCACCTGCAAAGGGATAGAGCAGCACTTGCAGTGAGCTCTGTTCAAGGCACACTATCAGTGCCCGTCAAATGATGGGTGATGACGGTGAGGCCCCCCTCTGGAAGGGGAACTCCATAATTCAGCTGATCCCAATGGGACTTACTGTTAGCGCTGACAGGCACTATCAGGGATCCCCGATAATCAGGATCTGACTGTAACGCTAGATCTACACAGCTATTTGAAAAACGCTCTGAAACCGCTGTGCAAAAACTATTAGAAAGCTCACAACTGAAAATATTATTGAGTTGCGATCTTAGCTCTACAGCGCCATCTTGTGCCACCGTGTTATAACACATTTATAACACTGTATTTTGACTAATGTAGTCCTAAGTTCATGATAGTTCCTTTGCAGCCACATCCTTACCTGCCCCAATATGATGTCAGCTGCTGGTCAGGAGGGGGTGCTTTGGGGGGAAAGGCCTCACAGGCCAAATTGAGACAGATATTGGATTTATTGGATTTCATTGTATCTGAATCAGGAATCTCCTGGGGCTGCCATATTCTTGTTAAAGAGACAGCACAGGTCTTGTCTGGCTTCCTGACTGATGTATCCTCAAAGCCTTCTATGGCACTACGCAGGGTCTAGGGCTGGCTACTAAATTTCTTTGATCAGCTGCTTGGGATTTCTTTAATGATAATACATTAAATCAGTGTTTCCCAACCAGTGTGCCTCCAGATGTTTTGGGACTACAACTCCCATCATCCCTAGCTAGCAAGACCAGTGGTCAGGAATGATGGGAGTTGTAGTCCCAAAACATCTGGAGGCACACTGGTTGGGAAACACTGCATTAAATAATTCTATGAATTTTCTGTCTCCAAAAAAACCCACATGAGACTGTGAATATTCACATGAGGCACAATGTAACCGTTCCATGTAAACATACGTTGGCCGAAATCCCGCAGAAATCAATGAAACAGATTACAGTCACTTGCTGACTTTTATCCTCTTTAATTAATTCTTGCAAATGGAGCAACTTTAGCAGCACACTCCTCAATTATTTATTGCACTGCTTACCTCTCGTCCTTAATGCTGATCGTTTTCACTGTCGGCTGAGGAGGTATAAGCAGGGACAAGGAGAGGAGAGAGCAGCATATTGATTTGATACAACCTGGATGATGCCGATAACACCAGCCAGTTGCTTAGTAGTTTCATCTCGGCTTATCAGATCATGCCGAGTTTGAAAATGTAATAAATAATTATTGTGTGCCGCAAACATCATAATGCAACACTTAAAAAAAAAACACACAACAACCCCACAATAACTTATTATTCTATGTATTGTCACCGAAAACGGATAAGGAGATTTCGCTGGCATGCATTAGGTCTCCCTGGATTTAGCTCTAATGTTGGGATTAATGTTAGAGTGGACACCATGAATAATTCAAACTTAACAGCTGCTAATTCACCAGCGGACTTTAATTTGGGCTCAGATGCCGTGGATTGTATTGTTCCAAGACACAAGTTTGGTTTTGGATTATGAAAGGTTACAAGGAAAAGGGTTTCCAGACTTGAAGAGGGATTTAGCTGTTTTGTTGTAACCCCCTGCCTCTTCCCTCTGTAGAAACCAAAACATGCACACCCTCCAAAATCTCCCACTACCATGTTCTCCTGAATTGAATAATTTCACAGAAATGGATGCTATTGTTAGCTAGGTAAATCTCAACTGAATACTATTAGAGGAAGCCTGAAATGCATCACATTTGTTTGCAATTCTATCCAGCAACAGCCAATCTTCTCCTCATTCTCTCACATAAATCCTGAGATACTAAAGGGTTAGTATCCTGCTACGACTGTCCATGGAGTGAGATCCAAACCTCCATTTTCTCTGCCAGTTGAAAATGGAATTCAGGATAGTAAATCCAAACTAGGTTTGGATTCTGTCACTATGTTCTGTGGCTTGGTGGCCTTCAGATTCAGTTCATCTCCAACTCCCATCATTCCCAGCTAGCATAGCCATTCGATCAGGAATAATGGGAACTGGGCATCCAACAACATCTGGAGGCTGCCAAATTAGGGAAGGCTGTGATCTATCATACTGTTTGAGTTCATACATATCTTTTCCTGTCTGTCCAGTTTGCAAAGGGCTTTGAACTCCATGGGGTGGGTTTTTCTCTTTGCCGACACACTGTCATAGCCGAATCTGTATGCCAAGTGGATTATTAAGACTATCAGGGAAAGGAAATGTTAAAATCTAGTCCATCTTGCTTTGCTGTGGTGTAAAAGTTCCTTCTGCTCACAGAACGCCCAGCTAAATTGGAGATAAACCCTGCATCTGCTTATCTCCCCCAACTGAACATTACATTTGCCTGCCTTTAATGTCAGCACCCGGCCTAGTTCTTATCCGTGTGTTTGCCACAACCAGCACATTTCCACCAAGTTGGTGTCAAAATGCAAAATTAGCAATTAATACAACAAAGCTAGCAAAAAAGAGAACTGTAAGTGACTGGAAGTGATGGGCATGATATATGAATATCATTAGCTCTTACTCAAAGGAAGTGGCGGTATCTGTGTGGATGCCACAAGGCAATGCAGTATTTCATTCTTTTGCTAGTCATTGGAACGCTCGGAAGCAGATGGACTGTGTGACTGATGATTCAATAATTGCTCTCATTAAAAATGTTCACGCTTTTAATTCCGCCACCCCCCCCCCCCCGCAGCCTGTGAAGAGCCAAGGAATGAAATGCTTCTGTCATTGTCAGCAGATAGATAATTGAGTTTGCTTTGATTTCCTGGGGTGCCCCATCTCCACCCCCATGCTGGGGGGTTGACAGCTACCGACATGCAGCGGAACATTTAAATCGGGCTCTGACTATCTGAGAGAGGAGAAATGTCATGGAAGGATTCCTGTCGCTTTCCTCTCGGCTCGGAGGTGCCGAGCTAGCAATCCACCTTGTCAGGGAGCTTTCCTCCATCCTAGATTGGGGCGGGGGAGGGGTGCAAGGGGGCAATGGAGTACCTTGAACACAAACAATGGATGCTCCCCACAGCTTGCTGTCTCCATGCATAGTTTGTTTGGAACATAGGCACCTTGGATTGTGTAAGCCATTACGTGGGTCTGGCGAAAGAATAAAAATATGTAATGAAAATGCAAACACAGATTATTGTGATGGATCTGTAAAGATTTCCCAGCAGGGAAGATAAGCCACATCTAGTATATAATCCCCCTGATTCTGGCAGCAGCAGCAGGGTGGGTCAGGCCATTTTGTTCTGTTTGTTTCTTTGGGATATTGGTGCATACATACCCTTCAACATTTCTCCAGTGAAAATAGGGACATTCTATTATTATTATTCCCCACCCATCTAACTGGCTTGCCCCAGCCACTCTGGACAGCTTCCAACACATATACAGTCATACCTCGGTTTAAGTACGCCTCGGTTTAAGTATTTTCAGTTTAAGTACTCCGCGGACCTGTCTGGAACGGATTAATCCACTTTCCATTACTTTCAATGGGAAAGTTTGTTTCAGGTTAAGTACGCTTCAGGTTAAGTACAGACTTCCGGAACCAATTGTGCTTGTAAACTGAGGTACCACTGTAAAAACATAATAAAACATTAAACAACTTCCCTATACAGGGCTGCCTTCCAATGTCTTCTAAAGGTTGTATTGTCTTGGCTCGGGGGTAGCATACCTCCATACCCTCCAACATTTCTCCAGCGAAAATAGGGGCGTCCTAAGGGAAAGCAGTGCCTGGCGTGCTCTGGTCCATGGGGTCACAAAGAGTCGGACATGGCTAAATGACTAAACAACAAGAAGAAGAAGAGAAAGAAGAGCATTCTGGGATCAAATCAGAAACCAGAATGGTTTTAGTAAATCCAGGACTGTCCCTGGAAAATAGGGACTCTTGGTCTGATTTATGTGCAATTTGAACCCACAAACTCCAAGTTTGGTTTTCTTGTGGTTTTCTTATTTCTTATGAAATATAGAGTCTATCAATGTGAGGCCATGCATGCTAATTCTGTGAGAGCATTCTTAAAATAATATTCAAATAACTGGATCAGCGCTTCAATACCTGCCCGACTGAATGAATGTGAAAATTTACCCAAACTGTATTGCTGTAGTAAATCAACATGAACGGTATACAATGGTACCTCGGGTTAAGAACTTAATTCGTTCTGGAGGTCCGTTCTTAACTTGAAACTGTTCTTAACCTGAGGTACCACTTTAGCTAATGGGGCCTCCTGCTGCCACCACACCGTCATGCGATTTTTGTTCTCATCCTGAAGCAAAGTTCTTAACCCGAGGTACTATTTCTGGGTTAGCAGAGTCTGTAACCTGAAGCGTCTGTAACCTGAGGTTCCACTGTAGTACACTTCTAGACTAAATTTAAACATACTGTACCAAAGACATATCAAAACATGGGGAAGCAGTTGCTTGTGCTGATGTTCCATGTGGCTGCCATCTCATTTTCAAAGGCACTAGCTGCATGCAATGGACCCTTTTCAGACAGCACGTCAGTGACCTGGAGGATAAGTTATCAGTGCACTAGCACTGCGAGCGGCCCAACGCTTGCACTTTGCTGACTGCAGATGATAGCTCAGCACCCAGGTGGCTGCAAATTCACAACTAGCATTTACCTCGCTGGCTGTATTTTGCACAGTTTTGTATTATTTGGTGGGGGGTGGAGAGTACTGGAAAAGAAAGCTCTGCCTTTCCAATCTATCTGCCAGGGTGTCTGGGCAGAGGGATTGGACAGAGAAAGCTAGAGATGGATTGAATTGAGGGATAAGTTCAGCCCTGTGGTTCAAAGGGGAGCAAAGGGAGATTGTGAGGAAGGAGCTGTGTGAAAATGAACAAGTGTGTTTCCAGTCCTGGATGATTTAGCAGCGAGCACTCGTTGCTGTTCTGCTTTAAGCTGGAAGTGGGATAGCGTTCTGCTTCCAGACTGCTAACACTTTGTAGTCTCCCTTTTGTGCGGTGGAAAGGGGTTAGAAACCTCCTTCCTCACTATACAGTGGTACCTTGGTTCTCAATTGCCTTGGAACCCAAACACTGCAAACACGGAAGTAAGTGTTCTGGTTTGCGAACTTTTTTCGGAAGCCGAATATGCTCCATTCGGAAGCCGAATATGCTTCTGTTTTGAGTGTTACACTGAGGTCTGTCTGTTTTTGCTATTTATTTTGCTATTTATTTTGCGTTTTTGTTTTTGTGACTGTGTGGAACCCAGTTCAGCTACTGATTGATGGATTGTGTGACTGCAGTACATTGTTTATTGCTTTCATTGTATGGTCTCGTTAGATAGTAAAATTCATGTTAAATTGCTGTTTTAGGGGTTGTTTTTTAAAGTCTGGAACGGACTAATCCATTTTGCAATATTTTCTATGGGAAAGTGTGCCTTGGTTTTGGAACACTTTGGTCTTGGAATGGACTTCCAGAATGGATTAAGTTTGAGAACCGAGGTACCACTGTACCTGAAATCATTATTGCTCCCCAGCACAATTTAGGATAGGGAACAGATATAAAAGCAATAATACTTGGAAAGGGGAGAGATTAATAATAATAATAATAATAATAATAATAATAATAATAATTTATTTGTACCCCACCCATCTGGCTGGGTCTCCCCAGCTACTCTGGGCAGCTTCTAACAAAGATTAAAAATACATTAAAATGTCACATATTAAAAACTTTCCTAAACAAGGCTGCCTTCAGATATCTTCCAAATGTCAGGTAGTTGTTTATCTCTTTGACATCTGATGGGAGGGCATTCCACAGGGCGGGTGCCACTACCGAGAAGGCCCTCTGCCTGGTTCCCTGTAGCTTTGCTTCTCGCAGTGAGGGAACCGCCAAAAGGCCCCCGGCGCTGGACCTCAATGTTAATGTGATAAAGCTGAACCCTCGAGACCAGAGGCAGACCATGCAAAAGGAAATGGTTAAAGCAACTTAGGAATTGACTAGAGTAATCTGTGCGGGCCATAACAGGTCAGAGAAGCAGTGAGAGAGGCAGCCTTCACTTGGGGAAACTGTAGAAGTTGGGTTTTCTGAGCTCAGAGGGACTGGGATACACAGAAGCTCTGTCCATTGTGGAAGCCTAAGGAAAGGCATTGGTCGAAACAGGTGCCTAGAAACTGATACACATGGAATGCAAGAATGCTTTGCTGATTCCTCAGCCCATCATTCTCACTGTCTTCCCCACCCCAAGCTTACCAGGCAGCAGTGAGTTTCCTTGGTCTTCCGCCCCTTCACTTTAAAAAGCAAACATTTGGGTTGGCAGGGCATGTAAAGCACCTGGTCTGCATTTGGCTGCTGCCTTCATTTTCTAAAAATGGCTCCGACCCCATGCAAGGGCCTGTATTTATTTGTTTGACCTGCACTTTGTCTGACCTGCACCTTCATCGCACATATCAAGGTAAAATTACAAGATAAAATGAAATGAAATCAGTCTATAAATATCTTCAAAACGTGATTAGAAACCCCAATAAAACATCCGTAGATAGGGGTTGGTTAAAAAGAGAAAATCATAATGGCAAAGGCCTGTCTAAAATATGCAGGTTTCAAGAGTCATCTGAAAGATGGCAGGGACGGTTCTAGCGGAACTTTTACTGGCAGGGACACAGGACAGGGCAAGACCTGCATCACCATCGCCATCATCATCATCATTGTGCCACCCACCTGACTGGGTTGCCCCAGCCACCCTGGGCAGCTTCCAATGAATTAAAACATTAAACACAGTAAAACATCAAAGATTAAAATTTTCCCTATAGAGGGCTGCTTTCAGATGTCTTCTAAAAGCCAGATAGTTGATTACTTCCTTGACATCTGATAGGAGGGCATTCTACAGAGTGGGCGCCACCACCAAGAAGGCCCTCTGCCTGGTTCCCTGTAACCTCACTTCTCGCAGTGAGGGAACCACCAGAAGGCCCTCAGACTTGGATCTCTGTGTCCGGGCTGAAGGATGGGGGTGGAGACGCTCCTTCAGGTATGCTGGGCTGCACTAAAGCTTTTCTCTGCATGAAAGGCTGTAAAAACTAGGGATGCCCAGTTCCCTGCAGGAGCCATGTCGGAGAAGGCAGTCTAAGCAGATTAAAACCGCATCTCCATGCTGAGCTTTACCATTTTTTAAAATTTTATTTATTTATTGCTCAGAACCTGCGTTTGTGCTGCTCTTCAGAGCATCTTCTCCCTTTGTGATGCAGCAAACGTCTCCCTGTATCTTTTCCCCGCAGTGTTGACTGGTGGACTTTCAATGTTACCTGATATTCCTTTTGGATGATTATACAGTCATGCTGTAACCTTGCCTAAGGATATGTTGGTGCTTTTTTTAAAAAAGGTGGGGGGGAGGGAGAGAAAGAGAAAGTTCTATATCCGCTGCCGATTCTGAGGAGGAGACAGTTTCTTCAGGGCTCGTCTGTGATGTTGATAGGTTCTTTAAAAAAAAAATACCCAAAAAAAATCACTTTGAATGAATGGAAAATTTCTGTTGTAACTGATAGCATATACAGAGAGCCTCATTTGCATATAGATGTTGCAGCTTGCAACTCTATACTCCCTTGAGAGAATTCTTGTTGTTTATATGTGTGCACAGTCTGGCACTGGGCTGCCCAGCTTGTAATAAAAACTAAATCGAAACTTTGGGAAAACTCTGCTACGGAGGTGGCAAGCCTTCTTAAAATATTAATTTAAATATGAAAAGGAATGAAAGGCAGAAGAGAGCCAATAAACCTCCTTTATGAGGGGTGGGGGGGGGATGACAAGAAAACAAAAAAGGAAAGGAAAGGAAAAGAAAAGAAAAAGAAATCTGAGCTCGGGGTAAATGCTGATGTGCTCATTTCTGTGTTCTCTGTGCTCATTACGTAAATTGAATGCTGTTAAAATGGTGGGATGGATCCAGCTCAGAAGAAATTTCTGGGTATCACAAAAAAGAACACATCAGATGTCCAGAGAGGGACTGTTTTAAATGGATAATAATAATAATAATAATAATAATAATAATAATAATAATAATAATAATAATTTATACCCCGCCCATCTGGCCGGGTCTCCCCCGCCACCCTTGGCGGCTTCCAAAACACATCAAAATACATTAAAATATCACAGACTAAAAACTTCCCTAAACAGGGCTGCCTTTAGGTATTTTCTAAATGTCAGGTAGTTGTTTATCTCTCTGACCTCTGATGGGAGGGCGTTCCACAGGGCGGGCGCCACTACTGAGAAGGCCCTCCGCCTGGTTCCCTGTAGCTTTGCTTCTCACAGTGAGGGAACCACCAGAAGGCCCTCGGAGCTGGACCTCAGTGTCCGGGCTGAACGACGGGGGTGGAGACGCTCCTTCAGGTATACAGGACCAAGGCCATTTAGGGCTTTAAAGCTCAGCACCAACACTTTGAATTGTGCTCGGAAACGTACTGGGAGCCAATGTAGATCTCTCAGGACCGGTGTTATGTGGTCCCAGTGGCTGCTCCCAGTCACCAGTCTAGCTGCCGCATTCTGGATTAATTGCAGTTTCCGGGTCACCTTCAAAGGTAGCCCCACATAGAGCGCATTGCAGTAGTCCGAGTGGGAGATAACCAGAGCATGCACTACTCTGGTGAGACAGTCTGTAGGCAGGTAGGGTCTCAGATGGAGCTGGTAGACAGCCGCCCTGGACACAGAATTAACCTGCCCCTCCATTGATAGAAGATTATACAATTTGTAAAGGCTGCATTGGGAAGGGATGCTTAGAACTAGGATTGCTGTGAAAGGAGGGGACAATTAGAGGCAAGAGTAAGGAAAAAGACATATTGGGTATTTCCCCATCATTCTCTCTCCCCCATTTTTCATTAGGGGGTGGAAGATAAATTTGATTCAGTATGCATTTAAAGCTGAATCTATCAAATTCACAGTTTCCAAAACAATACGCGAATGGAAACCTTACCCGTCCTTTGAAATTCGCACTCATCCAAACAATAGTTCTTAGGATTCGTTAGGGGAAGTGGTGAGTGTTTAAAAATGGTATGATGCTGCTCTGAATGCACAGGAGACTAAATTCCACCAAACTCTTTATGGAATCTGTGTGATATATTTTTGCTTCTTCTTGGCAATGGAAAGCATTAATTTGTCTGCATCAAAATCTTACATGAAACTCCTTTTGCTGAACCTATCTACATCATTATGGATTTTCATTGTTTTCTATGTTGCAAGACACTTTGACCTTATAAAGAAGCTTTTTTAAAAAAGAAAAAGATAATCCAAATATCTGGAATATGGAATCTTCAGTGGAATTCAAATACTCACTAATCAAGCATGCATTTATTATGCAACACAACAGGGTATAAATCCTTGAATATTCTCATATTCCCACGAGACCTTCTAATGCTTCTTTTCCTGTCCTTACCATTTATACTGAGTGGGAAACCCATCTTATATATAGATACTATGTCAGACCTCCAAGTGCCCCCATTTTCCAGGGACAGTCCCGGGTTTACTGAAGCTGTCCCGGTTTCTGATTTGATCCCAGAATGTCCCGCTTTTACTTAGGACGTTTTTACTTCTTAGAAAAGACTGAGTAAAGTCTTTCCAGCTTTATTCAAATTATGAGAGATGAAAAGAGGGGGGGGATTGTGGTTTTCCCTTATTGTAAAAAAACAAACAAACCCTGTGACCACATATTTTTAACAGAGCTGGAACAAATATCAGCCTTGCATTCCAAGCCTGAAATTTGGCACAGATCTGCATAGTCCTGATGAAAAGGCTTTGTTAAATTTGGAGGGGA